>NW_017971437.1:1025141-1364025 GCF_001907595.1 Talaromyces atroroseus | reverse complement strand
CTTCAATCACAAACTCTGCGTTTGGTGCAACATATTCGGGTTGGATTGGACTGAGATCGTTGCCGATGACTTTGGCTGATGGATACATGCTGTTGAGGACCTTGTGAACGTACATGACTTGGGCTCTGCTTCTTTTCTTTTTTTCTCTTTTTTTTTTTTTTTTTATTATTATTTTTTTCTGGGGTTGCATTTGCGGGCATGTGACAGGACAGGGTATGCATACTCTGCGACATCTAGAGCCCAGATACCAGTCCCAGTCCCTAGGTCAAGAATTGCTTGAGGGTGGCTCAGTGGTGCGAGATGGTATCGACCGCGAAGAGCAAGAGTGAATCTAGGAGGTTAGTTCCTCTATGACGCTGCCGGTCAATAATCGCGACATACATATGGTGAACCGATAAAAGAAGAACATGTTAGCCAAATGTTACCACCGCGGTAAGTAAATAAGTAAATACTCACTAAGTCAAGGCGGTCTTTTTCATCATCGTCGTTCGGTAGACTGGATACATAAGTATCTTCTCCTTTGCATTTCGGATTTTTGGATATTCATGTAGCCTTACACATATTTTCCCTAGGATGTTCAGCACAAACAAAATCTTTGGGATTACACCATGAAAGAACATATTTACCTCTCGAAATGAATGATATCGCCGCCCATTCTCATAGATGTAATTCGTAACGGACGAGGTCAACGACGTCAAATCACTTTCCGCATCACTCCAGTAATTATTATCATCATCACTCTCTCCGGAAATAGGCTATATAAATGAAGTCAAAAATTTTTGCCAAAATGATCAGCCCGTAAGCTCACGCCTAGAGGAACGGATCGGACTGGAAATAGGAACGCACCTCAATAATGGGTACTGACTCTGCGGATGGCGCCGCTGGAGAGACTAAAGGCCGCTCCGGTGGGGAGCAGTCGGGGTTCTTTTGCGACGACATCACGTTGCTGAATGGTAAACAATCAACAAAAAAAGCGGCGGAATGAAGAGAAATGAAGAGGATCAGGCATTGCAGACCACGTTGGATGGATCCACTGCAAATCTTTCTACGCAGGGATGGATGTCGCAGCTCGGCGGCATATTGCAGGCCAATACAACTCCAAATCCTTGTAGGAATTAGTGGATGTGGGAATCCATCCAGCCTAATAGGCTAATTGAGCACTAATAATCAGTAGTAAGGGAGTACTCCGTATGCCTACTAATTTAGTAAACACGGCAAGTCGACAAATCCAGCAAAATGCGTTATACTATTAGCGTCGATAGCGTGGTTATTCCTATTAAATAAATCACACGATAGTCAGTTCTCTGTACCCCCGTATCTCTTGGCATGAAGAGAACCTCATCTGTCAGGCTGGCCCCCTTCTACTTTGACTGTTTCCATCGTATAATCTGCAAAGCACAATAACATCCATCGCCCCTGGGTCTCCCGGGCTTCATCACGTCCCTAAGTGTTTATACATAAATGATATTTGCGGCGGCCTTCATTGACTTCTTATAATGTTGACAATATTACTCATTCTTACGATCTCCGCATACATACTAGAAATCCGGTGGAGGGTCGTATTAAATCCGACAGATATATAATCACGACCATTCACCATCATATATTTACTTCATCATAGTAAATTGATACCTAGGCATATGTTTGTAGTTGCTTTGCCTTGGCATAAGTTACTGTGTTTAATACAAGCCTAACTAATTGAGAGTCAGCAAACAGTACTTTATTCTGGGATATGTATCGAGGCGGGGGTTCTTCTAGCCTACTAGGTCGAGACGTTGGATACCTACTTCACTCTTGTTATTTCGTTTATATCTTCGAATACGTTTGGGACCTGGGTGTTGTCAAATCTATCACAACGTACCTCGACACAACTCGGCAATTAGCAGGCCGGATCCAGTCCTGTAATATCTTACTATATTGAGTGTATAAGCTAGTATATAAACTATATTATTCAGTGCAAGATTAAGTGACACTTAACATTGAGCTAGACAAAGATCTGAATATTTGCAGATTCTTGGTGCCTGCATGGCAGACCGGGTCAATGACTGCCACTGCTCAATATAGACCCAGAAAGTATCACAGTTGTTGCTATAGAGGTTGAAGTGCAATAGTAGGTTGAGCGATAAAGTCCCATTGTTGGTAGGCAACAGTGTACGTTATTTACCCTGGGAAGGAAAAGCAGATCCAGGAACTTACAACCTCATGAGGGTCAACTCAATAACTAATACACTATCCGTTCGATAACTGCTGAATTATACTGCGTACCGTGTATACGTATACCTCTGGTACACGATTCTGCGATATCTACATCTTACTCACGGTACCGATGGATACTCGATGATAGAGAAGATTGGCTCCGAGTGCGTCATGAGTAGTAGTAAGTCAAAATCGATAGATCTAGGTAATAGATACATACCATGTTCTGGTCATTACTACAACTGCCTCGTCTATCCACAATTCTTCACATTCGACCCTAATATTTTATACTTTTACCTAGATGCTTAGACCGAGAGAACCATGGAAGGGTGAATTAATTCTAATGATGACGAAAAATAAATCAATACCTTGGCTAAAATAGGTAACCTAGAGTATAGTTGAGTACGTCGGTTCTTTGCTAGATATGGCTAACGACTGCCCATGGTATTTTGCTGTTTGATCTACGCTCTGTACCAGGCACGACCGAGGTACTATATATTGCCTAGAGAATTATACTTTGTACGTCGATGGATGACGCCCCAAATGTCATTGAAAATCGGACATGCGAACCCTCCTAATACATACCCGTTGGTTATCCGCAACGAGCTGAACCACGGTAGACATCGCTCTACATTTATCAACGATTAAGTGGTTAAGGAACCAAATAGGCTAATCTATCTAGTTCTCTTCTGTAATTGCAATGAGATCCCTCACAGCGTTCCCTAACTCCGAGATTACCTTGCCAGCTCGCGGAATTGTATGGCCTTTGCCTGTGTCAAACATATGTGCAGTGTCCGGGTCACACACGTTGTACAATGCAACAGCGCCATGTCGATAAGGATCTAAGTGTAAATTTGTTAGAATCAGAACCCAAACACGGAATTAAATCACTGACCGTTTGCTCCGACAATGTGCAGAGTAGGAATATCAACGAGTGTGTCACTTTCGTCTGCGAGCAGGGGCTTATTCTTTCCGTTGAGCGGAGGCCAGCCAGTAAAGAAAACGGCGCATTTTATCCTTCTAGGTCGTCCCTCGTTTTCCAGTTTGCTCAGCTCATCTAGGATGAGCGTAGCGGCCATTGCAGACCCTTCGCTGTATCCGATGATCCCTTCTATGTCGGGGTGACTTTCTAGGGTATCATAAAGATACTGCATAACAGCATTACGATTCCTCCAGCCTTTGTCGGAAGAAGTTAAGATTCTCATAACGTCTTCTGGATCCTGGCCAACGGGGAGCTCACGGATACGATTGAGCATTGAATCTTCTCCAGCACCCTCATCGTCCATCCATCTGTAATGAGGCCCTGGACCGAAATATTCGCTGAACCCTACCCACCCACAACTGGTTTAGATCGTACAAATAGAGAACAATAAACCAGGTGACCCTTTGGTCTGTATATGATTGCTTACCCGCAGGAGGAATTACTGCCACAGGGGCATTGATGAAGTGAAACGTGGCCGTGTGATCACTGTCAAGTTCTTTTCCCAAGGGCTCTAGAATCGTTGAAATGTTAGTTTGAATGATCTAAGTCATAATCATAATTACCGCTTCTCACCTAGTTGAATTCTTATGTTCTGTGCCTGTCAGTACCAAGACCCGTTTCAAGTGTAGTTATAGTCTGGACTTACATCAACATTTCCGATTGCACCGTGAAGGCATAGAAACCGCATTGTAACGTATGTAGGTGTGGTTCTTGTGTCCAAGTGGAAAGTGTGAGTGTCGATACCTAGACCGACTTGAGGGAAATACTCTCAAGATTTATTATTGGCCGATCATGCACCAGTAAGCTCTGATGGCTAGTGGTGTCGAGCAAGCAATTTCACTCTTTAATATTGTACAAAGTGCCAAGAATTTGGGTAGCATCCGTATGGAAAAAAATAATTTTGCGAACGAAGCTAATTACATGTGAATGTTTTTGCTATGTGAAGTGGATGACGAGAGATCACATAGCAGAATTGAGTTTAATATTCATAGACGAGGGATGGGCATGATCAAGGAGATCGTCGACAACGTAGAAGTCAGGACCATAGACTTGGCCTATTTGGGAAGGGGGAGCTAGGGCTTCTTGCGGCACGCTACATAAATGTTGGCCTGAGGCCCCATTATTTTGTTTCTCAAAGATGCTCTGATATCAACAACTCCCACGACGTCCTGTGCTACATGCGCTCTCTTCCGTAACTCTGAGTCGCACTGATATGCGGCTCGCCTCTCAACCACGGGATGCACTTGCGGACTATGTATCACTAATGGAATGGGCTAAACGTTGGTGTCTACCACCAGCACCAGAATGTCTTCTGGCATCTGCAATGGCGACTCCTGGATTGCTCTTGGTGGGCCATCATGCCTTGGTCGTATCACAAAAGAAGCCCTCATGTCACGGAACGCGATCCAGCAAAAGAGGTGAAACTTAGTTTGGATCTCCCGGGATTATGCGTTTGCCGACTTAACACGAGATAGCAGGACCCCTTGCATCATCTCCCCTCAGGGAATTTTGGTCAAATTAGACAGCTAGATGATAAGGTCTCCTTATTTTCATCCTATGACGCGCAATATGGACCCTCCACAACAAGGAGAGCGCGATATAAAGCGCGATGATCGTATCGTGGGGATACAGATCCCCCCTTGGAGTCGTGCGCTCTAAAATACTCGCGTTGCCCTTCTCCATGGCATTCCTTTTTCCATGCTCTTTCACTCATTCACACACCCCAAATTTTTTGAAACCATGGATGGTTTTTCGGACATTCCACAGATGCATGCAGGTTCTGCAACACTGTATCATGATGCAGCCTGCTGTCAGGAAAACCAACCGCAGAAGATTGCTATCATCGGTTATGCCTGTCGTCTGCCAGGGAATGTCTCATCGCCTACAGACTTGTGGGAGTTGTGCACACGGAAACGCAGTGGCTGGTCACCCATTCCAAAGGACCGTTTCGCGTCCGGTGCATTCCACCACCCCAACCCTTCCAAAGTGGGCACATTCAATCCAACAGGTGGTTACTTCCTACAGGATGACATAGCGCGCTTTGACGCCCCTTTCTTCAATATAACGGCCCAGGAGGCAATATCTATGGACCCACAACAGCGTCTACTACTCGAATGTTCCTACGAAGCTGTGGAGAGTGCTGGCCTACCTAAGGAATCCCTCGCAGGAAGAAACGTCGGTGTTTTTGTCGGCGGTAATTTTGCCGATTATGAGCTGCGCAATGTACGCGATGTCGAGACGATACCTATGTACCAATCGACGGGCTGTGCGCCATCACTTCAGTCCAACCGATTATCTTACTATTTTGACTTCCGGGGTCCCAGTTTCACAGTTGACACTGCGTGTTCTTCCTCTCTGGTAGCGCTTCATGCAGCCGTGCAGAGTTTACGGAATGGCGAGTCGACTGAGGCTCTCGTTGCCGGATGTAGACTAAATATCGTTCCTGACTTGTTTGTGTCCATGTCAATGTCACAGTAAGTCCACCAACTACCATACCATTCCTTGTCAGATCATATCACTCTCAGAACTAGCCGACACTGACCAAATACAAGACTGTTCAACGATGAAGGGAAAACATATGCGTTTGATAATCGAGCTACATCAGGGTTTGCGCGAGGTGAAGGCGCTGGCGTTGTCATATTGAAGCTTCTCGACGATGCTCTCAGAGATAAGGATCCCATACGAGCCGTTATTGTGCATTCTGGAGTTAGTCAGGATGGACGAACACAAGGCATCACGTTGCCAAATGGACGCGCTCAGGAAGAGCTGGTCCGTCGTGTATATCGGGAGGCGCATATAAACCCCGTGGATTGCGGCTTTGTTGAAATGCACGGCACTGGAACCAAAGTCGGCGATCCTATTGAGGCTTCGGGTGTACATGGAGCCCTAGGTGGTGGCCGGTCACCCAAGGATCCCCTCTATATTGGCTCAGTAAAATCAAACGTAGGCCATCTTGAGGGCGCTAGTGGAATCATATCCTTGATCAAGTCTGCTATGATACTTGACTATGATCTGTTACTCCCTAATGCGGAGTTCAAAAAGGCTAATGAGAAGATCCCCTTGAACGAATGGAATATGAAGGTCCGTCTAAACCCTTTTCACACAAGTCCTGGCGTGAAGTTCGATATATTGATTATAGGAGGAGAAAATGCTCACCTAAGCTAGGTTGTGACATCGACGAGACCCTGGCCACGAGGCAAAAAATATATTAGCGTGTCTAACTATGGGTTTGGAGGAACCAATGCTCATGTTGTTCTTGAGAAGGCGCCCCTGGGTTCAAGCACTCCCGTGGCTTCTATCAACGACAACGATGTGCTACATCAAGACCCTAGATATAAGCTCATCTTCATATCAGCAAATGACAAAGAGGCTTTGCAACAAAGGATCAAGGACTTTGGAATGTACTTCGAGCAACGACCGGAAGTATTTGAGAAACTGTTATTTGGCAATTTTGCCTACACCTTGGGTAGTAGACTTTCTCAGCTGCCATATCGAGTCGCACTACCAGCAAATTCCCTGGATGATTTGGGTATTCGCTTGGCCCAGTTGAAGGTCAACTCGAGTAGAGTTCTGGAAAGTCCTAGAGTAGGATATGTTTTCAGTGGACAAGGCGCACAATGGGCTCAAATGGGGCTGGCCCTCATAGACGAATATCCGGTGTTCAGGACGGCGATTCAGCAGGCCGACGACTGTCTACGAGATCTTGGTGCGTCATTCTCTTTAGTGGATGAACTCAGGAAGGACTCTTCGGTTTCCTTAATTGATTGCCCCGAGATCAGCCAGCCAGCTTGTACAGCCATCCAGATTGCTATTGTGACACTGCTTAAATCCTGGGGCATACGTCCGTCATCTGTGGTCGGCCATAGTTCCGGCGAAATAGCAGCCGCCTTCGCTGCTGGCATATACGATTCGCAAGCAGCTATGGCTCTCTCCTACCATAGAGGCCAGATGACCAGGCTCCTCAAGGAGTCGTATCCCTCTCTTCAAGGTGGTATGATAGCTGCTGGGGCTGAAGCTGATACTATTCGTCCAATGCTCAAACTGCTTGGAAACGGATATGCAACAGTGGCTTGCGTGAATAGCCCAACAAGTGTCACGGTATCTGGCGACCTCGTGGCAATTGATGAATTGGAAAGTGTTCTTCAAGCAAAACAAATTTTCAATAGACGCTTAAAGATCGACGTTGCGTATCATTCCGATCACATGAAGAGAATATCGGAGGATTATCTAGCTGCTATTACCTCGATTCATCCCAAGGCTACTGTTGATGACAACGTGATCTTCTATTCGTCTGTTTTAGCTGGACCAGTTGATCCCTCAATCTTGAATGCTGCTTACTGGGTGCGAAACCTAGTATCCCCAGTCCTCTTCCCTGATGCCCTCACAGCCATGTGTAAAGATGACACTGGTCCTCCCAGTATCCTTATCGAAATTGGTCCTCATTCCGCATTGAAAGGTCCAATAGGCGACACATTGAAATATTTGGGGCTGGCCCCTTCTAAGATTACATATGCGTCCACTATCGTGCGTAAAGCAGATGCTGTAGAATCGCTGATGAATACCGCTGCTATTACATATGTGCGAGGCGCTACCCTGGACTCATATGCCATCAATTTCCCGTGTACCGGTGCTGTGAAAAATTCTTTCTTGACAGACCTACCTCGATACCCGTGGCAGCACAACACGAGATATTGGCATGAATCCCGCATTGCACAAAAACACCAGGAGCGGGATAACGCACGGAATGACGTCCTTGGGGTCATGGCAAATTATTCAAATGACAGGGAACCGACTTGGAGGAATATTGTACGTCTAGACGAGATTCCTTGGCTGAGAGATCACAAGATGCAAGGCATGGTTGTGTATCCGCTCGCGGGATATGTAAGTACTATCTTTATCTATCGTGACTGCCTCAAATTGCTAACAAGACAAGCTCGCAATGGCCATTGAGGCAGCTGGTCGCCGTGCTCGAGAAAGGAATACTACATTTTCTACATTCGAGTTACGTGAAGTCCTTGTTGAGTCGGCATTGGTCCTGAACGACGATGTGGATGTAGAAACGACCATTTCATTGCGCCCCTATGATGAAGGTACCAGAAGTGTTTCCGATGTTTGGGATGAATTCAGAATACATTCCTGGAGCTCGCAGCGAGGCTGGATTCAGCACTGCCGCGGTCTCGTCGGGGTCCGCACGTCGTCCAAGGCCGGTTCGCTCGGAGTTCTCGAATCGATTGACGAGAATAAACGGAGTTTGGGCAATCGAAGGAATCAGATTGTGACGAGGTCCATAAATCGGGTTTCGGAGAAATATCTATACCAAGCTCTGACCAATCTAGGGGC
The DNA here is from genome assembly GCF_001907595.1 of Talaromyces atroroseus. NCBI lineage: Eukaryota > Fungi > Ascomycota > Eurotiomycetes > Eurotiales > Trichocomaceae > Talaromyces > Talaromyces atroroseus. The sequence continues at coordinate 1,355,507 of NW_017971437.1, read as the reverse complement.
CGATTATGGGCCTACATTTCAAGGTCTGGAGAACTGCTCTGCGGACTCTTACCATAGCTATGCCGATCTTCATGTCCGAGATACAACGACCCTGATGCCCAGAACATTCGAACCGTCGCTGATTGTACATCCCGCCTTTCTAGATGGTCTTTTACATCTTGTCTGGCCCATTCTTGGCCACGGTATAATGCGCTTGGACACGCTCTATATGCCTACCCTTATCAAGCATGCAACGATAAACCGCGACATTTCTCTATCTGTTGGTCAGCATGTCAGAGCTTTTGGAACTGGGAGTCCCAATTTGCCATCACCTCAGCCTACGAGCTTTGACCTTTTTGCACTTGCGGATGACACCTCGTCAGACCCTTTGATAATGCTGGATGGTCTGGTCATGACCCCTATCCGAGATTTGGGTTTAGAGAGTGGTGCAGACGTCCGTAAACTATGTTATGAGCTCAAATGGCAGCCGTTTATAAAGCCGGGACAACTCACCAACGGACATGGTTATTCTGAGAGCCTACCGAGTGGGAATTCAGGTAGTCTTACAAACGGCCCGTCCACCACTGGCGACAACCACGACAATGAACTTGCGAATGGCCCAAACCACGAATTGAGCAATGGAATGAATGGTCATGGCAATGTTAACGGAACCGCCTCGGCGCATGACAGCAAAGGAGATATTTTTATTACTCAATTCGCCCACCATGTTGACGAAAACCCTACTGCATCTCAAATTGTCAACGACTTCGATGAAGGGCAGTCTAGATGCTTACTGATAACTGAACTCGAAAAATCGCAGTTTGCTCACCGCGATGTCATAATCATTCAGTCATCCAAGACATCACTTCGAGACGCAACTGCTCAACAATTTGAAGCAGTCCAAGCTATCTTGCTGAATGCTGCAAGGGTACTCTGGGTGTATCAAGATTATTGCCCAGATGCTCAGATGAGTGTCGGATTAGCTAGAAGTGTTCGATCGGAGACTATGGCCAAGATATCAACTCTGGGTATTGACACTGAAGATCCCATTGCTGCCTCAAAGATTGTTTGCAAGGTCGTCGGGGCTGTTTGGCCTACAGATGGATCTCAACACTGCACAGAATCTGAATTCAAATCAGCTGGATCGCAGCTTTTTGTGATTCGAGCCTTAGAGGATGAGGCTTCGAATGCCTTCGTTCATAATGAGATCAGCGATATGGCGCTGTCCAGTCAGCTCTTCCATCAACCTGGCAGACGGTTGAAGCTCAAAATTGCAAATGCCGGCTCGCTCGACACCCTCTATTTCGATGATGACAGTGTCAACGACCTTGACGATGATTCTGTAGAAATAGAGATCAAGGCAACAGGAATCAATTTTAAAGACGTTGTGGTAGCAATGGGCCAGCTCAGCCAGCCATACATTGGAGTTGAGTGCAGCGGCGTTATCACATCGGTCGGTAAAAACGTCACGGATGTATTTCTTGGTCAGCGAGTTATGGCGACACCAGAAGGGGCCTATTCAACGTATACTAGATGCCCTAGCACTAGTGTTGCTCCTATACCGGATTCTTTGACAGACGAAGAGGCCGCTACAATTCCTATTATATTCTGCACCGCATATTACGCACTGTTTGATTTAGGCAATCTCGCCCCTGGTGAGCGTTTGCTAATTCACGCTGGTGCAGGGGGCGTTGGTCAAGCGGCTATCCAACTAGCACAAATGGTGGATGCTGACATATTTGTGACCGTGGGGAGTCGAGAAAAGAAGCAATTCCTCATGCAGCAATACAATATTTCAGAGGATCGTATTCTATACAGCCGTGATGCATCATTTGGTCCAGCACTCCGAAGAGCCACCAACAATGAAGGCGTTGATGTGGTACTGAACTCTCTCGCTGGAGACCTTTTGCGAGAGAGCTGGGAATGCGTCGCTCCGTTTGGCAGATTTATTGAGATCGGAAAGGCAGACATTACGAAGAATACTCGCCTGGAGATGCTCAAATTCGAACACAACGTCACCTTTGCTTCTGTTGATTTGACTAAAGTAGCCAAGTTCCGTCCAAAGCTGATGAAGCGACTGCTCAATGATGTTTCCCGTCTTGTGAATGAGAGCTTAGTTAAGCCAGTATTTCCTATTACCAGATATTCCTTGTCCGAAATCGAGGCTGGATTTAGAGCTTTGCAGACCGGAAAGAATATTGGCAAGTCTGTTGTTATTCCTAATGTGAATGACAAGGTCAAGGTGCGTGCAATTAATCCCATGCAACCCTCATTATTCACAGCTAACGCACCTCCACAGGCAGTGTCACTGAAAACTAATGAGAGCCTGTTGAAACCCGATGCGACATATCTTATCATTGGTGGCACAGGTGGTCTAGGTAGAAGTATGGCTGCATGGATGTCGAGCAAAGGAGCAAGGTGGATTGTCCTAGTGTCACGGTCTGGCTCTGTCGCCAATGACTTGAAAGTCCTCGTTGACGACCTGGCTCTTCGCGGAACACAAATAGTTGTCAAATCGTGTGATGTTAGTTGCAAGATTGATGTGGAGCGTCTTGTAAACGAGGAGATTAGAGATCTCCCTCCGATCTGCGGTGTGGTGCATGGAGCTATGATTCTGCGGGTAAGCTTTTTTCTTCTTATCTTTGTTAAAAACGACGTAAAAGTCAAGCAAGGTCCTTACTTACGGTGATCAGGATATGCTATTTGAAAACATGACATTTGATGATTTCCAATCAGTATCAAAGTGCAAAGTCGAAGGTGCTTGGAATCTGCACCACAGTTTGGCACGATCTCCATTGGATTTCTTCATTGCCCTATCATCCGTGGCCGGTGTGGTGGGCAATCGAGGTCAAGCAGCATATTCCGCGGCCAACGTGTTTCTGGATGGCTTCATGGAGTACCGTCGTTGCCAGGGGCTTCCTGGCACGTCCATCGATCTTGCTGCAGTCACTGATGTTGGATACTTGGCTAATAGTGATCCATCACGGCGACAAGAGGTGGTAAAGAATATTGGAGGTGCCACAATCAACGAATCCGAGGTCCTTTCGTTGCTCGCTTTAGCTATTTCTGGCAGTTACACTACCTCCGGCCAGAGTCAGATTATTACAGGGCTAGAAGCAACGGATGGATTGGATAGTTTCTGGCTTCATGACTCCAAATTCACTGTCATTCGCGAGTCTGTCCAGTCGCTTGTGGGCCATTCCTTGAAAGACGCGAAAGAACTACCTCTACGCATTGCTGTTAAAGGGGCGACGTCCAAGGAAGAGGCAGTTCAGATTTGCTACTCAGCTCTCGCAACCAAGCTTGCCACGGTGCTCGGAATAGCCGCTGAGGACATGGATACCTCGACCAGAGTCTCCTCACTGGGGCTGGATTCCCTGGTGGCAATTGAAATTCGCAACTGGATTGCGCGTGAGGCCGATGCAAATATCCAAGTGTTGGAGCTGCTGTCCAGCGAGTCATTAGTCAAATTGGCGGAATTGATTTTGAGCAAGTCCAAGCTTGCTGGACCCAAGTGATCTATTTTTGCAGTGCTTAAGAATCCTTTTCTTCCGTTGTTTCTTCCTTTCGTAGTTTGAGATTCTTTTGTTTTGTAGACCAACAGACAGTGCTAAAATGGTTATTTCAATACAAAGCGCAGTGAATGTTTATGCATACCTCGTAGTGATGCTCGCTCAGTACAGAAGAAGGGAAAGCGCGTTTATTACCTATTCCGGCAAGGCAGTTGAGAACGCGGCCTCTCCGTAGCCCTAACTAACTGGTAACAATAATTCTGTCCGATATGAGGAAAATAAACAGGACCAAACTTCGCCCTTATTCGATCTATCTTCGAAGCTCCGCTTTACGCGCAATGTATGTAACAAGCGTCACGACCGCAACCGAGGGGTCAATTCGAGCCTGTCCTCCGTACGAATTCCCAAACAGCAAGCTAATTGCAGAGTCCTAATAGTCCAGGTGACAAAAATATTAATTCTGTTAGAGCTGTTTTTCTAAATGTTACTCTAATTCCATGGCAGTTCAACCACAACCAGAGCGGACCTGGCTACCCGGCCTCCTCTAGAAGTTGGCTTGCCAGGAATGCAATTTAAAAGTCAATCATTGCACCTAGATACCGCAAGGCAGCTAAAAAAGGATGTATTTTTTCTAGAAACTACAACAAACACAAGCCAGTAACATAAATATTTTCCAGGAACCTATCCTTGGATACGGCTGGGAGATGGCGGAGATAAGCAACATAATGCCGGCTTGTCGATTTCCGACGTCTCGCCTCCAATCTCCGTGTTGGTTTACAGGCGATGGAGATGCTTTAGAATAGCTCCTTGAAGAGACATTCTCCTCTGTCGGAGATCAGGCCAAAAGTATTTAAACGTCGGTTCTCCTCGACCAAACAATTCCAGCCTACAACACTCAAAGCATCAGAATTTACAGAAAGCACAAAAAGACAATCGAGTAATGGCAAGGGTTGTATTCATTACAGGTGCCAACACGGGCATTGGCCTGGAAGCCGTGCGCGCTCTCTATCGCTCAAAAGAGTCCTACCAAATTCTGCTGGGCTCTCGATCTTTGACCAATGCCAACAGCGCCATCGACACAGTCAAATCCGAGTTCCCATCCTCGAATAGCACCATTACCCCAGTTCAGATCGATATCGAAAACGACAACTCAATCAAGACTGCATATAGCACGATAGAATCCCAGCTCGGGAAACTAGATGTCCTAATTAATAACGCTGGTGCCCAATTCGAGCAGCAATTTTCCGCCGGCAAGCTTTCCGAACGTGAGCTCTGGAACAAATCCTGGGATGTCAATGTGACGGGCACACAGATCGTGACTACTACCTTCATTCCGCTTCTTCTCAAAAGCAGTGACCCTCGTCTGCTCTTCATCACTTCGGGCACGGCTACGCTCTCGGGGTCAAGCAATTTGGCGACGGCGGTTAATCGCAGTCCGACTGCTAAAGGATGGCCGAAACCGGGCTTTGGGGGGGTCCCTGCCTATCGCAGTGCTAAGACGGGGCTCAATATGCTGATGCGTGAATGGCACCGAATTCTCAAGGAGGACAGAGTTAAGACTTGGGCTATTTCACCGGGGTATCTAGCTACTGGCCTCGGAGGGAATCCCGAGATGTCTCGAAAGGCCGGTGCTGGAGATCCTGCGGTTGCTGGGCCGTTCATTCGCAGTGTGGTTGAGGGGGAAAGAGACGCAGATATAGGCCTGGTCCTAACTCGGGGTGGAATTCAGGATTGGTGATGACGATGTTTTCTACACAATCGTCGCGGGCTTCTTTTTTATGGACTGGAATTGTAGAGTATCTCATCCTTTAGCACCTTGTCTCTGTTAGCATATTTGAAAATGATATACCTATTTATTTTTGATGTTGTGTGGCTGGATAAAGATATGTGATTAGGGTTGCCCAGTCGTGCAGCTTGGATCAGGATAGCCATGTTAATATCATTGGGCGAATAACCCACCTCTTTTGCCAGCGAATCATTATCCCTGCCAGTGAGCGATCATTGCCTGAAATGTGCTCCTCAGGCAGCAACTTGGCAAGTGGCAGGCTCAAAAGATAACTTCACTATCCACCTATTCTGTCTTTAGGAGTTTTTGCCAGCAAGTCATTGACTGACTGCCATAATTTTCGCTTGTCTCGCTAGCCGTGTCACTGTTAGCACAACATGGCCATTTTACCGTCTGTCGAGCGTGGCTATCTGCCATATGCGCTTTTCGTGGTATGTGACTATGACACCTCAAAATCTCACTGCACACTACAAGGGGCGCGCTGACACGACATATATAATAGACAAGCTTGATGGCTCTGACACATTCCGTCGTTACATACCTTCGCCCTATCCCCTCGCAGATACAGTTTGCTGGCCCGTCCGCTCCACCACCAAACACACTGACGGCGCACATTTACGGCGTCAAAAACGTCTATTCAGGCCTCATTCGGCTCTACGCAGCCTATAGCATTCGCAATCGCGATCTCTACACTTTGGCTCTCGCCACGTACCTAGGAGTCTTTGGTTTGTACGGCGCCGAGCTGTGGATCTGGCGCACAGTGCGGATGCGGGAGACTCTATCCTCGTTCATTATCTCGGGCACGATGATATGCTGGATGTTGCTGGAGAAGAGCTGGTACGTGGTGTAGTTGGTCAGTATGTATGGTGTGGTACGGTCATCCCGAGCTCTGTAGCCGATGCTTGGTGTGCAGCCCGATGATATATGTCCTGTCCTTGCCTTCGGCAAAATGTGCGATCGCTTTGACTAGGGCATGTTGATCATGTCGGTGTGTTATCATAAATAGCAACAATCACATCAGTTTATCAGTATCAGGATCGACGCGCTGAAAATCTCAATTTTGTTCTGCTATTTGCGCAACTCGGGGGCAATAAATGGAGCTAGTATGGTCTAGACCCATCTGTTTTATGGCTTTTGTCCCAACACAAACAGATAATTCAAGGTCTGGAAAGAATTTTGATAACAGAAACCTGTGGATATTCGACATGTGACGAGGAAATTGTTCTGGAGGCGCTGATAACGAGATCGCTAGCCAGCAGCCAGCTGGTCTCCGTGGGTCAGGCGGAGCCAGAGGGGGTAAAAAAAAAAGGATTATAATGTAAGATTTAACATACATGATTCAAGTGCTGCATGCAGTCGGATAAAATGGGGGGCGGGCTTTCTTAACGCATCATACTCACAATGAGCACCTTTATAGGCCAAATCGGCCTCGACTAACCTACTCGATTAGGCATCGCTTTCCCGATTCAGCACGCGTGATATTCCGATCTATAAGCTTATATACTACAAGGCTCTCATGGAATCTCATTCCCGAACTCATGCCCACGGAATGATGCCCGATCAACCCATCCATCATGAAAATGTAAAAATCCCGGATCCACTGTTTCAATCCTGTCCAGCTGACGATAAGCTCGCCGGGTCTCGACTCTGATGCTGAATAAAGGAAAATCCTGCACGGGCAAGTAGGGTAGCATTGCACTGGTTGTCGTTCTGTGATAGGAAATTTCTTTTGTGCGAAATGTTCCCGACAAGAAGTTGCCTAATTGACCGCTAGATTCAAGAGACAGTCCAGGCTCAGAAGAATGTATTGTTTAGAGCTTTCTTCATGAAATATGGACCCAGGTCCACTGCCCCTCCACTGTTTAGTGTGAAAATTGTAGTATGCTCGGCTGATTGCCACAGGCCCGCCACCTCTGACAGAATATAAAATATTTTGTTGGAGCCCATTGTGCAGAGTGAAGTTTTCAATAGACCACAGACATTCATTTCTCTTGTCTTTTTCGTTGACGTTTTGAGGAGAGACAACTTCTCGTGGTCGCAGTCATGGGGCTTACGAAGCAAACCAGTGTCTCTGTCGTCGAGGTACAGCCTGATCATGTTAATGACACTCCGGCCTCTTACAGGCCAGGTCAGGCTATCCGGCCGGGGTTCGCGAGGTCCGAGTCAACCCTTGTTGCCCAGGAAATTGACGAAAAGGCAGTGAAGAGCAGTCTTGATGCCCTTCCTCACCCAGAGCTTTCCCAAGAAAGCACGTCGGAAACAGATAACGACCAGGCGCAACCAGAGACTGGAAAGCTCTCATCATGGAGAGGCGCTTTGATATTACTCATAACCGGCGGAGCTATGTTTATGGATAATGTATTCATGACTAGCACAAACATTTCCCTATCAGCGATACAGAAAGAGTTCGACGTAGAGTCATCGGATCTGCAGTGGATGATCTCGGCATATACCCTTTCTTTTGGTGGATTTTTGTTGCTTTCTGGTGTCTTGTCTGACAGGTATGGGCAGCTGTTTCTTTACTCAAATTTTTGAAACTGTCGCAGTTGCTGATTCAATCTTCTAGATATGGTAGAAAGCCCATGCTCATTGGCGGCTTGGTGTGGCTCTCGATCTGGACCCTAGTGATAGGCTTCGGTTCCTCTTTTATTGAGATAGCTGTTTTTAGAGGATTGCAAGGTATCGGCGCATCGCTGACCATCCCCTCTGCTGTGGGTATACTTAGCTCCTACTTCACTGGTCAGGACAGAACACGCGCACTAGGATTATATGCTGCCTCTGGCGCCGTGGGGTTTACGGCTGGTCTCGTTCTCGGCGGACTTCTCTCTTCCTCTCTTGGATGGCGATACATATTCCGCTTGTCGGTTATTGTCAGTGGTTTACTCGCCATCCTTGCGATACTAGTCCTCCCTCCAAACCGCAAGGCAGATAACTCCAAGTCCAAGCTGGACTATTTCGGTGCTTCACTTTCTACCAGCGGACTTATCCTCCTCTCATTTGTGCTGTCTGGTGGAGGAGTTTATGGCTGGGGGAAAGCGTTCATCATTGTCCTCTTGATATCGGCCGTTGGCCTACTGTTCGCTTTTGTATATTGGGAGAACAAAATCAGTAACCCTATCATGCCATTATCCCTATGGAAGATCCGCAATTTTCCAAGTATCTGGATTGTTGGCTTCAGTGCGTGCTTCCCCTTGGAACGAAAAATTAAAATGAGTTTACATAAACTGACTTTCGACTTTTCCATGGTCTTACAGCGGTTAATGGTAGCTACACAGCAACTCTATACTATACCGTTCTCATGGCTCAGCAAGTCGACAATCTTTCTGCGTTAGATACGGCTATCAGGTTCATACCTTCTGGGGTATTAGGCTTTGTGATAACGCTGCTCACAACAAGGGCCATTGAATTCATCGATGGGAAATATATCTTGATTTCAGGATTGGTTCTCTCGGTCCTGGCTCCCATTCCGAGTTGTCTATTGGCCGGGCAGACCTCGCAGTTGTAAGTGATTTGTCTTGTGAATTAATGCCATCTTCTGTTTGGCGTAAATCGAATGCACTTACTAACATACGCTAGTTGGGTCAACGTTTTGCCTACCTCATTCATTAGCGTTACGGGAATATCAATCGGTTATATCACAGCCAGTACACTGATGCTGATCAGTGCGCCTATGAATGTGAAAAGCCTGTGTGGTGGCATGGTACGCTCTTCCACAGCATTCGTCCTTTTCTTTTCCATCTCACCTACCACGATTCCAAAAATGCGAAAATGGGAGAAAAATAGGTCACAAGTGACAAAGCAAAACTAAATAACTAACTATCCGCAGATCAATACCGCGTACCAAATCGGCGGTGGCGTTACTCTGGCCATATGTTCTGCCGTCGTGCAGGAAGTCGATATTGACAAGGGCCACGATCTTGCTCAGCAATATACCACAGGTCTCTGGTGTACAGCAGGCGTATCCGGTGTTGGGCTTTTGGTTGCGGTGTTCTTCCTAAAGAATGACCACTCTGCTTCTGCTTCAGCGCGTGAAGGGAAACCATCTAACACAAGAGCCGAGGTTTTGGAGCATATGGCTTAAGACTCGTATTTAAAAACGACCTTTTAACGGCGATACGGAACGGTTGGACGAATGGGTCACGTACTTTTTTTTTTTCGCTCCTGATGGGCAGTTTCAGTTTCGGGCTTAATGAATAATAGACGACGGTGCAAGGAAATTCTATACATGGGATAGAGGGGGCTTTGACGACGTTTGGAATAGCGGTCAGGTTTTTAATGATACCAACTTAGACTTAATAGGACTAATACGTAATACATCACTTACATATCTACTTAATCGGGGAAGATGCTTATTGCAGGCGTTCGTTAGTATTGGTCTTGGATTGTCCCATGTCTTATGTATCCTACTCCAGGCTTGTCTAGGAAGTGCACATGCAGGCAGCATACCATCGCAATAATCCTCCCAACGGGTTTGAATATATGTCTAATTCAACTATATTACATGAAATCAATCAAAGTGAATCAAGATATCAGAGCCTGAGGCATTTTGTTACTAGATGCGGCATAGCGCTGTGGACATGGTATGAAGAATGAAGAAATGAACGCGCGGTCAACAGCCGAGTTTCTCGCCACATTCAATGCGACTGTTGAACAACCATGGTGATCTTGAAATTGGCCGGCTAAAATTGGTTCATCATTCTTTTAATAATCGTACAAAATTGGCTTTGCTCTTAATTAAGCCAGCTATATGTTGCTACATTATTTCACGCACGCCGCGGAAGTCACTGTCGCGAGCACAAGAGACGCCATTGGACTTCTCTACTCTGCGGTCGATCAACTACTTGAAGGAGATGTTTTCAGCCTACGAAAGGCCGTGCGAATGCTCCTCAAACTCGTGCTCGCGTTATTTCTACTTGTGGCTCCATCCATCGCAGACATACAGTATTTGACGAGCAGCAACGTCACTCGCAGCTATTGGATACACCCACCCGATGATTTTCAGCAGGGACACAAGTACCCCGTTGTCATAGCTTTTCATGGAGGGAGTAGGCTGGGATCAGACGCTGATGGGTTCGCCATGGAGCTAGATGCGCGACTGTCGTTGCCTCTGGTGCGGACATCTTACTCCAAAAATGTTGGTACACTATCGTAATGTGGACAGTCAAGAGCGATGTCACAGACTAACAGAAACAGAGGTATTTTGTTTATCCCAATGGTGTTGGTGGTGCATGGGCTGGCCCAACTTACGCCGAGGTTTCAGTGGAAGAAGATCTTCAATTTGTTTCCGATATGATTGCAGACATCAAATCACGGTACAGCAATATTGATGATAATCGTATCTATGCCGCAGGTATGTCTAATGGGGGTGGTTTTGTTGGGACGCTTGCCTGCAGCGAAGTAGGTGCACAGTTTGCGGGATTCGCGTCTGTTGCTAGCTCCTTTTATACGGATGTCGAGAGTGTAGACTGTTCCCCAGCACGATTGCCCCTTCCTATGTTGGAAATTCATGGAGGGAGTGACAAGGTAGTCCCCTATGCCGGGGGCATGGGACATGGAGGGCCTCTACCGCCTATTCCGGAATGGTATAGATGAGTTATATATGCATGAGTGCCGTTTGAATAATAACTGATAGATACGTACAGGCTTGGCTTCTGGGCAGAAAGGAACAGTTGCACGTCTAATATAACAACTCATAGAGATGGCGGAAACGTACACCACACATCATGGACATGTGGTGGACAGAATGGAACACTGCACCATTGGAAAGTTGATGCTAATGGTTGGTCATATGAACCTTTTAAGCAATAAATAGAGATCTTGCTGACTGCTTCTTGGTCTAGGACATGACTGGCCGTCTAAATCTCGTAATCTTAATATGATAGTTGCCGGCATGGGACCTCAACCAATCGAGGCAAATGAGCTTGTCATTGAGTTCTTTGATCGGTTTTCGCTTGATAGATCGGTCTAAGTGGATGAAATCGCTATGTGCAAGTGAATGCCACGTCTATTACAGATGCAGCAACATAAGCTCAGTGTAGTTACGATTGGGCGATCAAAACCAGCATGCCCAACCCTAGAAACTTCATGCTGTATCAGGATGCTTGCAAATTACTCAAATATCCTGTCAAGCCTATGATCCACTTGAGCGGATTTGATTTTACAGCTGAATTAAGCCTTTCGTGCTTTTATTTCTATTGATGGTCGTATACAAGAACGCCTATATACACTCACTGGTTATATTAAATATATACAAGAGAACGAATGTATGTTCAAAACGGTGACCTCGACCTCACGAGTTAGACACAGACACCAGACAAATAGTTAGAAATCATGCTTGATAAAATGCAGATAGTTTACGCAAAGACTATATTTGGGCCTCAGCTGACAGAGCCTGACTGGCCCTTCTGCCCTCTCGCAACACACGGTCTGCCGCCAATGTCTGCGCGAACTTGCTCTTCTCTCTTATTACTGGACCTTTCCAGTAAAAGACATATATTGGAATGGTCACTAGAAATGACAAAACCCCAAGAATGGTACTGGCCCACTGCAGATGAAACTTGCCCCCAATATTTGAATACATCGGCGTTGCGTACATGGCTGATATGCCGGCTAAAAAGTCGCGGGCGAAGCCATTACCACCGGTAGCGGATGCAGAGTATTCTCCATAGGCTGCGACCATGTAGTCGATTGTGGCCATGTAAATGGCATAATTTGCGATCGCAATGAGACAGGCAAAAATGAGAGGGGCAATCCATGGGGTATAGGCTGGGCCCATGGACGTCCAAGCAAATCCAAAGAGACCGATTGTCTCGAGGGGGGCGAGGAAAAGAAGAAGTAGAAGACGGCGCTCTGCGAGACGAGAGGCATCGCCATGCTTGTGACGAACGTGACGCTGGCGAGCAAGATCGGGAAGGAAAATGAAATAGGCAAGTAAATAACCAACGACAATGGCAATAAATGTCAGACCACAGGCAACAGTGTCGAAATTCCACTGTTCAAAGACCAAGGTGAATGATTCAGTAAACGTGAAAATAAGTGCGTCGGAGAAGCCTGATAGCAGGGAAAGAAAGAGAACGATTGGTTCACAGACAAACATCTCGAATGGACGTCGCCAAATATGAAAAATCTCCTTGACGTTTAGACGGCCTTCTTTCAGCTCGTTGGGACCGTAGATGTTGGTGTCTTCCCCGGATTTCCGCCGCCGTTTAGCTTCGCGGTCAATTAGGATGGTCGAGCGTGTCTCGGTAACGAGGAAGAAGTGCATGATTTGCGTGACACCGCCGAAGATGAGCTGAATCCAGAAATTCCAGTGCCAGTTGAGATATTGCCCGATGAGACCACCAAACACAGGGCCAATTGTGGTTCCCCCGACTGACGATAGCACGACATATGCCACAGCAAAGCCCTGGTCATTTGGTTCCCACATATCGGCAGTCATACCTAATGTGACTGAACCGCCAGCAGAAGACAGCCCGCCGAGTGCTCGGCATACAATAATAGTGCCCAGATTTGGCGCCAATGCACAAGGTATTTGCCAAATGTTAACTAGGAACAGACTGAGCTGCATGATGGGCCATCGGCCGAATTCCTCGCTCCAGGGCGCCCACAGTTCACATCCGAACGCTGGACGATTTGTTAGCTTTGATGAAGATGTTAGTTTCATATTAGAAGATAAAGAACTCACCATATGCTACAAGGAAGCTCATCTGGCCGCATCGGGCAGCCTGAGCACTGACTCCGAAGTGGTCGGCCAGCAGTGGCACAACATTCGGATAGACACTGGTGTTGAAATTCATGGACATTTGCACGGCAAAGATGACCGTTAAGATGGTCCATTTTCTCCAAGTCGGGAAACTGAATCCGAGCTTGTCATAGCATTCCTCCTCAGTTAATTCTCGTTTGCCATCGGGGCGTTCTTCCGTCTCTTTGTCGCTTCCATGACTTTGCAGGTGTTCGTGGAAACTGTCACTAGGTGGTGAACTTGAGCGTGGACATTCTTTCTTCGCTAAGGATTCGTTTTGGGTCTCTTTTTCTCTTTGTACGTCGTCTATGCTGATAGGCTCCGTGAATAAGGTTTCAGCCGCCATGGTTGCAGCAACTTGTGATAATCGTTGAAACAATTAGAAATCGACCGAGAGGGTATATGAAAGATAGTTTATGGAATGTCATTAATCAATGGATATCTTGTCTAGCACATGGAACATAAGCTCTCCATGCGAAACTGGCATCTCACTATTATATGGAATGCATATTCGACATCGACGAAAATGGACGTCGACGTCATATAGAGAGCTGTCACCCCGGATTTCAGCCGAATTTCCCGTTGCCCTTGCAAATGCAAAAGTACAGCCGGGTGGCTGATCCAACCAGCATCGACCGCGCGAGTCAGTCGACCGCATAGAGCTGAGCTGATGAAGGGGCTCATGATGTCGCCCCATGGTCTCCCATCTACTCTCGGCGCTTGTCGGCCTGCCGGATATAGAAACCCCGGCGCCTGTGGATCGTTGTGTCCAATCATGTCGCGGTCCCGCAACACTAATGACCCCATATTTTATTGCAGCGCGGCAGTTCGGCCAACGGGCCCGGGGTAATTGCCGCCGCATCGCCGATATGAGATCCACCGCATCAAGAGTCTACGTCATGATATTTTGCCACGCTGCATATCATACAAATCAAAAATGGGTACAAAAACAAAAAAAAAAAAAAAATTTTGAACATTACTTACAATCATTTCCACATCCGTTCCGAACGTTGATGGTGGGTACTTGGGCAAATGAATCGACAGGTACTTTTGGGGCGCCGGTGGACCCAAATATTAATTATTACCTTAACAGGAATAAAAGCCCTTATCTTTCCAAGTCACATTACAAATCTCATCCTATCACATTGGGATATATGTGCGCTGTGATAGATATCTCAACCATGCACTAATACGATGTGACATGTATGGCGCAAGAAACAGATCAAGCAAGTAATAACATGACATGACATAGGGAATGATATCAGACAAGCTCCAAACAACTCTTTTTTGCTTCGGATAGTAATTATGAAATTGTGTTGCGTATGCATAACTGACACCAATATTGTACACACTTAGCTAATCTTCCGTGACATTCCGGAATGTGACAATATGTTAGGATAAACCATATCTCTCACGAGCCATCCATTTCGTTGAGGCGAGTCTCCAAAAGATTCCATGTGCTCATCTTCCAGCTCAGCCATGAGTACATCCAGTCTCGCATCAAGATGCACAAGTCGACGCGCAAGCTGATCAGCCAGGGGCGGATAATGCTCTAGCACCGCTTTCTCGTCATTACTCGTTGGAGTCCGTAAGCCAACCTGGAGGCTGCGTAATAGCTCATAAACTTCGCCCAATGAAGCAATCTCATGTTTGTACGCCTCCAGGAGCTGAATGACTGATTTGAGCGTGTCGATGGACAGACCCTCGTATAATCTGAGATTGCTGATGGCGCGGTTGGAGAGTGCATATCCTAGCAGACCCAACGGGCCCTTGTGTGATTTGGAACGTTCATATGAATCTCCGACTTTGTCCAGTATATCATACACAGCCATGCCTGCTCCGAAGTAGAGCTGCACAAGCCTGTCCACGTGGTAAGGACCGTGATTGTCGTGTAGTTGGTAGAGCCCGAGCCAAACAATGCGCCACAAGTTCGACACTTGCGTCTGCAACTCTTTGCCTTTCCTCTGGTTGGGCTCAGAGGTATCCCTCTTCATGTCAAAACTCTGCATTGAGGATATGCGAGAGCTGCTGTCGGACACGACCGTACTGAATCGGGACTTGGGCAATTTGAACATTTTATACAATGGCTTAGGTATCGGGACGAATTAATGAATGGAACAAAAATCAAAAGACCGTCGAATAAAAAGTCATTTCAATATTTCTTTTCAGGGAGAAGTTCACATTTGTCGAGAAATAATAGAAGAACCGATAGGGGGGTGGGATTCCTTTCGGCCGTGGTGGCTGAGCGTCGGATCGTTTTCTTTGTCTGCGCGTTTTTAGCACGCCGAGTTTTCTTCAACGGGAACAGTAGAATGACGGATCACATATCGGTCTGACAGGTCATTTTTCTATCACAATCAGAATTTCCACAATGTGGAACATATCCGAATCTAGCCTTTTTGTGGCTCTGAAGGGCATTGAAATTGGATGATTTGCATCGCAGGGATCGGTAATTCACTGTGTGACGTGCATGCAACATGACCCGGAATGGCTCACACAAAGTAAGTGCTCATGTTAGTCATTGGCGAGATCAATATATTCTTCATTGCAGGCTAGGTGGAAGAAATATCAAACGCAAAGCCAAAATAGAACTTGCAGCGCCACATGCTTGGGTACAGGAGACTGTCTTGCCATGGATGTTCCACTATCGAGATGTCCCGACGCCCACGGGTTGGAACACCACGCAAATAAAATCTAGAGAATATGTACATTTTTCTGATGTGTCTGTCATGACACAGAGCATCCTCTTTACTCCTCTAGATCATGATTTCTCACCACTCGAAAGCTCCGCAAACACGCTTCCAGCTCTCATTATCAAATCTCGCGGATCGCCCATTTCCACAATCCTCCCTGCATCCAAAACAATCGCCAAATCCGCATTTGCGATCGACTTGATCCGATGCGCAACTGTCAGTTTTGTGCAAGCAGCCAGGCACGGAGTTTCGCGTAGAACTGCTTGCATCTTGTCATCTGTCTCTCGATCCACATGACTCGTAGGTTCATCGAGCAGTAAAATATTTCTGCTGCTACTGTTCTTACGGTTCTGTACCTTTAACAGAGCGCGTGAAAGGCCCAAGAGTTGTTGCTGTCCCTTGGATAGCGAGACTGATGAGCTGCTTATTTCGGCATCCAGGCCGCTCTGGTCTTCAAGGACACTTTTCCAAAGACCAACACGGTCAAGAGCTATTATAATCTCGGTGTCAGTGTGAGCGCCGGCAGGGTCTGCGTTTAGTCGGACACTGCAGCCTTCGAGTATGATCGTATCCTGGGGAATAGCGACTAGTCGATCACATATTACTTCCTGTGGGATGGTGCTTATGTCGACTCCGTCAATGATTATAGACCCCTCTGTGATACTCAGCACTCGCAGAATTGTTGCCAGTAGTGAGCTTTTGCCGCTTTTTGAATGTCAGTTCTGATGATGTGCACGAGAACGAGATTATAGCGAGTACTCACCTTCCAGTGCGTCCACAGATACCTATATTTTGCCCGGGTTCAATTTTAAAAGAAATGTTTTGCAAAACAGCTTCACCTGGTCTTCAAATCATGATATGTAATGAGCAATGATCAGGTATAGATGGTTCATGATATATTTGTTATGACATACCTATACTCCGCAGTCACCTTACTAAACTTGATTGCCCCTTTGCCAGGCCATTCGTCTGGTAGTTCACCGTCTCTAAAGACTTCTGGCTCTGACTTGATGCTGCTGTCGAATTCGCGAACCCTGGAGATAGATCCAAGGGAGACCTCAAGCTGTGTCCAGCCTTGTGTCACGGCTGAGAGACTGTTGCCGAATGCTAGCTACCGATTAGCAGAAAAGCACTTATAGGGAATAGAGAAATTAACTTACAAAGGATATTATTTAGGGAAACACCAACGAGACCCACGCTAGTCTCGCTTCTAAGCGTCACTGCTAGAGTCACAAGAACAATTGCCTCTGCAGCAACAATCAAGTCTAGGACCAATACCAGCCATCTCTGAACACAATAAAGAAGATAGTACGGTCTCTGAGAAGCATCGAGTAGTCTGAAGTTTTTCTCTTGAAACCTGTCTTGCCAACGAAATGCTTGAATGGTAGAAAGACCGCTGATGGTTTCCATGAAATGGGTATAGAGGGGGCTTCTGCTCTCTAAGTCGAGGAGTCGAAGTTGCCGGGACGTTCGTAGATAGACGTGTTGTAGGAGAATGAGAGCGAGTAAGAGGAATGGGATGGTGATCGTCATATATCCTGACCCGCTTGCGACTAGTCCAGCTGTGGCAATGGATATAATTAAGTCTGACAGGTATATTAGTTCCGATGGCATCAACATAGTGTGTAATGAACGGTTTCTTACTGGATATGAAAACCATGGCACCAATGGGTAGCTGTCCTTCGATTAGAGACATGTCCTGGCTGAATCTATTGAGAATTACGCCACTGTCGGTAGTAGAAAGGAAAAGTGAGGAAGCTCTGGGTGGCAATATCAGCATGCGTATGCCCGGAGCAGAGTAGAGAACTAACCTTCGAACGGCTTTGAGTAGTCTGTAATGCAGCCTCCGTGAAGTCGACGGGGAGATGAGAACGAGAATTGCCCTAATGAACTTAGTAGATGTATGCGAGGCTCATACAGTGAAAAACAAACCACACATATCCACCATTTCCGATTGAATTGAACAATGCCAACATCATGTAAACGCTGACGTATAATCCTTTCTGCCCTCCGCCTTGCTTAGACCACCATTCTAGCCATATTTCTGTCGGGAGAGAAGGCAATGAGCACCAAAGCAGTAGAAAGAAGAAAAGACCGTTAAAGTGTAGACAACTTACGAGAGAAAGTGCTGCAAAAGACATGTACACCAGCAAAAAGAAGAAAAACAAGTGTCTTTACCAAGCCAATGGATTTAAAATAGTACTTATAAACAGCGACGTCACCCGTAACTCTGGTTAGGTCATTCCTTTGGTTCTCTTTCGATACCTGGCCCGATTTCTCCTTTGCAGATGGCGTTGGTGTGTCATTCCTAGCTTCATCAGGTAGAGTAATGTGAAATATATTGTTTTTTGAGATTGCTGCACCTGGAGTGAGTTTCCTCAGGTTTCCTTTGGAAAGAGCAAAAATCTCATCGGCGTACGAAAGGTATTCCGCTGTTGTTGTTGAGCTGATGTAGATGTGATTCTAGTGAGTAGAGGCGGGGGGGAGATATGCGCTTACTATCATTTGTGACTAGCATGACAGTTGATTTCATCTCCCGCAACAGACCACCCTTGCCAAATAGTATTGCCATTATGTGCTTTTTAGTCGTGTTGTCAAGAGCACTGAAAACATCGTCAAGTAGAAGCAGACCTTTCCGCGAATATAATGCTCGGGCGAGAGAGACGCGTTGCATCTGGCCACCACTCAGAACTGCTCCAGAGCCACTGCCAATTTGCGTCCTGTCGCCACGGTCCAAGAGCTTCAGGTCATGATCAAGAAAACAAGAGCGTATAACAGATTGATACCAGTTTATGTCGATAATGTCGTCGTCATCGTCGTTAGTAAGTCCACAGATAGCAGCTCGTATAGTGACATTGAGAAGCCATGGTGTCTGTGCACAATATGCCATATCTCCAAGCGGTACTCTGATCGATCCCCCTTTGCAAGCTGCATGGCCAAGCATGGCGCGGAGGAGACTGCTTTTGCCTGATCCGACTTCTCCAATGAAAAACACAAAGGAGCCCCGGTAGACATCCAGGTTCACGTTCTGTAATACATAGTCTTGTGATGATGGAGCGGGAAGAATAGTCACATCTTTCATGGTGACTAAAGGGTCGTGCTGTGAAGAGCATGAATTTTGGGACTCCACTGCATGTATCTCGGTGACATCTGCTAGGACACGCGTGGGACCCGGGATCAGATCCGAGGCCTGGACCTCTTGACACGTTGGAATCACGAGGAAATCCTGGATTCTGTCGAAACATCCTAGAGACGCGGAAGTCGAAGGTATGGCACTGAGAAGCTTTGCTGCCGGGTCGGTGAGCAGTGTAATGATAGATAAATTGGTGAATGCCGTTGTAGCATCTAGAGAGTCCCCTAGGGAGGTATAGACTGCGAATGTCAAAGCAGGAGCTAATGCCCAGGGCAAGTTTTGGACGACATTTTGCCACACAATACTCCATCGAAAGCCTTCCATCAGGTGCGTTTCTCTGGCTTGCCTCTTTTGGATGATTTCAGCAACGGCATGGCTCCAGCCCATGCGTCGGACGGTATGAATGTTGCTTAGCAGTGAGCTCGTAATAGCGATTCGATTCTGCACTGCATCTACCCATATTTTCTGTCGAGGGCCAATGCGTTTTGCTATCTCGATGCTTCCAATGCCAGATGCTGTAGGAGGAAAATTAGTTAGATGATATTTTCACTAGAAGCATGTGATCAAAGAAGACACTTGCCTAGAGTGACAATGACTGGTACAACGCATATCCAGCCAATCCGCATAGCGAGTATGGAAATCCCAACTGCTACCTCAATTAATCGAGCCCAGCATTCATTCAGATTGATCAGACAGGCGGATATTCGGTCAATGTCTGTTGTCATTAGCGTAATAGCGGCTGATCGATCATCGAGACGGCCGTCTGGGATATGAAGAGCACGGCCGTAAATAAGGGATGAGACAGCACCGCGAAACATGGTAAGAAAACGATACACCGTGTGATTGTAATGCAGGTTTGAGATAGCTAGGCCGAGATAGATAAGCACCGTAGCGCCTAACAGTCCGTATCCTTCATTTCGAGAGACATTTGGGCCTTGACCTAGCCATTCAAGAATCGTCTGTAGTAGAAAGGGCTGTGCGAAGGTGAATCCAATCAAGAATAGGCGTGGGATTGCTGCCGATGCCAGTGGCCACCAGAGGGCCCGACAGAGCGCAAATGGAACTTCGAACCGTCGTTCAGGTCTCCGTCGCTGCTGCCACGCAACCTGAGCCGAGTGGCTGAGACTGGCCGAGTGTAAATTTGGATCCAATCTATTGAGATCATCTAGTGTGAGCAAAGATTTGAAGCCTCTGAAGAATAGGTGATTCAGCCACCACATAAATGACCGATTGATAATTCCGCTCGTGGACTCCGGTGGCAGGTCTTGATATTTTGTCTCGAGATAGGCTCGTTTCCCTTTGGTTTCCAGAGCAAGGAAGACAGACTTCAGGCCCACACTGATTGAAAATAGGACCTTGATAGGTTTGCTCTGCTCTTGTTGGAGAAGCCACAGAGTCCTCGCTTGTGCGACATCAAAAAGCAGAGTAAATAGTAAATAGACGCTCAGCAAAGATGACGGCTTTACCGAGCGGGAGTCTTCAACCCAGGACAACAACCCAAGGGATAGCCCAGCAACAACCTCAAGGGCTGCCGCTGGAACTGAGCCTCGAGTCTGCAGGCCCTTGTCCTCTGTCCAGAGAACAAGGAGTCCCAGCTGAGCAGCCGCGAAACCAGTCGCAACAACCTATGTTACATTGTTAGCCGATGAAGGACTGCAGATAAAATCGAGTTCCTGACCAGCTTCGCAACTCGGAAGAAACTTGTCCGCGTGTAGATACCTTGTTTGAGTAGGTATCTGATCCTCAACGGCGAAACGACTAGAAAGGCAGCAGCAGGGAGTATGCTGAGGATGGTCTGTTCGAAGAGCAGCGTGAAGTCGAAGCCACCGCTGCAGCCCCCGCCAACTGCAGGCCCAAAGGCATTTTCGGCCTCGGGCAGGCACTTGGGCGGCATCTGGCTTTTCTGACAGTTTGTGTATGTTGATGAGTCGGAATGCTAACCTCCGCCGGGAAGGATCTATCATTGACTTATGATATGGCGGAGTCCCAATCCGGCTAAGCTGAAATGCATCGACTTTCCTAAGACTTCAATGACGGCTGTTTTGTAGGAAAAAAATAGAAGAAAAAAAAACTATTGGAATACCTATGTCCGTATTAGGTATTAATCACTACTTTAAGGCTGGGCATTTTGCAGACTGCAGCTCATCCAAGGCACCAACCAATTGGCATCATAATGGACAGCGAATAACGTCACATGATGTGTCGCTGCCTGAGACGCCAGGCTACCATGCCACGCTTGCCGACCGCCAGCGTGGGAAAATCTGTTCTTCTCCATAGGTTCAAAATATAATGAAAAAAACAAGGTCCCTGAGGGAATCGAACCCTCAGCGTGCGGATCAGAGCCGCAAGTGTTAGCCATTACACCAAGGAACCTTAGATGTTGTGGTTGTTGGTGGGGGGACCAGGAATGGATATATGGAGCATGTAACTAGTGGAGATATGGGGGTCAGGTTTGTTCAAGCCTAGATAGGTACATTCACTCCAATCACAGTCCACTAAACACGCTAAAAATTCACAAGTACTGTAGGTAAGAGCCTTCCTTGAGTAAAGGTTGGAAGTTCAGCAACCGCCAATAGTTTTATTTTCAACAGTTTCTCGTTGTCTGGTTGGCTCAAAGCGGTCCCATTTAGGGCTAAATGTTTAGACGCCCAGATTCAAAGATTGAATTGAAATGAAAATACCTGGGATCGCCGCTCCGAGATTCCGTTGCTAGATTTTTACTATGTCCTTTTATTTCCCTCGTGATATCACCTCATTAACTGTACTTTTAGCAATTCCAGCCACTGGTTTCATAGCGTAACGGTTCAGCACGTGAGATTCTGGTTCTTGAGATGGGGGTTCCCCCTGAGACCTAAGCCAGTTTAATATTTTTTCGCAGTCTACAATTACCCCATTTTCTCTCTTTAGTCGTAGCTAAGACTATTTTTTTTTGTCAAATCAATCAATTACTAATGATAAATTATACATTATTACTTGGTTATAAGAGTAAGTCGAGAAAACAGAATTTTTTTTTTTTTTTTTTTTTTTTTAGGGAAACCCATACGAATTGGAAATTGACGTGTAAGTACGAATATTAAGGTATAGCGCACCACAACGATTCACGGGTAGTTCATGGCGTGCTTCTCTTCTTGCAGCCTTTTGGCTTCCTTAAGCATTGCAATTCGCGTAGGAATTCTGGCATTGGCAAAGCAGATGTCAGGCCTGCGCGGATACTGGCGCGGGTCGCATCCAGCTTTCTTGAGGCTCGCCCACATTCTACTGATGGAACTACCACGGACAGTCTGTATCGAAGTCTTCACGGGTTCCCACCACTCCTGAGTGCAGCATACTGGGCACATGAGTTTACGATTCAAGAGGCGTGAGGTCTTTTCAAATGTCCATCTGGGTGCATTGTCCTCCAAGGTGCCAGGACAACCTTCTGTTGGGCATTTCCACACGACCATTCTAGGGACAACGTCGAGCTCATTCTTGTTTCGAAGAAGGTAAGGTTCCCACTCAGCTTCAGGATTGGGAATGGCTTCCAATAGTTTCTTTTCTATACGAATACGTCTGAGGTTGCCATCAATAGGGTAAAATTCGGCCTTCTTTGTGCATCCAGTCCGCCCGCAGCCATTCTTCCTGTATTTGAGGGCGTATGTTTTTGAGTTATTTTTAGCGTAATATGCCACAGGGTCGTCAAGGACCCTGCGCCTGCATATCGAGCACTTCCTAGGAACAACGTCCCTCCCAGGACCGCCAGAAACAAGCAAGTCGCTAACACTCGATCGTTTGAGATGGTTCATTTGGCGGATCGAAGTGTTATACCCTAGTAAAACTGAAAATGCCAACCCCATAATGCTTAGATTATCAACATTTCCTTTACAGTAAGTGAGTTGAAATGCGGTCTCGAGTTCCTCACGCGAAGTTATCGTATGCTGATCAATTTTCAGTCCCTTTTCGGTGTGAAATAGCGTGGTTATGACCTCTGGAAGTTCTTCCCAGCTATTGAACTCCCAATCCAACTCTTCAATGGATTGAATCAGATTTTCATACTGGTCTGGCTTGAGAATTTTGAACGGCATGTCGGGTAAAAAGAAATTGACGAGCTTTTGTAAGTTTATATGGAAAAGGGCTGCTTTCCGTCGATGATTCTCTCTCTGTTACAGGTTAGCATTGGAATAGCAGCAGCGGGGTTTTTCATGAGTGCTCTCGTACCCGAGTGTGGTCATCTTCAATATTTCCTTCAGCTAAAACAGCTGGCTTTGATGCAGTGTCTGCCTTCAGCCGCTCGACTTCTATCGCCCAATTTGCTTCGACTTCCGGAGAAACCTCAAAAGATACCTTCACTGGAGCCAAATCCAGCCCGGGGAAGGCTGTTTCGAGCTGCACTCGCGCTTCACCCTTCAGTTTGTCTCTAGCTAACCGTACAACCTTTGGGATCCTAAGGTTCTGTATGAGTCTAGGGCTGGACTCATAGAAATTCTCACTGACAGCGATGTTCCCTAAGAGAGCAGCTACCTCTAAATGAAGGTCCTGCTCTTTGCCGAAATATCTTCGGAATCTCCGAGCCCCAGGGGTGTCTGCGAACACATACATGAAGTATTGCGGAGGCCTGACGAAGATGATGAAACGACGAATGGATTTACAATTTCCGGTTTGATCTTTTTGGTGTTCCAAATACAACGTAACGCCTTCATAACGACCCCAAAGCGGCAACGGCTGCAGGTCCGGGAAACAGTGATGCATTCGCGACTTCACATTCGCCCCCCAACACAATTCCACCACAGCTGCCATCTCGTGGCGGAGGGCAAACACAAATCCTTCATTTATTTCCCACAGATCGGGGGGATAGACTTTAACCGAGTGTTTGCTATCGTCTCTGCGCGCCAAGTGGTCGAATACCAGGCACTTCTCCAAGGAAATCCCAGCGTCTTTCAGTTGTATCATGGTCGGATTTGACAAATCAAATGTCGTCTCTGATGTGGGATCACACACTGCAAAGGTTGGGTTAAACAAGTGACATGCTACCCGGGAATCAAGACGGCCAGATGGGCGGACTATGAAGTTGCGAGGTCGGTCAACGTTGCGAGACTTCCACCAGGCAGTCTCTTCATCGCGAAAGTGTTCGAATGCATCGTTCATATCCCAGGAGGAATGGTCAAAATGGCCTGATCTTATGTTAGGCTTTGTCTGTGTAATCATTTCTCAAACCAACTTACCTTGGCTGCTCTCCTCTTCAAGCTTCTCAATAAGTGGCAGAAGTCGCTTCAACTCCAACTGTCGGTCTTCAGTCAGATGATCTTTAGGATCATCCAAGATGAAAGAGCCAAATAAACGCAGAGACATCTTGGATGGAATTGAAAAGACGCAGAGTTAGCAAAGATCATGTAGATACGCGTATGTGCGCGTTGCTACAGGTTTCTGTGGAAATTTATGTCGGGTACGTAATAGGTATTGGGTAAACAGCGCGTTTGTCACGGGCATGGAAAGTCCCGTTTATTATGTGACCAATGGCTTGGAAACTCTTCAATGATGCTGGAGAATGACAATGTTTCAGGTGTATTGTTTCGATATAACGCACGATGCCATATATACCCGAGTTGCCTAGAATTGGTCAAGTAATGAGAAGATATGACAAGCTAGAGGGAAGAATGATGGTTATATTGACATTAAAGAACTGAAATGCCTGGCCAATGCGTGAACATTTTCAGCCTGGGGCTGCTAGATTGTATTGATGGCTCTAGCAGTGCCAATAAGTATATCAACTCCAACTGTTTACCGAAATGAAGCCATTCATGGATCTGCAGTTTTGCTACCATCTCGTGGCTGGGTGTGAATCCAGATCCTTCATTATGTCTCACAGGTCAGGGCAATAAAGATATTCATAAAATGCTTGCTGTGTGTTGTCTTTTCCCGCGAAGCAATAAAGTCGAATATCAGGCAATTGTTCCAAAGAAATCCTAGCGTTTTCGAGCTGTAGGATCTAGCTAGTCAATTGTTGTCCCTGATGTGGCATCATGCGCTGCCAAGGTTGGATTGAATCGATGGCATGGTACTCATCAGGACAGCGAGGCCAGGCGGATGAACTGGGAAGACTTCTTATTCGGGAAGCGTTAGAATGCGTCGTTCACAACCGCGAAAAACATAGCAAATAACAAGCAAGCATTGCGTTCATCCAAGAATACGGCTGTAGGCGTCTGATACTTCTTTAGCAATCTCTAATAGGGTCATAATAATGATTTAATATTTTAATTAATAAAAGCTCAAGTATTGGAAACTTTAGTTGGTACCATCAGGTATAATTAGGATAGTAACAGGCGGAGTTGATAGGCCTGGAATGAATTCAATATCCAGTGGACATCGAGGCGCACACATTAGCGTTCCTGATCTATTGGCTGTGACGTTCTGGTTCTCTGATAGGTACCCGACCAAAGGATAAACCATTTAATAAATTGTGGGAATAGGATTGTTTGTAGCGAAAAAAAGAAATTGAAAAAAAGTAAGGTCCCTGAGGGAATCGAACCCTCAGCGTGCGGATCAGAGCCGCAAGTGTTAGCCATTACACCAAGGAACCTTAGATGTTGTGGTTGCTGGTGGGAGATTTAGAAATGGATATATGAAGCATAATAAGAGATCTAGGAATAACTATGGGGTATTATTACTGACAATAGATTCAACTTGGTTATGTGGGACCTACTACTATACGAGATAATTAGTAAGTAGGTAAATTATCTAAATAGTAGTACATTCTGAGGATAGGTATCTAAGGATTGTTATCTTGTCATATTCTGGGTTCCAGGCAAGATTTATATTTGGGGCCGCATATAGTGCATACATATATATATACAACCGTGATAGATTAAGACCGTCTTTCCTCCTCATTTGTCAAGTGATGGGATCACCCTTCCCTCTCCCGGCCAATTCAAGAGAAGATCATACTGATGTGAAATCAGGGACTGACTGCTTTAGCTCCAGATACGATCATTACAACCAATCGAGAGGTAAGATCGGCTCTGGAGAGGATGTTATCTGTTTCATCAAGTATCTTCTACCGATCTCAATGATACTCATAAAGCGGAATGCAAGTAACATCAGTTCTATAATATGGTGGTCATAAGTCTTAGATTATCGATGTCCCTCCTTCAATCAATCATTTAATTGTAGAGCACGTTGGATTTTGATTTCAGAATTTCCGGGCTTCTCTTCCTTTCTTTCTGTTCTTCTCTTTTTTTTTTTAACTGTTTTGGCTAGTATCTTCTTCCTCCTTGTTTATCCTTTGTTGCTCGATAGAAAACATCTAAATAAGCTAGCCGCTAAGTACAGTATATAAAGGGAGAATTCAAATATGTATGCAGAAGACCAGAAGTTGATAACTCCTATGCGCATATTGCATTGTGTATGGCAATTTCTGACACAGAGATTGAGTCGATCTAGAGAGATAGGGGATTCTTTCTAGGTATTTCTTTCCATAGCTATTTTTGAAGTTTTTTTCTTCTTCTCTTTATCGTTATTGAAGTTATTCATCATTGGAGACATCCACGAATGTGGGGATTTGGATTGAGTCCATTTTATTCTTCCTTCCTAGATATCATGAGAATACCGAGCTAGATTGGCCGCCCATTATAGTATCATAATAATAACTATTATCTATCACTACTTAGTCGTGAGACCAGAACTATACACACGTCAACTCTCAGCTTGGTCTCTATTATTTACATGCACATTAGCCGAGAGAATAATATGCAATGAATGCCATATAGCTATAAAATGTAATTCATACAGAATATGTACCACGGAAGCAAATCGGTATGTATAATAGAGAACCGGGTAGGCATTATCGAAGCATGAAGTTGCGTGTGCTCTGCTTTCCAGAGTGCTTTGCCATCGTAGGGTGATTACAGGCTGAATCCAGAATAGCGGTCATAATATACATATGGCGGAGTCCCAACCCAGCCAAGCTAAAATGCATCGGTTTGACAATTTCCTCGAAGACCTCAACAATATACAAAAAAAAACCAAAAAGATCCTCCAGCTGGGAATGGTATCTGATTTTGTGACAGTTACTCCGTACTACTAACGATGATCAGGAGGGGTATTGCTATTCACTACCCACTTAGCCCTAAAATCACATGCCTTGGCTTGCAGACATCCAGCGTGCAGCCAATAACCCACGCAGCATCTGACAGGGATGAACAGTCCTGAGCTGCAATCAGTCGTGGCTACACTAGGAGTCTACAGCGCGGGTTACACGGCAGATCTTGGGCACTTACAAATGCAGTGGGTGAGAGGAGAGGAGCAGGACGAAAGAAAAAAAAAAACATCACCACCTCATATTGTAGAAGCAAGCCAGAAGGATAATCAAAGGACTAACATCGCTCACGATGTCTCCTCCTGCGCAGGACAAGCCAAAATCGACTCATCCAGCACCCCCAAAGCTGGCGCACATTGTGTTACGCACGAACCCGGACAACTTCGGCACCATGGTCAAGTTCTACTTGCAAGCACTAAATGGCAGCGTCCGGTATGAAGACCCTGGAAAGATAGCTTTCTTGTCCTACGACGACGAGCATCACCGCATTGCCATCGCCGCCATTCCAGGAGCCAGCCCGCCCACCGCAGATGGGCCACCGCGGACGGGCTTGGACCATGTTGCTTTTGCGTTTGCCAACCTGACGCAACTGGCGCAGGTCTACGTGAGCCTACGCGACCACGCAGAGAATCCTCTGAGGCCTGTCTGGGCGGTGAACCACGGGCCTACGACGTCGCTGTACTATCGCGATCCCGAGTGGAACAAGATCGAGATGCAGGTCGACAACTTTGACACCAATGAGGAGGCGAATGCGTTTATGAATAGTGGCGAGTTCGCCGAGAATCCGTTTGGCGTCGACTTCGACCCGGACGAGTGGTCGGCAAAGATTTTGAGTAAGATGCGCGAAGATGGGAGCGAGGGGCTCAGCGTCGAGGAGTCGAAGGCACTCAAAACAAGACCGGCCAGCGGCCCAAGGGCACATCCGCCAGCGGGAGTTTTCTAGTTTATTTTCTTGGTTATCAGTTCATATCTTTTATTTTAGAGCAAAAACATTATTGTAGATATTTGATTGCTTCTCACAGAACCATTGCCTAGCGCCTCCTTTGCTTCGTAGACTATCCTAAATGCTAACAGCCGCAGGGAAAAAAAAAACATCTCTACGCATTTATGCATTTACCTGCTCCATGAACCAACGCACACTGCGTTGGATGCCCTCCTGCATGCCCACCTTGGGACGATACCCGAGCACCCGTTTGGCCTTGGTGATATTGTGCGTGCGGATGAGGGTACTGAAGCGAATGCCCTCACGAGTCATATTGGGAGTCCGGGTGCCGCGGGAAATTGCCCACACCACCCACTCACTCACAAGTCCCATGGCGAGTCCCAGCCATGTCGGAATAGCCACGATATCCTCGGGCCGCACGGGGTTGCCCGTCTCGGAGGCAACTGCGCGCTGGAAGTCCCAGAAGAACCAGGGGTCATCATTGCTGATGTTGAAGCATTCGCCGTCCACACGCACGGTCGGATCCGTGGGACGAGGTTTGCCCCAGGCGTCGAGCAGAGCGTGAGCAGCCAGCAGATGCGCATCTGCAAGATTGCCCGCATACACAAAATCATATGGGTTCTTCCCATTGCCCATCTGAAAACGTGACATGCCCTTACGAGCCACCGCGATCATCTTCCCCAAGGCACCGACATCATGCTCACCGAATACAAGACAGGGGCGTATCGCGCAGGTCAACACCCCCTGATCGTCGTGGCCCCCGTTGCGATTGGCCGCTTGAATGGCCTCTTCAGCTTCAGCCTTGGCAAGACAGTATATGCGCTTCTGCTGCGGAAACCGCAGGATTGGCATCTCCTCTGTTGCATCAATCATATCGGTGTGGTTATCGTTGATGACTCCTGAGGTCGACGTATTGACCAAGGCTCGCACAGTGCCGACCTTGACAGCGGCATTCAGGACGTGCCGGCTGCCATCAACGATGATGTTATGGTAAGCGGACACGGGGGCGTCGGAGAATTCGGGCGACGCAGTGTGGAAGATGGTGACGGGTTGCGCAATGTGCATCACTCGCTCGACGTCCGCGGCGGAGGCGAGGTCAGCCCGGTGGTAGTGGACGTTCGCGTTGGGATGGCGGTTACGATCGACGTTCACATCCAGCGAATGAATGTCGCAGTCGGGCTCTTCAGCGAGAATTTTCGCAATTATATGGTAGGCCACGAAGCCATTGCCCCCAGTGACGAGGACAGGGCCCAGCTTGGAGGGAGACATGATGCAGACTCGGAGGATTCATGGAGGTGAGTAGGGGAACTTCAGCTGCAGCTTCAGCTTTAATATATATTCCTCAACCGCAGGAATCAGCGACTAGGCCAGTAGCGGTAACGTTAATTGGCTGGTTCTTGGCTTCGCTCTGTTTTGACTTTGACCAGATGACATTATTTCCATCCTTTGCCGGCTTTGGCTTCTGGGCTGAAGAAGTAGTGGTGTTGGTTCGAGAATATGCTCGTAGGAAACACATGCTCCGGACTGTTGAAGTTCATGGATCGCCTGCGATAATGATAACAATCTGAAAGACCGGGGCAATGCCTGATATAGCGACCAGCTCGCTGTGCCATCTGGAGGAAAACAAGGAATAAAAAGGAGAGAGGTGCATCAACAGCTCAGTGGGGGGCCCAGGTTGTGATGAGGTCACGTGACACTTTGGCCTCAGGCAGCGATCATGGCGACCACCTAGGCTTGCTTATACTTCCGATAAATCTTTTCATACCTAGGCATAATCCGTATGTAGATTAGAACTATTTTTCTATTATTTAACCCAAGGACATTCAAGCTTATTTCTATACAGTAAATGTTGCATATGATTAGTTACCGCCGAAGCCGGCCCCTGGATCACGTAAGCAGGCCGATGGATCCCGATGGCGGAGAAAGTACCCGTCGGTAGCCGTGAAATGCCGCCAGCGAAGACTTTTAATTTTTATTTGCTTCCGCGTTTCGAGACCTGTTGTTTAGCATTGTCATTTTACATCTATATTTCATATTCTATATATTTATCTCTATTCAATATTCTATATTCTCTCTACCTACGGTTTCGAGGTAGCAATATATATCCATCCGCTTCACAATGCTGGCCGCCGTGAAAGCAATTAATGCGAAGATTCGCTCCAATAAAACCCTTGATTACTTCTGCTCAACACGTATGTCTTAGCGCTCTTTCTCGATAATACAGCCGTTCCACAAAGATATCATTGGCATTGACTTCTTGACCTAGATTTCTGGGGCCCGGCCTCCAATTTCGGCATTCCGATTGCTGCCGTGACGGACATTCAGAAGGATCCAGAGATGTAATTGCCCTTCCCCGTACGTGAGTGTAGGATCCTTAGGGTTTTTAGGCTGACTGTCTTCGATGTAGTATTTCGGGACGCATGACGGGCGCGTTTATTGTCTGCTCGGCCCTGTTGATGCGATACTCTCTTGCCGTGACCCCCAAGAATTACTTGCTGTTTGGAATGCACACCGTCAACGTCGGCGCCCAGTCCATCCAAGGAATGAGGTTTATAAATCACTGGTAGTAGGTGACCCTTTTCATCGCTCTCTTTTCATTTCATGCTAGCTTTCCGGTGACTAACATCGTGTGATTCGCAGCCTGCAAGACCGGAACAAACCCGTTGCCGATGCGTGAGAAGAAAATCGAGTATATGGCGGAGGATATCCGAGGCATGGGTAGATATAGAATCGTGGGTTCGCTTTTCGAGCATTTTGGAATCAGAGAAAAAAAAAGGTGGTTTATTGCATGGTTATGGCGTTTTGATAGGTATAGAAATGAATCTCTGGTAGATGACTCTACTATTTGCGCGAGACGCTTTGTAGATCTGGAGTATCCAAATCAACTTCCAATGCTCGTATAGGATTGTAATTTATTGAGAAACGGGTTCGGGGTTGTGTCTCGATTTCACGTTGGCTGTTCTGTTTTCTGTCTCTCCAATGTTGTCAAGCAGATTTGGTGAGGGAAAAAAAAAAAAAATAAAAAATAAAAATAAGCGAATATCTGCCGGCCTTATTGCATACTCGACATTCACAGCTAATGAGAGTCATCAAAATTGATAAGACCGAAGGTGCCGTGGTGGTTGTGCGGTCCTGATCACTGTATAGAGCCCTAGATTTATCAAAGCAAAGCTGATGTCTAACAGATCCTCAGATATATCCTTCATTACTTACAAGTCTTGCATATCACGAAATATTGGCCGACACTTTCGAAGGATTTCGCCGCCAGTCTGTAGTATCGATATGAATAAAATTCGTCAACTCCAATTTTTTATTTTTTTTTTCAATCAGTATAATACATGAAGATAATAATAAAAGTAAGATCGTTGGCTATTCAACCTTTAATTCAACTGTCCTTTGGACAAACACATTCTGCTGAAAGCCTTCTCGGACGAGTGCTTCCATACTCTCTGTATCGTCATCTGTGCTTCCATGAACGACGGAAGTGTGGGTGCCTAACATGTTGGCTTCGGCTGCACGCCGCGGATAATGATTCGCAAATGTTGATATTGTGTATTTGTCACGAGCGCGCAGGCCGTGGTTCTCGGTCATGGCGAAGGCGTTGACGTTGGGCTGTAGCTCGTGGGCAAGACGGCCGAGCGATGGAATTGAGGTAGCGATGATACTCAGGTTTAGCACCGCTCTGATTCATCTTAGTCAGTATTGCTCGCCTTCGTGTATGTACGACAAATAAAGACTTACTGGTCCCAGATGCTGGCGTATAGCTGTTCCCACGTCTTGTCGGAGGACGTAACAACAACATCGTAGTAGTGTATCTGGAAGGCAACGGCCACAATGACGCTATTGAGGATGATAGTTAGCAATTACGTCCAGTTTCCTTGCTTTGGTGGTGACCAGAGGAGACAGCGTACACAATTCGAATTGCGAGCAAGCCGATTATTCGCACCCTCTTCGCCATGGAGACATGCACAGTCCACAACACGCCGCATGACAGAAGAACTATGGCTGCGTCGGTGATGATATTGAACGCGCCGATGGTTTGGAACATGACAGCCTAGTCACTATCAGTCCAAAATCTCACGTTTTACTATGTATTATTACTTCTAGCGAATACTAACCATGTTGTCGCATTCTCCGTTTACAAAATCCCACGGACGAGGCGACGAACATCGCGCGGCGAGAGCGACGATGGATGCAATAGCCCATGCGACAATTGCACTTATCAATCCCCAGTTAGCCCATTGGGAAAACCCTCTGTTCATCAAGCTCTTGAAGAGTAGGCTGATGGAGAGTTTGCTTAGGGAAACAGTGGCGATGAGCAGTATCTGAGCGATGTATATGTACTAGGTCAAAGCATCAGTAAGCGATCCTGCGTTGCACATGGCTGTGACGAGTACCTTTTCGAAAAGATTTAGGTTCCTGTCCGAGACAGTATTTTGCCTTTTTCCGAGACCATGGCTGATTGATAATTGCACAAACACGCTCTGCAAGATCGCTAGGACCTGTAGCTGTGTTAACGACAAAAATCCATTGAAGAGATTATTGCACTTACAGTAGCCCCTGCGAGCAGATAGTCATCGATTTGCACTACTTTCCCGATATAATATCTTGCTGATAGTCGAGTGACGACCACGAAGACGGTCAGAGCGAGAAGAGTGTAGACAGCGACAGCAGTGTAGCCGCCGTGGTCCTCATCAGATATAGTGAATATCGGAGGCAGGGTGCCTGCCTGTGCCTGTACCATTATTTTGTCGGGATTATGATTATTATTTTCTTTTTGCTTTTTCCTCCCTCCTTTTTCTTTTCTTTTTCTTCCCCCCTGTTTCTGACCGCTGATCGTAAATATCGAGGCTCTGTGAATTATCCCGATACTTCAACGGCCGAGCGAAACGTAGTAAGAGTAGGATGTAAGCAGCTATGCCTACAGAGGACTATCTCATGGCGCGGTCATGGGGTTTCGATGATTAGGGGAAAAGACCGTATGTCGCTTTTATTGATTTGGTTGATTTCCAATGGAGAATTGCCAAGGTTACAGGTGTGATAAAGAGGCATTCATTATTGTAATTTCTTGCACGAATGAGGTGAATGAAATAAATAATTCAAGTCGATTGATTACGTGGAGAGAGAACTAACTAACTATGTATGCAACTTGAATAAGTAGCATAATTTATTAGTAATAATGCTTATTTACACGAGTGATAAAAACCCCCGGTTGAGTTCCCATTTGCCCCTGGTACGCATCCAGATACAACCATACACGCCCCAAGATTCGTCTGCACCTAATAAGGGAAGAAGTCACACGCCATGTTATCAATTGACGTTTATTTCATTCTAAAAACATAGGGGACGGCGTGGATGCTGCCGGATAGTGATACTGACAGCACGCACAGCGGCAAACGGAGGCACCGTCACATGGCAGCAGGGAGCGAAGGTTTTGCCCCCTTAGCCAGTGACTTATGATTTGCCCATGCTCGTAGTGGCTGAAAGCCTAAAGGTGGGCCGTTGTTTTTCTGTGCTGTGCGAGTCTTTGGACCAAAAGAGATGGACCGGAAGCGGCCGCGGTGGAGTAGGTAGAAGACTCGAGCGAGAGAGACTCAGAGAAGTTAGTTAGAAGGAATGGGAATCTTGGGTCGTGAATTCCATGGATCGTCTCGGAATGGACACTAACCCCCCTAAAGCAGGTAGATAGATATCGTTACGACGTTGGCCTAGCACTAGCTCGAAGTATACGCATCGCCTCCTGGCAGTGGGTACGCGCAGTCCGTGTACATGCTGCTAGCCAGGCTATTCGTTGCTAATGCATGCAATGCGTGCCACTGGTGCATTTCTGTTATCTTCCTTTTTCTCTCTTCGATTTAATTATTATCATCTGGTAACTAGGCGTCATGTCCGGCCTACAATTCTACTGCTGTGCGGCAAAGGTTATGGCAAAATTTTCAGGACTTGTTCGATCTTTTCCTGCCGATCTGACAGCTGTCACTGGTCCGTAGTATTTTCTACCAACAAGTTAGTGCGGTGACCTTCTCTAGAGTCTAAGACTAACTAACTGTCTCGGTGTCTCGACTCTACTATCATCCCTGTCTTGTGAGTGGTAGTTAATGCGAGCACATGTCGCAATTTGTACAAGAGATACACAAAAAGCCCAGGCGTTTCCACTTTCCGTCCGTGCTAGCTATCGAATTTGTTGCCCTGGTTTTAGAGTGTCGTCCCCTTGCACCATTTTTAATATATCTTAGACAGCGCAGTTGGCTCGTCTAGACCCTATAGCGAACACAGGCAGCGAACAATGCCCCGTGCAGGGCATGATTCGACTAACACGCTCTGTCCATCACAGAGATCCCCCGGCTATCGATTTCTCCACGTTTGCTGACCACAGACGATCTCATCGACATCATTATGAAGTAGATTAAGGGATCACATCACGTCTTCCTATCCTAGTCCTAAATAGTAATCTCAGCCCCGGACGAGCGGCCCATTTTGGGGGTTCTAGTCGAGCTGCTAGTTTAGTTTCTTTAGTGTGTCTTTGTGCGTCGGTCCACTGAACCAGCCTGTGCATCCCTGCTAGTGCAGAAAGATAAGCAAATCCCTCCGCCACATCCTTCCATTTTCCACGCTGGAAACCAAGTCAATCGGGTGATTGATTGCGGCGTTCTGGCTGCCGGCTCATTTCTCGCGGGCCATTGATGTGGTCTTGAGACTACGGATTGCGAGTTCCTGGAAATCTACAAGTTTGCGGCCGTATACACATTCGGAATCTCTGAGCGATGAAGACGGGAATGTGAGCGGTCGACATTGAACACACGATATCCCAAGACTGCCATGTCTCTCGGTCTTCGCCGCCGCTTTCTACATCGTTACCGTCTCGTTTTCCGTCTATAGATCTATCATTCGAAGAACGCCGTCCGACATCTGCCCTGGTGACCGACTGCAATATGGACAGAGAAAATAATTTTGAACTGGGCCCGCTGGAAACAAAAAGAAGTGTCGCTGTTGACGAAGAGCCGAGCTTGGTTCTCGACGCCTCCCTGAGGAATGGAGCCCCGGTATACGGACATTCTACAGGGTCGAGTGGGAGACGGCAGCTTGATGTGAGTCTTGACAGTGAAAGCGGATATGTGAAGGTGTATTATTCTGATAGGAAACTCTCTCCCTCTCCTTCTATAGCGAAAATTCGATTCCCTCTCCATCCTCGCTCTATCGGTGACACTGCTTTCGTCATGGGAAGGAATGGCAAACACTATTTCGTCAGCGCTGTTGAATGGCGGTCCCTCGTCTTTGGTCTGGGGCGGTCTGCTCTCGCTGACCGGCACAATGGCTCTGGCCTCCTCGCTGGCTGAGATGGCGTCTATTTGCCCTATTGCCGGCGCACAGTATCACTGGACTGCACTATTCGCACCTCCGAGCATCCGACCATTCGTCACCTGGATGCAGGGATGGGTCACGGTCTTTGCATGGCAGGCTGCAACAACGAGCATATTCTTTCTCGTGTCAAAACAGATCCAGGGCTTGATTGTGCTCAACTACCCAACGTATGGCGATTCGCGCTGGCAGGGCACCTTGATAATGTGGGCTGCCACCGCTTTCTCCTTTGCATTCAATGTCTGGGGCATCCGCATCCTGCCACTCATTCAACTCTTTGGTGGCATCTTTCATGTCGTTTTATTCATTGCGCTGTCGGTGCCTTTGATTTTGCTCGCTCCGAGAAGCACGCCGGATTTTGTCTTTGCGACGGTATTGAACGAGGGTGGCTGGAACAGCAATGGCGTGTCTTGGTGTCTCGGCCTCCTTACAGTGACATACTGTTTTATTGGTATGCCCTAAAAAAGCAGGCGTTACAAGATAGTTAACTCCACACACACGATGACTGACTAATCCCCAGGCTTCGATGGCGCCGTTCATATGAGCGAAGAAGTCCGCAACCCTGCGAGGGTCGTACCACAAATCATAGTTCAATCCATTATCATCAATGGAACGATGGCCTTTAGCTTCTTGCTCATCCTACTTTTTTTCTTGAGCAACGTAGAAGCCGTCCTGAACACGCCGACAGGATTCCCCAGCATTCAGATCTTCTACGAAGCAACGAAATCGGTCAAAGCCGCGACCGCCATGCAATGTGCGATCCTGGTAGTTGGGCTAATGTCAAGTATTGGTGTTGTGGCCTCTGTCTCTCGACTGACGTGGGCTTTTGCTCGCGATGGCGGCTTGCCCTTTTCCAAATTTTTTGCTCATGTATGTCTTTACTGGCATTTCCTCCCCCCGCCCCCCAATTTTTTTTGTTTTTTTTTTTCCCTTTTTAAAGTAGAGATAGTAGGCACTAACAAAGATTTGATCTGGACACAGATTGACCGCCGATTCCATGTCCCATTTCGTTCTGTCGGACTCGTTTGTTTTGTTGTCCTTCTCCTATCATTGATCAACATCGGCTCCTCGACTGCGCTTAATGCCATTCTGGCCCTCAGCACATGCTCGCTTTACATATCATACCTAATTCCGATTTTCCTTCTCGTTATTCAACGCCTCAACAAGACCAGCCCTCCTATCCGCTGGGGTCCGTGGACAATGGGGCCCCGATTGGGGTTGGTGGTGAATATCTACGCCATCGTGTTTGGTGTTTTCATTGTCGTCTTCAGTCTGTTTCCCACTGAGCTCCCAGTCACAGCGGGGAATATGAATTATGCTGGCCCGGTGTTTGGGCTCGTGGCTAGTTTATTGGTTGTTGATTGGGTTGTGAGAGGGCGACATCGATTCCAGGGCCCGTTGAAGGACCACATGCAACGAGCAGCGGATGCATAGTTTCTTTCTGTCTTGTTATTTATACCAATTTCCATGCTTCAATGACTTCGGAGTCGGTGGGCCTTTGTTTGTTCATATGTGATATGAGATTTGTAAGTTAGGTAGATAGCACATATTAATCATTTAACGACGGATATGAATTGGCGTTATTTGCCTACACTGAACTTTTAAATATGAATAGGAGCCAAATTGCACGTCTATTTAGGTAGTATTTACAACTTTCGCCTTGAAAGGCGTGTATGGAATATCTATGAACAATTCAAACGGGAAATAACCACCATGTAGCAAGCTTTCAAACTAGTAAAGTCGAGAGTCGTCACGCTTAAATCGTCATGTCGTTAGTGTATGCATATCAAAGAAAGAAAAAATACCCTGATGTCTCTAAAAATCTATAAGCTCAAAAGAAATGCCAGGTCTAAGAAGTAGGAGCTGCAGCAGGTGGCCGATCTGGAGACCGCATTGGCATGCCTATAGGAGAGCTAGCACGGCTAGGGAGACTGGAGATAGATTCAAAGTCATGCTCCTGGAGAATAAGGGCGTATCTGGGATGGCGGAAGAATTTGGGAACCGAGTCCTAATTTCCTATTAGTCTATAGATATAGGCGCGTGCAGTAAACGAAAACATACACTAGCCATGAGCTTGAATACAGTCGATTGAGCAAGCCGGAAGAGACCGACGACCTCTTCCAGAAACTGAGTAGACAGCGGCCCATCACCACCAAGGCCGGTCATTTTTGCAGCAACCCGGTTGCGCAGGCTATGGTCTATGTTCAACTCACAGGGCGAGCCGGGAGCAAGAAAGGCATTGTATAGACCTGCGACACATGTGGTATTACATTAACTCGACGTCTCATACTGACTCGGGAAGAAAAGACAAGCACGCACCGAATGCAGAGGCAAGATGATCTTGCAGTTTCTGAGAGTCTTTTGGCTCGTCCGGAAGTTTTGAACGATTATAGTTGTCAAGATACTCAGTGACATCAAGATAGAATGACAGGTTTTCCTCGCAGAAAGAAGCGCCGAGAAACTCACGGAACAGAAGCCGTAAAGACGGGTCGGTTAGTATATAGTTCAGGCGGGAGGTATTCGAGATATCGGTGCCAGTCGCTGACGTTGTCAACAACGTTGTGCTATTGGACTTGCTGTTTTTGCTCTTGCTGCTGTCGTCTGATACTTGGTCAGATGCCACCCAGCCGCATACTCTCATTGCGCGCGGTGTGAGAGCATATACGGCCTGACGCGTAGGCTGGAAACTTTGAATGGGCTGGCCAGTTTCAGCAGCGTAGGACTTGTCTTCGACAATATTGGTGATTAGTCCATGTTCAATGAACTGCGTGCAGAGTCGGTATGTCTCGCGTTCGTCGATAGTAGTGCAGCAATCCATGAGCCAATTGACGGCCGACTTGCCCGTGAAGGCATACTGGTACTTCCTGCCATTGACTCGTGTTTCTTGCACTCCCTCAACGCCCACGAGCCCGTTCGGGCAATCAGTGCGGTCTTCCCAGTTTGGCATTTCATCGCCTTGGCGGCACGCCTGCGTGCCTGCGAAACGACGAAAGATAACCTCAATTGTTGCCCGGTCAGTCAGCAGCTTGTCTGTCTCTAGATCCCGCTCGAGAATAAGAAGAGTCATCTTGTTGCGCGGTGATTGCAACAGCCTAGTCACATGCACGGCTGTGACACCGTTGCGGTTGCAGAATCGATGCAGCACCGCGATGCCCTTCGGTGTCATTTGACAAACGGTGCTTTTGCTGACACTGAAAGGATTGCTATTCAAGGGTTCCAAGAATCGGGCTTCGATAAAGCTCTGGAATATGGAACGTGCCATTTCCTTGGCCATGGTGAAGGTTGTCGTTGATGTTGTGGTGATGATGCGATTGGGGTCCTTGGGGTCAGGCATGCGGGCTGATTGAGTAAATCGCAGCGAGCTTAGATTGATAATAGCTTCTTCTACGGTGAAGGTAAAGTCGACTTTGAAGAATCGCACTCGGTGCGCGCCGAGATCAAGACTGACCATGAGAGTCGAGAATAGGTCTTTGAAATCCTGGATGGAATTGGTCAGATAATTGTCCCCTGGTATGAAGAAGAGAGACAAGAAAAATACTCTAGTAAACGGCCTGTCTTCGTCTGTCATGCGCATTAGACGCGACGTCGGCTTTCGCACTGTCTCAGTCATGGCGGATGGTTGGGTTGGCAATCAACGCAACCAGGTCGAATTGATCCTATTTCATAAACGTTTATTGATCCTAAAAACAGAAACAAATTCGACCAGACCCATAGATTGAAAGGAACACGTCCAAGTCGGCGAAATGAGTAAAGTAGCCTGCCTGCCCAACTGGGTAGCGCAAGAAGTATGAAGCCGGGGGTTAGAGCAATATTAGCCCCCAATAAGCCACCGACAAAGGAAAAGAGAGACACAAACGCCGGAATACAACTGGGACGATTGGAAAATAAAAATCCGAAAACGACAGGGAAGTTTGAGAAAGCGAAGAGCAAGCGAATTGCTACGTAAAGACGATCAAACGGCGGGCGTTCTTGCCTGAGCAGACAGAGTAAACGGAACAGAGCGGAGAGGGGCACAAATCTCAATTGAACAAGAACTACAAAAAAAAAAAAAAAAAAAAAAAAAAAAAAAAAAAAAAAAAAAACAAAAACATATAAACATAAAAGAGAGTTAAAGTTTCGTCAAGGGGCCATTCACCCACGTGGTGAAAAACGGAGTGCGTATCCGTACAAAGTCGGCCGGCCACTGGAAGGAATAGAAATGCATGGCTAGGGAGATAAGGCGGCGCAGTTCAGCCCAGCCAGGCAGCCCTGTCCTTGCAAGTCTGCACTTCCCTTGCCTAAAACGGTATGTGTGGTTTGGCCCACCGTCAGCGAGGCGTTTATTGCATTGGATATCTCTGCCACGAGATCCACGCTGGATTCTTGGTATGATGCTAAGGATCAAGCCTACGTACGCCGTGACAGCACGGAGTACTCCGAACATATACTACATCCGACCTAGCTCCTACTGCATAGTCATCTCACCATTCCTATAGCAGAGCGAGATTCCACTAGTAGCAGCTGCTAGTGAAGCAGATCGCTCAGAACGCCGGTTGAAATAAGCGAAGAGAGCCCGAAAGCGTTCCCGTCCGGCACGTGCGGAAGCGGGAGAACCACGTGGAAAGCTTGGCCAGGGATGAGTATTGTTTTCTGTGGTGGTGGTGGTGTTGTGTTATGATGCATTACTATCAAGTAGGTTTTTTCAGGGTGTAGCATATGCGAGTGT
Organism: Talaromyces atroroseus; assembly: GCF_001907595.1. Taxonomy (NCBI): domain Eukaryota; kingdom Fungi; phylum Ascomycota; class Eurotiomycetes; order Eurotiales; family Trichocomaceae; genus Talaromyces; species Talaromyces atroroseus. The sequence goes on along the minus strand of NW_017971437.1, from coordinate 1,315,588 downwards.
AGAGTGAGAATTTAGTAAATAGAGTTGCAAGATCTGGAGAGGGTCCTCGTCGGTGGACCATCCTATATCGCTAAATACTAATAATCCCCATTTATTCCGTAGAGCGAATAATATATTCTATGTGGAATTTTGTCGGACATACTTTGTATGCAACCCAGTAGCAACAACGACGCTTTTTCCATCCTTCATCTTGCTAATCTCAACTGACAGGAACGCAAGCGTGCCACCCATTTTCAAGGACCGTCCACTAATCTCCAGGATTTCCCCTTCCGCTGCACTAGCCAGGTATGAGACGTGAATGTCGGTGCTCACCCCCGTGTATGTCGACCCATAGCTAGCAATGAACCTGCAACCCAATCCACGATACACGCAGTCAAGGCCCCGTGCAAACCGCCCTTGGAGTTGGTGTGGCTTTTGTCCACTTGGAGACGGGCGTGGATGGTGCCCTCGGAAGCATCTTCGATGGTGACGTTGGCTAGGAGGAGGGCGTAGATGGGGCTGTTGGCCCGTTGAGTTTGCCAGACATTCTGGACGTGGCTGAGTACAGAAGACATTGTGAATAAATAATAATGAAGATAATGAGGAAATCCACCTTGTTGCGCCGTTGATATATATAGTCGGAGCGGCGAGCCTCCGAGAATTCGGATCCGCTCCGTGTATACTTATACATGAGGTTGTGAACAATAAGTGTACAATTTATTCTGTACTATCTGAGCTGCCCATTCTCCCCTTTTCCTTAGGACTGTGCTGACTCTGAAATCAGCCGCCAGCCCGCTTAGACTAGATGGTAACTTGCGCTTATCACTGGTCTCGTTTGCCGTCGCATACAGCGTTCGTTTGCAGAGAAACTTCTTAAGATGAGCCGATGCTATCGTGAACATCTGGACGAAGTCAAACTGTTTGCATAATGTACCTAGGTAGATATTGTGATTCGATTGAACCCCCTAAATAACTCTTATATTCGCTACATGGGTAGATTTTTGAGAGCATCGGATAATAACCCGCCGGCGGATGTTTGCCGCCTATATCTCGTTCTATCACTAACATTCCCTACGGCCATTCTCTCCTCCGATCCAGACTTGTCCGTCCTCGAATATGATGGTAAGAGTAAGGACGGATACATTTTGAGGCCTTCAAGATCTGCATCTCTCCACATTTCCCCGCAGTCAACAACTTAGGAAGCGGTTGCGTTCGGATAGCATCCATCTTTACTACTTTCGCTACCGCCCGAGCAGAGATTCCGTCTGTATAAGAGAGCAAAAGTTTCTTAACTGCTTCAGATCTGCAAATATGAATCCTACTCCCATGGAGAACGCAGACTACAACCTGCAAGAGCCCATCATCGCCACGACGGGACTACGGCGAGGACTTACATCGTATGGGGATGCCCACTTCTCGTTATTCTTGCGCAAGGTCTTCATCAAAGCCCTGGGATACTCGGAAGATGCTCTTTCGCGTCCGATTATCGGCATCATCAATACTGGCTCGGGCTTCAATCCCTGCCACGGTAATGTGCCTCAACTAATTGAAGCTGCCAAGCGAGGCATTCATCTCCATGGCGGTATTGCCATTGACTTTCCTACTATTAGTCTCCACGAGAGTTTCTCGCACCCAACTAGCATGTTTCTGCGGAATCTCATGAGCATGGACACGGAAGAGATGATTCGTGCCCAACCTGTTGACGCTTGCATCATGATTGGGGGTAGGTGTCAATTCCTATGACCATGACCATAACATGTCATGCGCTAACACGAAAGGGGAAAAAAAAATCAGGCTGTGACAAGACAGTTCCAGCTCAAATCATGGGCGGAATTTCTGCGAATAAGCCAGTCTTGCCTCTTTTGACAGGGCCAATGATGCCAGGTAGTCACAGAGGGAAGCGACTCGGAGCTTGTACCGACTGTAGGAATAACTGGGCATCCTACCGAGCCGGGCAAATAGACATGGAAGAGATTGGAGCTATCAACGAAGAGCTAGCACCGACAATAGGCACCTGCGGAGTGATGGGGACCGCCAGCACCATGGCTTGTATCACGGCAGCATTAGGTCTGATTCCTCTGCAAGGCGCTTCTGCTCCCGCTGTGTCTGCTGGAAGGCTTCGGATCGCGGAGCAGACTGGTGCAAACGCTGTTGCTGCCGCTATCAATCAACGAACACCCCAGAATATACTTTCGGTGGACTCATTCTATAACGCTGCCGTTGTGCTCCAGGCTATTGGCGGATCAACGAATGCCATGGTACATCTCATGGCGATTATCAATCGCCACCCAGCTGTAAGTGGATCCATAGATTTGGCCATGCTTGACGAAGTTGGTCGCAAGACACCACTTTTGGTCGATTTGAAGCCCAGTGGCGACAACTATATGACGGACTTCCACAACGCTGGTGGCATGCTTTGTCTTTTGCACCGCTTGCGGCCCTTGCTCCGGGAATCAGCAATGACCATTACGGGAGAGACGTTGGGTGAGGTGCTGGATAAGAATCCGTTTCGAGACTTTGCATTTTCGCGCAGTATTATTCGAACGCTCTCTACTCCTCTCCACCCCAGTTCCTCGCTGGTTGTTGTACGGGGCAATATCGCACCCAACGGGGCTGTGTGCAAAGCATCAGCATCCAAGGACAAACGACTTCTGAATCACCGAGGACCCGCGGTGGTTTTTGAAAATTCTCAAGACCTTGCATTGCGTTTAGATGATCCCGATCTCGCCGTGACTTCGGATTCGGTGCTCGTCTTGAAAGGAATCGGTCCGATTGGGAACCCCGGCATGCCTGAGGCGGGCTTGATCCCCATCCCTCGCAAATTGGCCGCCCAGGGGGTCACAGACATGCTTCGAATATCGGATGGACGCATGTCGGGCACAGCTGGGGGCACTATCATTCTACACGTTTCGCCAGAATCTGCTATTCCGGACTCGCCCTTTGGTGTCATTGAGACGGGTGATATCATAGTCTGTGACGTCGAGAATCGTTTGTTGCGATTGGATATCGGCGACGAGGACTTGCAGCGACGGATTGCAGAACGTCGCCAGAAGCTTGAAACTGGCACGGATTCAGCGTGGAATGCAAGGAGTGCCAGACGGGGATATCGTGGTCTCTACGAACGAGAGGTCAATCAGGCGCATGATGGCGCAGATTTCAGCTTCCTCACCGCGAGGGGGCCGGCTTGATATGAATGCCTTTATGTAAATCTTGCCGCATCAAAGTCAAAGTCGATGCCGACAATGATATTGTTTCAAGCTGAGTAAGCTATGAGAAAAAACTTTTTCATAATATTTCGCCTCCGGACCCAGCCCTAGTCAATTCTAATCGTAATCCATGGATCTATCCGCCAACAAAACCGTAGACTAGTATGTTTTTTTTATTGCTGAGTTTACCAGCTACGTGAATACTAAATAGAGTTTGTACTTTATAGGAGATAGAGTTGCGAGGATTTTGGGAAGGGTCCTGTCGGTGGATCTGTAAGCTTTCTTTAGATTTTTCAAGGTTACTTACTGATGCTGTAGCTATACCAAGGTATGATTCTACATTGATCCAGACTAAATCTAAGAACTGACTGACTATTACTATCAGAACAATAAATATGATATGAATACATACATGGCTATAAAAAAAAATACATGGACTCCAATAAAATCGTAATAGTTTGGCTTCTTGAGAATGGATCTGGTGGATTTGATGACCCGAGGTTCGGGGTGTGCTCATACGGGGTAGCGGAACTATATAATTATCCGCTATAAAGATCCGTTCCAAGAAGTTTGGTGCTTATAGCAAGGTATTCTCCGGCCCCTAAGAATTTTTCGTACGTAATTGCAGTTGCGTGCAAATTTTCAAGCCTCCAAAAAAGAGGGAAAAAAGAAAAAATCAATAACTCAGTACGCCTAGAATAAAATACAAACAGAAGAGAGAAAGAAAAAAAAAAGAAAAAAAAAAAAAAAAAAAAAAAAAAACAAATTTGGGCAAGAGTATTACGACGTGAAATGCGTAGCCTGAAGCAGGCCACAGCACCACATATTGACTATAGAATAGTCATATTAATGGCTCGCATGTAACCTCAATCATCGGTTGACAGGCCAGCAGCTTCGTACCAAGGTCAGTCCACTATGGCGCAAGCTCGCGTGCCGATAGCGTCAGCCATGCTTCAAATACAAAAAATTTTCCGCCGTTCTTCAGCTCGTCTCGTCTCGTCTCGTCAACATGTCAATCGTGCTGCAAGCATAGCTAGCTGCTGCGACGCAAACATGGCTTCGGAGATCGAGGGCAAGAGCGCCTATGCCAGCAATGAGGTGCCCATTCCCAAGAGCCAGCTGGACCTCAATGTGGGCGGTCGTGGGCCTACACAGCGTCGTCTTCGCAGCTACCAAATCTCCATGATTGGCCTGACCAGCGGCCTGGGAACGGGTCTTTTCGTCGGAACAGGTGCTGCTTACGCCAAATCCGGCCCAGCTGGCTTGTTGCTCGCCTTCATCATCGTGGGATTTGTGCTTTGGTGTGTGATGCAGAGTATTGCAGAGCTGGCTACTTTACTGCCTACTGCAGGCTCCTTTCCACACTGGGCCACGCGTTTCATTGACCCTGCAGTCGGGTTTTCGCTTGCCATTTCCTACACATATTGCTACACCATTGCCATCGCGTCCGAGGCTTCGGCTGCTGCTGTGGTCGTTTCGTACTGGACGACGCTGACCCCGGCTGTGGTGATTACGGTTGGCCTGGCCCTTATTCTGGCCATTAATTTGTCAGATGTGCGCTTCTACGGTGACGCCGAAGTTATTAGCGGCTCGATCAAGATGCTCTGCTTTCTTGGGCTGATTATCGTGTCGATTGTCATCACAGCTGGAGGCGCTCCAAACCACGAAGCGATTGGGTTTCGTTACTGGCATAACCCCGGCGCATGGACAAACTACAACGGCATCACGGGTCCAACGGGCCATTTCCTCGGCTTTCTGTCGTCCTTCGTCAACGCTTCTTTCAGCTTCATCGGTGTCGAGACGGTGGTCATTGCTGCTGCCGAGGCCGTTGATCCCCATCGAGCAATCCCCAAGGCCGCTCGACGAGTAACCTACCGCATCGGAGTTTTCTATATTCTTGGTGCTTTAATGATTGGATTGATTGTGAGCTGGAAAGACCCATCTCTGACCTCAGGCAGCGGAAACGCCAACAGCTCGCCATTTGTCATAGCCATTAAGGAGGCCGGCATCAGTGCCCTGCCGTCGATTGTCAATGCTTGCATTCTCGTGGCTGCCTGGTCGGCCGGCAACTCATACTGCTGGGTTGGGTCTCGCATGATTGTGGCCATGACCACGGATCATTACCTGCCGCAGATCTTTGGACGAGTGACTCGAAGGGGTGTCCCATATGTGGCCGTCATTACTGCCTGGTTGTTCGGTCCGCTGGCCTATCTCAGTGAGTATCTCTTCAAAAGTTTCCCCCCAAATGCGAAACCGCAGCAAGCTTCTAACAGTTCAAAACTAGGTCTTGGATCTGGCGGCCCTGCACAGGCTTTCACCTGGCTCCTGAATCTTAGTACGGTCGCTGGCTTGATTGCTTGGGCCACGCTATCTTTGTGCTACATTCGCTTTTATGCTGCCCTCAAAGCACAGGGAATCAGCCGCGACAGTCTTCCCTGGAAGTCGCCGTTCCAGCCCTATACAGCCTGGGTAGGATTCGTTGGGTCTACTATCATCGTTCTTGTGTCTGGCTTTTCCGTCTTCTTGAAGGGGAATTGGTCTGGATCCAGCTTCGTCGCGTCGTACGTGGGCATCCCGATTTTTATCGTGCCTATTATTTTCTGGAAGGTTTTTAAGCGGACTAAGGTTGGTATCTCTACTGAATGCTTTATCAATTATAGTATAAAAACTGATCGTTGAATGTAGTTTGAGCGTGCTTCTACGATCGACCTGTATACTGGCCGTTTGGAAGATGGCGAAATCGAGATTTTGAAGCCGGATACATTCTGGCAGAAAGCATTGGATTTTGTCTTCTAAAAAAATTAGTTCAGTTACAATGGGATGGAATTAATGTATGAGTATATAGCAGAAATGGAGCAATATTTATCTTCCATAGACGACTCGTGGTGGCATCTCTTCAACGGCAGTTGCCATACTTCGCCTATGCCACACAGCAAGCATTTAACATTGCCTCCTACCTGGATACATGTAAGTTTCCCATACGATGGCAAAAACACAAAATCAGGATACAAAAAAACACGATCCATAGAAATTCATCGCAAGCGGCATTCCTCTACATTGACGCCTGCATGTCGTCATGAAATATTCGCCACAACGGTGTCTATGAAATAATCCTCACATTGCTTTCCTAGGTACATCCAAGTAAATTCAAGCTCTATCACATCTAGTAACACCTTGTAGCTTGCAACTGAATAATGGCGCTCGTCTTACAAGCCTACACCTTTGCCCAGCAATATGTCGCCTCGTGTCTTCATCCCACGCCAACAAAAAGCCCGATGGGCCTGAAGCTCGGCGTCATATCAACTGCTCAGATCAACCCTGCGGCGAGTATGTTCTAGCCTTTATGGCATTCAAGACGAATCGGAAATCAAGAAATTGAACTCGCTAACGCTGATTCAAGTCATTCATCCTGCCGAAACCCATCCGGATGTGATTCTCCACGGGATTGCCTCTCGCGATATCAACGTTGCGAAACAGGCGGCTCAGAAGTACCATTTTAAAAAAGCCTACGGCTCGTACCAGGACCTTTTAGATGACCCCGACATTGACATTGTGTACATCTCAACGCCGAACGGGATGCATTATGAATGGGCAGCCAAATCTCTGAAAGCCGGAAAGCACGTACTGTGTGAGAAGCCATTTACTTCGAATGCGGATGAAGCGCATAGATTGGTCGAGCTGGCAAAGGAGAGAAATCTGGTTTGCGAGGAGGCGGTATGTTTTGCCTAAAGTCTTTTGAGGGAGCGATCTTTATTTATGACATTGCTGTTTCAGTTCCACTGGCAATTCCATCCGGCGGCCCATCTGTTTCGAGAGATTCTCGATTCGCGTAAACATGGTCGTGTACTGCGAACCAGTGCTGTCATGACTGCTAGTCCCGGTGTTCCAGATGGGGATATCAGATGGCAATATGAACTAGCTGGTGGGACACCCACACACACCCACACGATCCTTGTTTTATATGTCATTTAATAACAATACTGACGTTGCAGTCTAGGCGGCTCCTCTATGGACATGACTTATGCTTTGTCCTTCACTCGCTTTGCCGTCCACGGATCCAATCTGAAGGAAATCCAATCAGCTGTTGCCCGGCCGTATGCGCACGACATGCGAGTCGATGAAGCAATGCACTCCTTGCTTCTTTTCGAGGACCCCTCGGACGGCCATCTAATCCAAAGCCGGATCTACACAGACATGGCCCGGCAGTGGGCCATCAAGAAGATCCTACCGCGCATATGGGAACTGCCATCAATCGAAGTCGAGACTGACAAGGCAATCATCTACTTCTACAATGCCATGATGCCGCATTTGTACCACTACATTTCCATCACGGACAAGATGACCGGCAAGACCAAATACGAGAAACAGTACCAAGGCGGGCCATGCTGGGGGGAGGCCTGGACTACAGGCGGCAAAGGCGGCAAGTCGTACTGGAGCACATACCGCTACCAGTTAGAAGCGTTTACGGAAAAAGTGCGAGGCAAGAATGTGCCGTATTGGATTTCGGGCGAGGAGAGTATTGCGCAGATGGAAGCTATCGATGCCATTTACAAGGCAGCTGGACTGCCTGTGAGGCCCTCGCTTGCCTCGCTTGCGACCAAAGCTTGAGTTTGACTGTCTATGTAACTACTCTCGCACTTTTACCTACATTTACGGATGTAACATGTACATGCACTGGATCGCCTCCGGTTTACCCCTTGCCGCCTTTACTAAGTAGAATAATACAGTGAGCAAGCTCAAGCACTGCCAAGCAGATCTTCCCAAGTCAAGTTTGCAGGCATGAGGTAGGGAATTTGCCCGTACAAATTCTTATGCTCCGGGAAAATCTCATATATGGTGATTAAGTGTGACTTGTAAGCTCGGACAAAAGGTAGTATTAGGAAACCACTCTTTAGACAGCTTGATTGCATCAAGAAGACCCGCAGATGTGGTGCCACAATCATCAATCTTTTTAAGTAAAAGCCAAGGCTTATAGATCGCGTTTTTCCATATTGGGGTTATAGACTACCATGTATCTGCCTATAGTGGACAAGGCCGGACGCTTTAAACTTGGAAGTATCTTTTCAAGGGTTGATCACAATGTTTTGTGCAGGGCACAATGGGACCAGTCTACTGCTTGAAGGTTAGACTGGGGGGGGGGGCGTGAGCGTCCCTTAAGCTCCAGTCCATCGACACATAGCGTTGCCGATCCAGTCAATAGATCGCGGGTTATTTACTGCCTGAAGCCCTAAAATCTCGTTTTCTCCACGCCCGGTCGCACTCAAAATAAGCTCTTCCAGTTGACGGGAAATTGCTTCGCAATGTGATAGGTCTATGAAGGAGACGAGCATGAAAATTTTCCTCTTTTGCATGGCCAGGAAGAGATGCAAGATGCAGAGGTATTAATAAGGTCCATGCGGCCGCCATCAAGCCGCGAAATAAAAATGAAAGGGGAAAAACAAAAAAAGGAACTGAATATATGCCACCCAACTCTGTTTACTTTCGTTCGGTATTCCAAATTGCGGAGGAACTATAATAGCAATAGCAGCAGCAGCTATGGGGTCCAGCCTCCGACTCAGTGCACGCTCCAGCGCGGCGGCCATCTCCATCACTCCGGTCACTATCTGGTGGGCAGTATGGGCAGGCGTTTGGACTATTGCCGTCCTGTGCGGCATGGCCTACCTAATCATTCATCGCAACATGCCTCCGGTCCGAATCCGCGGGCTCGGACTCTGTCTATCGGCCATTGTCTGCCTTCATTTGTACTGGGGTATCGTTCAATTCGGGCTGATGATTGGCGCCATCATGCCGGACAATGCTCAGTATTGGATGATGGGCACGTGGCTGCCGTGTGGCATTGCCCTGTTTCACGGCTATAACACTCGTTTTCTATATGTTGCCAGGATGCAGAAGAAATACGCTCAGTATGGGCATCGGCTTTTCAAACCATCTGTTGAAATGCGGACCAAGAAGAAGACCGATTTAGTCGCTCGTTTCCGAGCGCTGGACTACACCACGAAGATCATACTGTTCGTTGGAGCCGGAAGTTTTATTCAGGTCAGTTGGGATTCACTGTGCATACACTACGCGCATGCATGAAGTTTGAACCAAATATTAACCTTTCATTAGGTGTTCCTCACCACGCTCATGTATCTCATTTCCCGAAAGTGGCATAGCTCCTGGGGAATTCCTGGCACAGAGGTCAACGGCGGCGCTGAGATGAGGATGAAAGCCGACGAGGGCTGGGGCTGGGAATGGTAAGAACACCTTATTCTGGGTTCGGGAAGTTGTCCTGATTATATATGATTTGCAGGTGGCCGAGTCTGTTCTGGCAGTTCTTCTGGTCTTGGGTCATTGCGCCCATCACTCTGTGGAAATCTCGCAACATCCGAGATACACAGGGCTGGCGATTTCAGACCATTGGCTGTGCGATCGCCAATCTCCATGGTACTCCGATGTTCCTCATCGCCGTTTATGTTCCTGGTATGGCGGTGGTGAACCAGTACTGGCTGCCTGCTCAATGGATTTGTCTTTCAATCCTATTCATTGAAACCTTCACCATCTTCCTTCCCTGCTGGGAAGTCATGCGCCATCAATCTCTCCGCCAAGAGACATTGGACTCGATCACACGATGGGAGAAAAAGACCAAAGCCTCCGGCCACTCGGAAATCAAGTCTATGAAATCCGAATCCACGCTGGTCGCATCCCTATGGGGCGGGAAATCAGTCAACGAATCCATCAAATCAAACGATTCTGGCGACAGTATCCTGACCATGGGTGCTCTGGAGCATGTTCTGGAACGCAATCCCGCACCGCTGCTGGAGTTCTCAGCTCTACGTGAGTTTTCCGGCGAGAACATTGCCTTTTTGACCAGCGTGGCGGAGTGGAAGCGCTCTCTGCTAGATATTCTTGCAGACGGCCCTACAGACAAGGGCTTGCTCCGCGAACATTTCAACATTGCCTTGCACCTATACGCCCACTTCATCAGCGCGCGCTATGCCGAGTTCCCACTAAATCTTTCCTCTCAGACTCTCAAGAAGTTGGGCGATATTTTCGAGCAGCCTACTCAACACATTTACGGTGACCAGCACGGGAAAAGTAACAGTGTCACTCCTTTTGACGACGATTTCACTAGTGATTCCCTCTCTTCGGCCGACTCTTCCACGCAGTCTTCGCGGACGGAGAAGGCGGGAAATCAGTCAAAGTTATACTGGGGCGAGATCCCAGAGTCTTTTAATTCAACTGTATTTGATGATGCCGAGGCAAGCATCAAGTATCTTGTTCTTACCAACACATGGCCAAAGTTCATCAAGGACCGCCGGGAGTCACTTGCTTCTCTTGAGAGACTCTGCATGGAGGAATAAACACTCGCTTCACTGTCTGTTTCATTTCTAATTTATTCTTATGATATATATATCCTATGCTGAAATTTTGATTTCATTGTATCGTCATTATACCCCTGCTTTACTTTTCCAATGTTTATATTACCTGATTACACGAATATAATAACTACGACGGATTATTCTTTTCTTTCCTGCTCAGATTACGCTACGACTAGGACATAACAGTTGACGATCACATCGAAATACACGGCCATTTATATTCCATCTGCTGCTTCATTCTGTAGGAATTGCATACAGAGTAGTCAATCGAGAAAAGAAAAAAAGAAAAAGAGAAAGAAGAGAAAGGTATACTTCCTTTGCTCTGATTGGCTGGCTCTTGTTTCGACAATTGTGATTGGCCGAGTCGTCTTTAGAGATCTCTGATTGGCCCAAATTGCCAGCTCCACCAGCAGCTTGTGGTTGACGTTATCAATTCTGTCCAAGTATCCAACGCTTGATGCTATGCTTTGAAATCATTTCTGTTATGATTCACTCCGTAAGTTCCATTATGTTAGCAATATGGATTTCAAAAATATATAAAGGATGACATGCATCCCGTTCTCGATGCATCGACTTGAGTTTACTCGAAAAAACCATCTGGGCCAAAATACATAGAATCCAACTCTCTTTCCATCTTCCAACCAAAACAACAACCATGGCCCCTACAATGCGAACCCTTGGAACCAATGGCCCTTCTGTGCCAACTGTGGGCTTCGGCCTAATGAGCATCGGTGGCATTTACGGGGCTGCTCCCAGCGACGCAGAACGCACTGCCTTACTGGACCACGCTCATGCCATTGGTGAAACATTCTGGGATACTGCAGATGTATACCAGGACTCTGAAGATGCAGTCGGTCTTTGGATTAAGCAGAACCCGCAGAAACGCAAGGATATCTTTCTGGCTACCAAGTTTGGCATCCGATTTGACCTGGCTACGTATTCGCAAACGCTGCATTCAGATCCGGAGTATGTGAAAGTAGCCTGTGATAAGAGCCTTAAGAGATTGAACACGGACTGGATTGATCTGTACTACTGCCATCGCGTTGATGGGAAGACACCGATTGAGAAAACTGTCGAGGCCATGGTTGAGCTGAAGAAGTGAGATTCCATCCTCCGTCCCTAGATAATCTACTATAATATCGATACTAGGTACATACATTACGAAGCTAACACAAGTATATAGCCAAGGCAAGATTCGCCATATCGGCCTTAGCGAGGTTACTGCGGATACACTCCGCCGTGCGCATGCCGTGCACCCGATCACGGCCGTTCAACTGGAGTACAGTCCAATCGCAATCGAAATTGAAGATCCCAATATTGGCCTTCTTGAGACAGCACGCGAATTGGGTGTTGCCACCGTAGCTTACAGCCCCATGGGCCGCGGTGTCCTAACCGGTGGCTACAAAACGGCTGAAGCGGTCCACGCTAAAGACCCCTTTTTGGCCATGCTACCGCGCTTCTCAAAGGAGAATTTCCCTAAGATTCTGAGCATGACTGCCACATTTGAGCAGATTGCGACCCGCAAGGGATGCACAGTTGGTCAGTTGTCTGTGGCGTGGGTGTTGAGTCGCGGCGATAATGTTTTTGCTATTCCGGGCACAAGGAGTATCAAGTATTTGGACGAAAACTTTGCTAGTCGGCAAGTTACTTTGACACCAGAGGAAGAAGAGGTCTTGACGAAGACTGTTTCAGCGACAAAGTTGGATGGGGCTAGATATCCTGCTAGGTGAGTACTGACAGTTCCCTCAGGTGTATGTATTCATTGCTAACATATATGATAGTTTCCCCGAGGGATACGAGTTTGGCGAGACCCCAGCTCTATAATCTTTCTCGTCCATAGACATGGGCCGTCAATATCATGTAGTTAGTCAAGCAAAGAGCTACCTAAACATTCTCAATCATTTCTACTCCGCCTGCTTCCTTCTTTTCGTTGACAAGCTCCCTCCTCAGCCCGACATCTCCACCCTGTCTGATAACATGCCATAATTCATTTGCTCGCTTGACGGGCCCTTTCTCTTTATCCATGAAAGCAAGATCGACGGCTTCAAGCGTAAATCCTGCTGTTTCGGGAAATAGAAAGTAGATCATCGGAATGAAGGCGAGGTTGAAGACAGCGAAAATAATATATACGCGCCAGCCAATGTTGTCGATGGCTGTGGGCACAAACTCGACCACTACAAATGTTGACAGCCAGAGAAAAGCGGTTGCTAGACCGGAGCCTTTTGTGCGATGAGCGAGGGGGAGAATCTCAGGACCGTAACACTATAACTATAGTCAGTATACCGTTTTGTTTTCTTCTATAGAATAGCCAACTAGATCGGAACAAAAAGAGTGTAAGGTGGAAGAAAAAAAAAACATACCCAAAGACCGCCCATGAACCCCCAAGTATAGGAACTTTGGTACAGGAATATCATCACCGCAGCTACAATACCGCTGACGTGAGTGTCGACTGCAATACAGGCCGCTAAGCCTGCCATCACACCGGCCATACAGGCAGCAGAAAACATGAATGACCTTCGACGGCCGACCTTCTCGATCGTATACCACGTTCCGAAGGAGGCTACCAGAAACCAAATCTGCAGAAAGCCGGACATCAGGAGTGAAAGTTGATGAGATAAACCGACTGAATCTTGGAATCTTGCGAGAAAGTTAGCCAGCGCAAATAAGCCCAATGAATTCGAACGTACATGACGGTAGTGTAGTAACTGATCGGTGTGCTCCCACTCCAAGCCTGGCAGGAGTTCAAGAGACATGCAAGTAGGACTCGTCGCCGAGAGCCGACTGCATCTTCGGTAAGCAGCTCTTTCCACCCAGCTTGTTTTTTCTCCATTTCAAGGGCTTCCACAATCTCGGAAATGGTGACGCTGAGAGCTTCTTCGTCTATCATACCCTTGTGTGTCTGGAGAAGGCGCAGGATTTGTGTTGCTTCTTCGGTGCGGTCCTGTTGGAACAGCCAACGGGGGGCTATTGTGAAATTTAGCTAGTCAGTATTATTTATATCCAGGAAGTAATAAGAAGAGACGCACATTCCGGCATGAAACATAGTAAAAGACTCATCAAAATGGCAATGAAGGCCTGGAAGGCTAGTGGGAAACGCCATCCCACGCTGGACGCATAATCTGCCATTGCGTAGTCTATCCAGTAGGCAAGAAGCTATATCGCAGTTAGCATTAGTTTAAGATTTTGTCAAATAAGTAGGCAAACGTACCTGGCCAACAATCAACAAACTCAAGGCACTGGCAACAAGCATGCCTCGGACTTTTCTAGGCGCACTCTCCGACTGCCATACAATCACATTACTGGTAATCAATCCAAGACCAACTCCAGCAACCACTCTCCCGACTATTAGCTGTGGTACTCCGAAGCTGGAGGCTTGTAACGTAGCCCCAATACTGAGCACAAGCGAGCCGGCATGGGCGACTGTCAGACGGCCCCATCTACCGTTGCTGATACCGGTGAACAGACAGCCGACTAGACACCCAATGATGAACAACGAGGTTACAGTGCCCTGCATGCCGCTACTGAGATTGAAGGTGTCCTCGAAAGTGGGCGATGTGAGAAGACCGCCAATCACGCCGTCATCGTATCCTATATTCGAGGGTTGGTCGTCAGCAAGATTGAAGATTACAGTAGAAACAGCCATCAGGCTGAAAGGGCAATGCTTAGACAGTAGGACGTACCAAATAAAACGAATCCCATGCCGGAGGACACAGCAATGCCTGCCAGCAGGCCATTGCCTTTGAGTCCTAGATACGGCATTATGTTAACCTAAACGCGTATACTTTATTCAAATGAAAGGAGCACTTTGACGTTAGGATCTAGGAAGAAATGGATTGAAAAGGAAAGGAGAGCGGTTAGATATGTGAAAAATAATTACAGCTTTTGGCCTACCCCGGACCGCCCACTCACTATAGAATAAGGACCCCCATAAGAATGGATTCACCCCCGCGGGGATGGTTTCACCCCAGACGATAAACTATAATGCCGAGCCTATATTAGTACATGTAGCGGAGAGGAACCTCTTCGTAGCCATTGGCGGTGATATGACTCCGCTACGGAGAGAATGCCGGTACAGAACCTCCCCGAGGCTTAGTGGGATCATCCAGCATGCCTCTCGATGTATACTATAGGGTTAGCCTCGTAACGAGCTCTATCAGCCGTTATTCTGGTTATACGACGAACTACTACTCTGGGGAACCCCCACGCTATCGTCTATGTGGGAGGTCTGCATGTTTATCCCCCAACTGGAGGATGGCAAACCATCCGGACGCACTACCATTGGAAATGGGGGTTGAACGAATCTGCCTGCTGTTGTTGCGCATCTGCCTTCTTACCGTGAGAGATCTAAAGCGGATGGAGGATACGTTGGAAGTAGCAACCTACCCAGTGAGCTTACTTATGGTGTCGCTCGACGCGGGCCGACGGTCGAGACAATCTTGAACGTTTAGCGCGTTGTTTTTTCCTTCTTCTACTTCACAGATCGTGACAGTCTCAGTGCTTTGCTTTGCGTCAAAGATTCGTTGCATGCTCTGTACTTTCATTTAACTGCCCCGTAATGAAGTGGGAACAGACATCAGAGACTCCGTTCCTCTATCAATCTATCGGTCTATCTACAGCTTCGCTACTGAATCATCCATCTTCCGTAGAGTATGACGATAATGCCAGTTGGGATCTGTTAGATCCGTGCGGACAAAAAAATTTTGTTCTGCTGTGTCCAAAACCCCCATGTCAAGCGTAGCTACTCCCATTCTTTCACTCGACGTACACAGACGCACTATCGGCCCTTTAAACGGTACAGTGACCTGGGATAATCCACAGTAATGTGTCCCGGGCGGTCCGCCGGCGTTGGCAAATACTATTGCACAGGCGTTTTCATGTGCTCGCGCAGTAACGATACTGTCAATAAACAATGCCGCAGCAGACGGATTCTGGTCATGACCTGCTTTGCTGACAGCGCCTTCTGTTAAGAAGGTTGGCGCAATGATTACCCTCGCACCCTGGTAGACAAGTTCCCGGAAGGCTTCAGGGAATGCAATATCCCAACATATAAGCAATCCGACGGGACCCAGGGGCGTGGAGATGATCTGGTGCGGAGAGTCGCCCGATGATTGCAGAAACGGCCGCTCGGTCAGGCCCCATAAATTCTTCTTCACGTACGAGCCCAGTATCTCCCCGGTACTGGAGATAAAATAAGTCACATTCTCGAGTCCCGGGTCTGTGGTATCGTTGGGCGAGGCCGGGGTGGGCCGGACGAGGGATCCGGGGACAATGCATATATTACACTCTCTCGCTAGGGCCTGGTATCGCTTCAGATACTCTTCCCAGTCGGCACAAACGGATGTGAAACGGGGGTCTGTGGGAACCCAGCTGGTTAGGTGGAATTCAGGCAGGACGGCCAAGTCACAGCCCTGCGTAGCTGCGTCTTGGATAAATTTCACCGCTTTTGCAAAGTTATCTGCTGGCCTGAGAGGCCGGAGATGCGTTTCGTTAATGTCAGCCCATTGTTCTTGGATTTACAAAAGAAAAAAAAGTGGTTCGCTTTCTGTCCAACACTTACCCTTGAATAGAGCTGGATTACAGCGATCTTATAGGATGGTGACATGGCCGGATGAGGCTGCAACTTGTTGCTTTCTCGGAAGTGGGACGACAGGGTTCTGGCATGAGAGAATGGTTTGTATTCATCCCTTTATACATCGCTCAAGTCGGCGTGGATTTCAGTCGCCAGTCGCCTTCGTTCCACACAATGGGGCTATCTGCATTAGCACTTCCGACAGTGCATATGCGCATCTTTCAGTTCATGTTGTCGACAGCTCACTATGGCTGTGTGATTGGGCCGTTGAAGATGATCCGTCGAGGATCTCCGAGTATCATTTTGTACCGGTTGGGATGTTATCAGCTGGAGTCGCAATCATGCTGTGAGCAGATCTCGGCAAGCGCAGGCGATTCGCTGTGATAAGCAGAAGAATCCACTGCATCGTACATATGATCAGGATGAATTGATTGATAGACACACAAACTCCACTTGGATTTTGATCTCTAACCGTACCATTTTTGAGATGATGGAGATATACTTAGGGTTAGACTTGTCATTCGGCCCGGCCCAACCGTGAATTATTGAATTTGCCTTCACCGACGCAAGGTTGAAATGCGATTCGAATTCATGCCCCGGGTTCATTCTGAGACAGACGTCGAGGACATGTAGTCCTAATCCCAAATCGCCAAACCAGATCTGCTAACTTGTCAAAGACAGGTGCGGTTTCATTAACAGGGAAGTTTTTTGAAGCGAAAAACAAACCCCCCAATACAAATAAGAAAAACTAAAGGCAGCCTAAATATTGACAACAACAACAGTTCCTTCACCGCACCCAATCAAATCAACCCTACTGCAATGCGCCCAATCAAGGACAGCCTCGTTGCTGTACTACACTTCCGCCTCTTCCGCAGCCACAACCATCCCAGCTGGATAATCAGAAGCAAAATAGCTGCAGGCTGTCGGCATACAGAAATGATACAAGCGCGGAAATTTCTTCCCATTATGGTAAGGCCGCGGGGCAGCCCAGCCAGCTCAGATATTCTCGACTACGTGCAACCGCGTCGGTCTTCAGTCTCGGACTGACGAAGAGCTCAAACTAAGCGTGCCTCATCATTTGCGGTGTGGCGCCGTACTAAGCTTTTGTGAGCAAGTCGATCATGCCAAATATTTCAGCTAGCGCAAAGGCGTTGCTTGGGCGCCCCTGTCTGACCTGTCGGCGTCGGAAAATCAAGGTTGGTCCATCTATATTTGCTTTTTTGTTTGTTTAAGCATGTGGGATGGCAGCAGCTAATGAATGTCCCGCCTTATTCCCATACATAGTGTGACCGAGCCAAACCAGGTTGCGAAAGATGTCAAAAGGCCGGCCTGGAATGTGCGGGATATTCGGCTGACTCCTTTGTGCTCGTGGTCCCTACTCGAAAGGCCGGAAAGGGGAACAACAAAGTCAAATTCACACAGACTCGAAGTAACTACAAGGAGAGCAGCAATAGAAATAACGACCAGACCGAAAGTGGTGGTGGTGGTGGTGGTGGTGCTAAAAATGGCGAAGAAGGGCTCCAGTTGTCCCCTAAACCTTCCATCAACGTAGCCCCGGAAAACAGAATGCAGGTCCTGTCGTATTTCATAGAACGGTACCAGCCAGCCTCCATGACCAGTCGCCGCGGGTTCGTAACGCCGTCTTCCTGGATTCGGAGTCTGCCGAGCCTTCTTGGTCGATGGGAGATATTGGATACTGCCCTATCGGCAGTCTGTCTTGCCTACATAGGTGACCTGCACCAGGATGGCGTGCATCTGCATGAAAGCCAGCGGTTTTACAATGACGTTTTACGCAAACTGGGGTCTCTGCCACTTGATTCGATCAAATCGGCCAATGAGGGCGTGCTGACTACGACTATGACCATGGCCATGTATGAGGTAGGTAACTAATGCCGGTGTTTTTCTTTTAATAAACTAACCAGACCTGTCTCATACGGCACACTGACATTGGCTAGCTCTTCCACTGCTCCTACAATGGCTTGCAGGGGTGGATGTTTCATGTCCAGGGTGCTTGCCGAATCCTAGAACTCCGGGGGCCGCCTTCAAAGGAATCTCCGCTAGATCTGAGCTTGTACAGTCGCGTGCGAATTACAGCTGTAAGTCTTTACAATGCAGAAATATCGAAATATATAAAGCAATGCTGATATACAAGCGGCGTGTGATGCAGCTATGGGATGCCTACGGTAGCCGGAAAGGCCTCTTCTTAGCCCGTAGGGAATGGCAAAATTTGTCGGATTCCCCTCACGATACCCTTCTGGATCTGCTCGTCTGCATGCCGGGGCTACTAGAGACCTCAGATACTATCAAGTCAACGGCAAATCAACCGGGAAGAGTGTTCAACACAGCGAGGGTTGACGATCTCCTCGGCCACTGGCAGGTGCTCTTTGGGCGTCTTTTGCGATGGTATACAAACTTTGAGAATCGAGAAGCTGCCGGTCTCTACGAATGTGGACCATTGCAGCAAGATAGCCACCCGTACCTCGAAGCCGACCAGTCCCATCTATACTCTGTGTTTCCGCAAATCATCTCCTTCAAGGACGCATATGTGGCCCAGATCATGCTCCTATACTGGTTCGGCCAACTGGTCATCCACGCTGCAATGACCGAAATATACATGATCAGAGAAAAGCACCAGGCTAGATTGTTTGCAGGCGCATTTCCTCCGGATTACAAGGGCGTGCATCAGGCGTCGAAGGAGAGTGTGCAAAAGGCTGGCGATTACTATGCAACCAAAATCTGCCAGTCTACCGCCAGTCTCAAGGGAGGATACGGCTTTCAAATGGTAATGGTTCCACTGTGGGCTGCACTGCAATTCTTTGCCCTGTGTGGTGATCCCAAGTTTGACTGGAGTCAGGCGGTCTTTAGGAATTTTGGTAAACTGGGCGGTTTCATGCTTGCTGAACCTTTGCGGGTGATGAGGCCGACGCAGTATCCTGGTATAGCAGCAGAGCGTTGAACACTTTTTATAATGTATGTAGGTATTGGTTGACAGCGTGGTACTAAGCGGGATATCATTTTGACATATTCATGCACTTTGATAAAAAATTTTGGGTTTTGTCAGCGAGCAAGGTTTCGTCAGATCCAAGGAGTTCCGTGTCTCTACCCTAAAAATTACTAATTGGAACATTACGACGAGAAATATATAAACATGCCATATATCTCTCAATTGGATGAAATTGTATTCATTGTTTAACTATTTCGATTCACTACTAATAAAGCAGCCCTCCTTCCTTATCCCTCCTCATCAGAGAACCCGATCTACACCATCACCTCACCACCATGTCTCACATCACCAATAACAGAGCTGCATTTATCACTGGCAAGGGAATACGGCCTCTGGAAGTTGGCCCAGGGCCCGTGCCAAACCCTGCTAAGAACGAGGTTGTTATCAAGGTGGCCTATGTGGCTATAAATCCAGTCGATGCCATAGTATGTCCCCTGTGCCCTATTCCCACCGTAATGGTTCCCAACTCACGCAATTTCCGATTTTCTTTTCTAGACTCAAGATAAACCGTCTGTGGAGCTTTCCTACCCAACCCCAATCGGAGAAGACGTGTCCGGCACAGTTGTTGCTCTCGGCTCAGATGTGACTCAATTCACACTCGGCCAGCGTGTGACCGGGCACTGCGATGGCCTTCTCTCAAGGAAACCAACCAACATGGCCTTCCAGCTGTATGCAACTTGTCTGGAGGTTCTAGTTTCCTCTATTCCGGATTCGGTGCCCTTGGTTAACGCGGCTGTGCTTCCTCTTGCTGTGTCTACGGCTTCAACGGGATTGTTCTCCGTGCTCAAATTGCCTTTCCCAACGATTAGCCCGGAGCCTACTGGGCGCACGGTCCTTATTTGGGGAGGCAGTTCATCCGTTGGATCTTGCGCTATTCAATTGGCGCTCGCTGCCGGCTTCAATGTCGCTGCCACAGCCAGTGCGAAGAATCATGAGTATGTGAGGAGTTTGGGCGCACAGCATGTCTTTGATTACAATGATGCGGACGTTGTTGACAAGGTCACGGCTTTCTTGAAGGAAGGGGATCTTGTTTTTGACTGCATTGGAACTCAGGATGTCATGGGTGCCTGTGGTGGAATTTTGAGTAAGATCGGAGGTGGGAAGCTTCCGACTGTGCGATACCCTGAGCCGAGCACGTATGACAACGTGACAAATTCATTCGGTATGTGTTGCAAACATATAAAGATGGCACCGAGAGATACTTTTACTGATAAGTTTGGACAGTCATGGGTCTCACTCCGGGCCTTGTCGACACGTCCATCGGCGTCGCCGTTTGGCACAAGTACCTACCAGAAGCTCTCAAAGGGGGCAAGTTTCAGGCGAAACCAGAGCCATTTGTTATCGAAGGTGGCCTCGAGAAGATACAGGAGGGTATTGACATGATCAAAAAGGGCGTTTCTGCGACGAAGATTGTGGTCGAAATTGCGAAGTCTGCATAATTCTGGGGGGGTTTTAGGGTTAGAGTTGTACATACTTCATTCCGCTCCATGTCATGTCAATTCTTCAACTCCATTTCATTCAGACGTAGATCTAATTCCGAAGTCTTGTTTCAAGTCGTAGTGAATTAGAAGTTGACTCGTTGCTTCCACCAGTCGAGAATCGATTGATTCATTAGTAATCCAGCTGCACGGAATTCCGTTGCTCTTTGGATTTCGGCGCAATTTTGCATTGCAACAACTCCAGCAGCTCTTTTAATCGCAGCAATCGATTGAAGCCACAGCGTCATGAATTCCCGGGCGTCTGGGCAACAGCAGACATTTTCATGCTCCATCTGCACAAAAAACTTCACAAACAGTGAGTCCGCTGACAAGGCGACACCATAAAATAGCTCAACGCGCTGATGCGGCGCGCATTGTTACAGAGAAATCGCAATCCCGGCACATCTCATACTGTCGCAAGTCCATCGGCCGAGTGCGCTCGAGGAAGCGAGCCTGTCAGGCTTGCACTAAAGCCAAAGCACGTTGCGATGAAGCTCAGCCATGCTGTTCGCGATGTTCGGCGCGGGGGGTTGCTTGCGATTATTATGTCCACGACTCCCGACCTCGGCCGTCAACAATTTCGCGAGCCCGTCATGAAGTCGGCGCAAATTCTGTGGCCGGGTATGGATATGGAGGAGCTGATCTAGTCTGTTCAAACTCTGGAGGGGTTCATGTGTTGGATTACCCCGAAGCTATTGACACTGGCTCTCGGGATCGCTTGCTTCAGTCTATTAGATCAAGTATAGTCGAGACATCAGGGTCGGCTGTCGATATCTCACAGTATCAACTCGAAACAGACGTCTATTCATATCAGATCTTATCAAGTGTTCCCAGGGTCTTTGCCCCGAGGTCCATCGGTGGCCACAAGTCATCCCTTCATCGGAGTTATCTTCTGTGCGCCCTCCGCTCGTACCCGCAAATGATGCTTCGTGGCCAGAGTCCTCCGTTCATCCACGCGCAATCCATATCTGATGACTCTGATGATCTCCAGTTAAGAAACAACAGTACCACCCCAGGGCCATTGGCTGTCTGTGGTGAACTCTTGCGCATGCATACTATGAAGAATGAGGATAATGTTGTCCAGATATGGGGTGCTATCAGGAGGGAGCAGGAAAGGTTGTTGATGGAGGTTTGTTTTCTTTCTTTCTTTTCTTCCTTTTTTGGGAGGGTTCGGTTTCAAGTACAGAACTAAAAGAAAAGTCTAGGGTTCGGGTTATGACTACCGAGATACTCTTGCTGCTCTCCAAGCCGTATCTATATACTTTGTCCTTCGCATCTTTGAACAAAACGAGGAGGCAACTAATTTTGATATTCCACTCGTTCAGACGATGCTTGTGAGTAGACATGCGCTGAGTGGTGTGTTTATGTATGGCTCTGACAACCTGACAGGAACTCTCGATTCATCTGGTGCAGCTTAGGAAATCGCAGTCCAAAATTCACACCTCGCAGTGGGAGGATTGGGTATTTATGGAGTCTTCAAGTCGGTAAGAGAATCTTTCCCGGCTGTAATCATCGTTTTGTGGCAATTGACGAATATCAACAGCACGGTTCTCTTATTCTTCCTTATAGACTTACTTTTCGAATATTCTTCCGCTGTCACACTTTTCCATCATTGTACTGGACGGGAGATGTTATCCAGGCAACTCCCCAGCACACGGAATCTGTGGCAAGCAAGCTCTAGGACTGAGTGGGAAAGAGAGTATGAGATGCAGTGCTGCGAGGCCCTGCCTTTCACATATTCGGATCTGATAGAGTATGGCCCACGCAACGACGGAAGTCTGGATTTTTGGCTAACCGAGATTGATGAGTTTGGGAATCTGGTCATTGCTGCTGCGAGCTTAGACGGCTGATTGCCTTGTTCGTGTGCAACTTGTATGTAACAATCAGACCGATGTATATAGATCTAATGCTATTATATATGAAATGAGCACAGCGTTTTAGCTCTTGTTTACTCCTTGATCATTGCATATACCAGTACCCCCTCACCCCCTTCCTGTAACTCGCCGTCGGCAGAAGCCTTGCCAACTCCCATGCGCATAGTAGCAACAGTTTTGAATCCAAGATGCTCATAAACCTGCTTGCTGTGCTCGCTTATAGCCTCGAGCCAAAGTGGCACCCCTTGTTCTTGGGCACGAGTAAAGTAGGGCTCGAATAAAGCACGGATGACACCTGTAGGTAGCAAGTCAACATTCTTTTTTTTTTTTTTTTTTTTTCCAAAATACCAAGCTTGGAAAAACGTCATCTAACCTGGCTCCTTTCTGTCTGGATGCCTGCCAATCATGTTCAAGTACCAGTACTTTCTACCATTCAGAAACTGCTTCTTGACTTTGCCGGAAATCTCTCTGTACTCAATCACCCTAGGATCATCATCTGGGCTAGCAGGGAGGTCAACACCGGGCGGGAACCTGCACAGCGTGTCAGTTTAGCTTCTTAAATATCTTTTTTGGAAGATAAATACGTTGCACATACCATATCGCAGCGGCAGCAAAATTGTCAGCCTCGATCAATTCTGCGCCCCTCTGTTGCTTGTAGGTGGTCCAGTCAATCATTTTCGGGCCTAGAATATCTAGTGGGATACTCGATACGGGCCATGTCGAGTCAGGGCTGCGTATCACATATGCAGTCAGCGCGCTCTTGCTGAAGGCCAGAGCGAACACATTCGAGATGGTGCGAATATCGGCTGTGCTACTGACTTGCGGGGGCATCTTGGTTCGTCCGTCCGTCACGTAGGGTTCAATTATAAGAAGTACAACGAGCTATTTGAGCGGAAAATTGGTTGGGGGTTGAGATGGTGTCGTGAGATAAAAGTTTGCGTCGTGCGTTTTTAGAATTGAAGCTTTTCTGTTTGGGGAGTCCGACTGAATGACTCATCGGCCTCTTCAAGTAACTAACGCTATGACTCGACAAGCTTCATATTCGTAACAAATCAACTGTGAACAGTGAATTTCAAGGTTAGTTCTTGAGTTTTCGATTTTGGTTTGATTGTTTACTCGGCAGGCTTTTTCATATTTCTGTAATTTACCTATATTGGTAGCTTCTGCTTTACTATTAAAAGCTCTACCAAATATGCTATGATGATCTGTACGTAGTCGTCGTTCATCGATGGACATAGAGACTCTATGTGTTTATACGTCCGTAGATAAAGCGAGTCGTGTTACCTAGATGAATATTACATCTCAGCTGCTTGGGATTCGGTATTTATCTCCCACTGAAAGGCTCTCTTGAAAATTCACTTCATAGTGCCCGCTTAGGAGTCCAGCCCTAACTAGCCCCAGCTTCGTTTACGCTTGCATAGCGAAGTAGAGTTAGTACAATTCTTGAGACATTGTCTTTTAGAAGTCGACGTTGGCTTTTTGAAGCCAGCGCACCCACAGCAGCTGCTTAGATGGCATATGTATCACTTGTAACTGCATCAATTGAAGGTATCTGCTCCGGGCAGGCGTATCAGAGCTAGCTTGAGAAATCGCCAGCATTTCTAGTAGGTTACTAGCTGTCCTAATTTCACGTTCTATTCGGATCACAAAATGCCAATTCTAGCCAAGAAACCAGATTAGGAAAATTACAACTTCTATTTGTGTAGCTATATGGTCTGCTTCCAGTATTTAGGCACCGGCCAAGTCTCCCTGCCGGAACCCACGGCATAAGTTAGTTACTTGACTATGTAAGGTCAAGAAGGCGAAGAAAGGCTGCCAAAGTTCTTGTATCCCACGCCCTTGACAAACGTCTGCATCCACGGGCCCTGCGTCTTTGCGTCCGCGAGCTCCCAGTAAAGCTGCGCGTGCGCCTCTCCGTCGACCCTGTATTTGGCCGTCCCGTCCGGCTTTCGCTCGTCGCCATAATAGAACCCATAAATAGTTTAGTCTCCACACGTAGGAATTAAAGCTCTGTAGATGAAAAAGCTTACTTGAACCCACGGTCTT
Organism: Talaromyces atroroseus; assembly: GCF_001907595.1. Lineage (NCBI taxonomy): Eukaryota > Fungi > Ascomycota > Eurotiomycetes > Eurotiales > Trichocomaceae > Talaromyces > Talaromyces atroroseus. The sequence continues at coordinate 1,291,071 of NW_017971437.1, read as the reverse complement.
TATATGCCGCAGCAGCAGCCCGCACCATGTGTGCACCGGCCGACTTGCCAACGCCCTGGTCGAGAAATGATGGGAGGATTGTGACGTTCAGAATATTTCCCGTGTAGATGAATGTCCTGGATACAGAAGCAGGAAGCTGCGCAAAGCCGAGGGTAGCCAGCTGCGCAGCGACAAAGGCACTGGTGACATTGATGGCGACGTCTCGATTGAAAGAAGCCAACGGGAGAGCAAATGGGTCGTTGGGAGGGGTGAGTGTCGAGGCGCTGACTGTAACTCGTCAGTGGGAATTATTCTAAGGCATCCCTAGCCTGAGGTGCTGGCGCTTATTACCATTGTAGACAACTACACTTGGGATGCCCAGTACTTTCTTAGTTTGAGTGAAAGCGTCAACGACATCGTCGGGGTTGGCGAAGTCGCTCGTGATGTGCAGGTGATTGTCTGTGCTGTCTTCCTCTCGCAGTGACCGGGCAGCGAGGGCAACTTTGTAGCCTTTCGAGGCAAAGGTCCGAGCAACTGCCTGACCAATATTAGGTCCTGCTCCGAGGATGAGGATGACTGGAGATGTGCCGGGCATGATTCTGTGTGTGAGAAGAGAATGTAGGCGCAAGTGCCGCCGAACAAGAAAGCAGTCCTTCCCGTTTTATATATCGACTACCTAGGTAGAGAATTATGGTGTATCCAGGCTGTCCCATAACCCAAGGTATCAGAACATTTGATCGGGATTCGGGGTGTTCAGAATCCTGCTGGTGGCATTTATAATCAACTCAATACTTAAGCCATGCCGGAGTGGCGGCTTTGTAGACAGAATGAATTTGATACCTGGGTATTCTGTAGCTTGATGATTTCTAATACTAACCATCCATTTGTAATAGATGTGAATTGGTAATAGCTATGAATTTGTAATTGCATCTATACAGCATGTCACTATAGGTATACTACCTTGGTAATAATGTGGCAGACAATTCACTCTGTCGTGTATACAAGAACATAACTATGAACCCGTCAGTATCCAACTAGTTGTACGAATCCTTGCTTCGATAGTTCACATTATTGTTCTACTGGGTATTGCGGCGAGACTTGAAAGAAATTTGACTATTTATATTGCTTTATGCATGGAACCAGCAAATTAATATGGCCTTGGGTTCACCAACAAGCATATCAATGAGAAGAACATCAACCTAAATGAGTAAATCCAAGTCGTTATATAAGGCCTCATTTCAGTTAACAGTTTAATGTCATGCAAAAAGCCAAAAGAGAAAATGGTTGCAAGAAGCACAAAGAACTAGAAACACAAGGCATTGCTTATAACTTGCATACATTCAGGCCATTCATTGTCGATTCCTAAAATGGCATTCATCCCAAGTCAACCCCCTGGTATGTTATGTACCGGTGGTATATTGACCGGGATCACGACAGACAATGAAACAAAAACATTACATGTCCGATCTTGCTCATTTATTCATGACTCAATCCTTTGTTTTCACTGGATTATTCATGCATAGGCAATCGCCTTGCTAGCTCCATATGACAAACATTGTGCGGGGAATTTCGCTGGCAGAATTATATTTGCCTTTGCAACAGATAGCGCACATTTGCAGAAGTTATATCTATCTACTATTCTCCCCAACAGAATCCAATCGAGAAACGAGAAAAAATGGCGTCAAGCCCATCAGTCAGCACCAGCTCGATCCATTCTCACGCCCCGGACGAGCGAGGACCGCACTTTAGGCTACAAGACTGTCCACCTGACGAGCCTGTTATAATCGTACAACCGAACGAGGCCCTTCTGTTGCCATTATCACAGCACTCGTTACATCGAAAGCTTGAAGTTACCGCCCACCAGAGCCTTCAAGACCTTTCGATAGGGTCCCGATCCCTTGCAGACGACCTCATAATGCTGACGTCAAGTGCAGGCGTCATCTTTGGACGTATTCCCAATGAACTCTCCGACGTGGGGTTTACAAAATGGCTTGAGTTGTTCATTGACTACATTAGCCACAATGAGCAAGCTTCGTGGTGGCACACTGATTACTCTGGACCGTGGGCGTGCTATGTCTTCGTGCCTATGAATAAGAGACGCACAAAATGGATGTACCCAAACACGAAAAATGGCAGGTCTCGGCCATTGACAATCCTAGGCATGCTGGATACGTATGCAGAAACTAAATCGTGGCAGTTGAGATTGCCAGGTTGGGAGCATGCTGAGGATAGGGTGGCTGAGATCCGGGGTAAATGCTATGTGCCGGCATTAAGCAATCCGAAACAGCGGAAAAGACGACAAGATACCCAGCATCGCCCAAAGCAGCTGCCACGGGAAGGCTGGAGGCCGTCGACTGAGATCAGGTTCGTTTGGGATCCCGTGGAGCAAATCAGAGAGTTAAGATTGAGGGATCAGGAGTGGACGGATGAGTTGGTGTTGGAGAGGGTCGAGATGAGCTTGATTTGATAAAAAAATGTTGCGGAGTCGATGTAGTAGTATCACGGACTTTGACATGTAAATAGAAACCCCCATTTATCATGAAATCCCTTTTGTATAACCCAGGAATTTGGATCCCAGGGCGCTCCGCCGGGTTTGATTTCGAAGCTATTCATGCAAAACAGATCGTGTAGGAAATCTTCTTCATCCACCAGGCTAATGGCGTTGATCAAGTTGTCGCGCATTTCAGGGAACGGAAATCGATCAATCCATAAGGGATGGATAGTAATGAGCTGCAGTGGCGTCGGATGTAAGGGTTCTGGTATGCCGGGACCAACAGGCTGCGACTTTGCAGGATAACTGGTCGAGCAACTAAGTCCCATCATGGAGCCATTAAGATACAAAGCTGTCCAGACATTCATGGGCATTTCTATCATGGGCGCTGCTCCATTAGTCGCAGGCTTCTGCACAGAAACTCCTATGGGAATCATCGATGTCTCAGGCGAGCGATACATGATGGGCATTTCTACTGCGGTAGATATGCATTCTGAAGGGGGATCGGTGTTTGTGCCCTGGCTGACAGGCTTCTGCTCAGACTCACTCTTTTTGATTTCCGCCAGTCGCTTGCCTACATCTAATGTCAACTCTGTCTTGTATAAAAGAAATCACAGCTGCGGATGAAGAGGGACTCTCGTACGTCTCGCACGTTGTGCCAGGCGGTCCTGCACTCGTTTCCGCTCCCGCCGGTCTTGCACGACATGCCAATTATCAGCGTCTGCCTCGTTGTGGAGGGTTTGGCGCACCATGATTGCTAGAGTATTTTGAATTTTTGCGTGCATCAAATGCTGTGGTGGTGGACAAGAGCAGCCTTGAGGTTGATTGATTGAGGTTTAAGAAAGTCGGCAACGCGGAGACAAAATTAGGCCGACCAGTTGCTGCCTGGTTCGTAAGGCTTCCATTTCTGAGGTAGTAGAGGCAGTTACAACTTTGCCAGGCTTAGCTAAATAGAAGATCCAAGAGAGAAATCTCTAATACTTTTCAATCAAGAGCATGTTAGAATGGGCGACAGGGTCGCTTCCAACAGCATGAGCGTATAGTGAGAAAGGTCTTAGTAAGTATTTATTATATCTGTACATCTTTTCCAATGGCATCGCTATCAGAGTAAATATCCACATACGTGCATCACTGCTGGGTCAAGGCAGCTCTATCACGCCAGAAAATGCACTCTTCCCTAGCCCAAGGGTCGTCACTCAATTCTGCTGTGATGCCTACATCGCCCCCAATAAGTTCATTGTTGTCTTTGCCAAATATCATTGTCTTTGGTTCGTCCTGCTTGTAGGCTAGCCACTTTGGTCGGCTCTGCCACTCGCCAGCTGTTGCGTTTGGATCCCCCTTGTGGCATATGAAGCTTGTTACGTATGCATGGAAAGTCCCCGCAAGATCCCTCTGGGATGCGGAGCGGTTGATGATTTCTTCGTTAAGGGTCTCGTATCGCATATTATCGCCGTGAGTGGCTCCTCCAATCACGCTGCTCTTGGCGGCCCAGTGGTAAAGATATACTGGAGCTATTTGTCTGGTCGAAGCCATATGAGCTGTCTGTCGCGCAGGCGCGGAATAGGCGTACTGTCCATAGGCGGCTTCGATGCGTCTGTATTGTCGTCCAACCCCCGTCATGCCTGCGTGAAGCTTGTAGGTCTGATCTGCGCTTGAATGAGGATCGGGATAGAGTTTCTCGATCATCTGGATATCATCATCGGACAGTTGAGGTAGTAAAGTTCGGAAGAAGTTCGTGAATTCATCGCCAGTCTCCATTTGCTTGTTGACATATAAGGACCCCTCGTTCTCGGTAAATCCGGTTAAGATGGGCACCTTGTAGTAATCATTCATTCGCCACGAGTCCATTGGCGCTCGCGGAATCAATTCGCCGTCAATGACAGGTTGAAAGGCCCATCGGAGTGAGGGGTTGTACTTGTCAAAGACAGCATTCTGGGCCTGGGTGATAGTCTCAAGCGGTAAGGAGCGCAGAAACGGGAATATTTCGTCTTCTGGGATGTCGTTGGCGCATTTGACCTGTTCCAAGAAGTCTTGGAATTGTTGCTCGTGGATTTCAGCGTCATATCGTCGGACAGCTCGAGAAGTGGGCGAGCCTGACTCAATGATCACTCTTTGGAATGGGCCAGGGTTGCTCTGGCTGTATCTCATCATGTGGTGTCCGACCTGTTGTAAGGGTCAATCAATCAGAATACAACAAGTATTTGAATCAGAACTACTCACTGAATGCGCGCCGGCCGAAAGCCCGGCCAAGGTGATGTTGTCCTTGTCTCCTCCAAAGGCCTGGATATTTTCTTGAACCCATTCAAACAACAGGACTTGATCATGTAGACCAAGGTTCAGAATTCCTTCCTTTGCCGAGAGCTTAGAGGGTAGGAATCCCAGTGAGCCGAGTCGGTAGTTGAACGAGACTCCAATGAATGGCGAATCTGACCATGCCACCATCGACGCCGTATTGTGCATTGATGCGCTGCCACGATTGAAGGCCCCTCCGTGTATGTATACCAAGACGGGGAGTAGACCATCATCCTCGCGGGGCACTTGCCGGAAGACATTGACCGTCAAACAGTCTTCGCTGATTTCAAGCTTGGGCCCTGACGCAACAAACACCTTGCCTGGGGCTACTGCTCCGTATTTGGAGGCATCGATGATTCGGGATGGATCTGCGGGAACCTTGACTGGCCGTCTGAACCGGCGGTCTCCGGTTGGAGGTAGGGCATAAGGAATGCCTCGGAAAGACTGCACGGGAGCTTTTGAGAACTCGTTCTGCACAGTTCCTACCACGGTTCCCTGAGCGAGGTGGACTGTGGGCCGAGCGATGCTGCTGCTGCTGCTGCTGCTCACCATGGCGCTTTGGACTCTTAAAGAGCTTCTGCTTGAGTGCGTGTGCCAAAGAGGTTTTAAGGTGAGTGTATTCGACGGGATTTCCGGCGTCTTCTAATTCTGCCGTCGGCTATCCCTATCTCCAGCCTTACATATCAAGTTGGGTGGATACGGCAGCCTAGTGGAAGTATAAAAAATTAAAATCAATTTTAACCAAGGAGTATGTAGTCTGCCATTAAAAATAAACAAATATTAACACCTCCTAAAGTTCTGGGTAGGTTGGTCCCAGAAAGTAGCTTTCAAGCTTAGATCATCCCATTCATCCGAAGGAACTAAAGAAAACGCCCCCAGTAAGTCATCATCTGGTGCAATTGCTGCTCCGTGATAGTAAATATTATGACTGGGTTCATTGCTAGAGTCAACCGGACTAGGGCCTTGGTTTACATCTCGGTATGAGGATTGTCGTGAGCTTTCAGGTGATAGGCCGTTTCTGTGTTGGGAGTCGCTTCTGATTGTGCCAGATTCGACTGTTTTGAGCCAGCCTTCAAAATCAAATGTTGGTTTGAGATTGGTTCGACGTGATGTTCGGTCTGTAGGGTTAAGCTGGCGGAGGTAGTTCATGATTCCATCTTTGATGTCCGCGATATTCATGGTTGATATTGTCGTGGTACCCGGGGACGTGAGAAAGGAGAGATGAGTGAGGTAGTTGAGTTTGTAGAACAGGGATATTTGACGGATCTTTCAAAGTTTTTCTAGCGTTAGTATGAAGCGGCAGATCCGATACCTAGGTAGTAGATACATAGACATACCCAGTGAATGGAGAGGTCCCAATACTGGCCAAGAGAGTTGAAACCTCGCATAGCGATGGATAGATTCCTTCTCGCGGCTCGTTTCGATGTGACATGCTGAAGACTGTCCCATTCAAAAATGGTGAACATGGCATGAATGCTAGCAGATGTGAACAAGCAGAGACCAGTGAACGGGAACGCAGATGGCGCGAGGTCCAGGTCATGCATTTGGGAGTATAAAGTGGCTACAGAATTGGCACTCTCCAGCATCGTTGTTGCATAATTGAACCACCAACCTGGTGGCGGCGCACAGTCTACGGGAAGAAGTGTAGGCCCATCGGCAGGACCTAAGCGAGCTTATCAGAATCTCTTGCAACCAAGTAAGGGGGAATGATAACGCACCGGTATTTGGATCATACGAAGGAGAAGGGGTGAAAGGAAGGTATTCACGATAGAGATATGTCTTTGCGTGGAAGTATAGCAAGAACATCAATGACCAGAGCTGGCCCTGGCCAGCGGCAACAACTAGCGAAACATTTTGAGGCTGGTAATCCCAGTAACTAGGAAGACGCTTTCTCCATGCAGCAAGAGCCTCAGAGTGAATAGTAAAAGGCATGTCCGGCAACCAGGGACACCGAGCATCTTGACGACGGCCAGATCGGCCATGCCATAGGACGATGTTGCCTAGAAGATCGATGATTCGGATGGTGTGAGAGAACAAGCACTCATCGACACCGTCATGCATGTCTGAGAGACGTCCCGTTTTGCGATATCGACCAAAGATGAAATCTTCATCTAGCTGGGGCAAATGCGTGGTGATGTCGGCCGAGGCAAAGGTTGCTATTCGATCACGGCCATTGGCAAGCAGGTGGTCTAAGCAGAACAGACACCAGAACGTCCGACGACGGATCTCGAGCTCTGTGAGTGAATATTCTCGTAGCGCGTCTCCCCAGTCGAAATTTGTGTGTTCCGGATCTTGTTTATGTAGACGCGCCAATTGGGCCAGGCGAGCAGCATGTCCTAGTCGTAACCAAGCTTGATGCTCGAGGCCTTCTCCGACCTCCACAACACAGAGGATTAGACAACATTGGATGTGTGTGATGGACGGCTGATTGCAGAGACTGTCAACTTCTTTTCTAGCCCATTCCGAGTATTTATCGAATGGTTCATAAGAGGAAGCAGAAGCAGAAAACCGTGGTAGAAACCTACCTCGCTCGGTCAGGGTCAGCCATGATAATTGAACCTTTTTGGGGGGGAAGGGCAAACGCACCGCGAAGTCAGAGCAATGATGCACACCAAAAGTGGCAGAGGCAAACCTTCTCCTGCAGCATCTTCGACCAGTTGTTGCGGGGGCAAGAAGCACAGCAGGCTTTTGGCATAGTTCTCACGGAAGAAGCTGATTGCCAATCTCCGCAGCGACAGCGGCGGCAGCCTAATGCAAGAAAGACTTAAGACTTCAACTTACTGATAGGTTTATGCAGTACTTACTGGAACTCCGTCTCAGCATTCGCATGTCCCGGGGTCGACAAAACCGAAGCCGGTGGAATAGACCCAGGGTATTCGCAGTCTCGATCGCGGAGTTTGCACGTTCGACATTGAGGCCATTCGCCGGAACATCGCGCTTTTCGCTGCCGGCAGAAGTTGCATGCAAGTGCAGTTCGCCTAGCTGTGTTGGGCATTGCCTATCTATCAGAAAGCTATGTATGGCAGACGGAAAAGCCGGGATTTGCACTTCGAAAAGTTGGGGAGGTTTGGCTTATCTATCAAAAAGGCCCGCCGGCTTTGCCGCTTCGGCTGTGCCTCTCCACCCGTCGTTCGTCTTCGTATTTGAGTCGCTGGTAGTCGTTTTGATGCTCTCTTCAAGCGTCAAGAACACTCCGTGTCCAATTCGAATACTATGGCGTCTACAGCATCGACTACTGTCGTCCTCCCGGCAAAAATACCTCTTCAGCTGCGCGATGCAGCAGAGCCCGAGGAATTGGAAGAACATCTCGGCCAAGCCGAACGTAATTATGCTGCGCGAAACCCGGCCTCCAAAGCCGCGCACGAAGAGGCATTGACAGTAATGCCAGGCGGAAATACCAGATCAGTGCTTTACTCGAGACCGTTCCCGATTTGCATGAACAGAGGCGTCGGGAATCAACTATTCGATCTGGATGGGCACCAGTAAGTTAGTTGAACTCCGAGGTAAATCAAGGCGAAGAGGCATTCATTGATAATGAAACGTTTCGCGCTTCCCCCTCTCCAAGGTATCTGGATATGCTGGGAGAAATGACGGCCGGTGTCTATGGACATTCTCATGAAATCATCCGGCATGCCCTCATTTCCACCTTTGACAATGTGGGAGTCAACATCGGAGCGCATACCCGCGGCGAAGTGAAACTGGCTTCGCTTCTTTGCGAGCGGTTTCCGTGCATCGAGCAACTTCGGTTCTGCAATTCGGGCACCGAAGCGAATCTGTACGCTCTCGCGATTGCGCGCCGGGTCACTGGGAAGCGCAAAGTTATCGCGTTTCGTGGTGGTTATCATGGCGGAGTCATCGGATTCGCTCACGGTGTTGGCGAGAACAACGTCGATCCACAGGATTGGGTTCTAGGGACCTACAACGACGAGGAAGCCCTCAGGGATCTGTTTGAAGCGAACTGCGATGATGTAGCAGCGGTTATTGTGGAGGGTATGCAGGGCTCTGGTGGATGTTTACCGGCAAGTTTGAGTTTCCTTCAGAAGATTCAATCATATGCCTCTACGGTATGTCGAGTTCTCAAATGCGCCTTGCCCTCTATATGAAGATGTTTTATTAAACAAGTTCGCGTCTCGACAGCACGGCATAGTATTCATTCTAGATGAGGTGATGACATCGCGCCTTCATCCATCCGGCCTGCAGGGAAAATACGGGCTTCGCCCGGATTTAACGACCTTGGGGAAGACCATTGGAGGAGGTCTTTCAATTGGAGCCTTTGGCGGTCGGAAGGATTTTCTTGAAACTTGCGATCCTCGTCAAAGCACTGCTCTGCCTCATTCGGGCACCTTCAACAACAACACTTTAGCCATGGAAGCTGGTTATGCCGGGTTGTCCAAAATCTATACACCGGAGGCGACTATCGCACTCAATGGGCTGGGCGACTCCTTACGCATGAAATTGCAGGCTGTTACTAAAGCCACGAAGATTGTGGTTACGGGGATTGGTGCTGTTTTATCGTTCCATTTCATGGACAACGGTGTCGTTCCTTCGTGCGAGCGGGATATTGAACAGCATGCAATCCCGATGTTGAGAAGGTTGCTTTGGTTCTGGTGCATTGAACGAGGCTATTGGATTGCAGAGAGAGGCATGCTGAGTCTTGTTATGGGGACGAGGATGAGCGATGTTGATTCATTCGTCGTGGTTGTGGAACATTTCATAGCCACTCATAAAAGCTTGCTGCAGCTTGAATAGATATTTTTCTATGTATCATGGAGAGAGAAAAAAAAAATTGACATTTGAGTATAATATATCTTGTTACAGCCCGAATGTCTTTTGGAGAGCAGCTACCACTGTTTCGTTGTACTTCTTCCCGGATTCCAAAATACCTAGCCAAGTCAGTCACAATCAATCCTGCAGTGCGAATGAGCTCCTTACCGTCCAATTGCATAAAAGTATGCGGTGCCCCCTCAAAGCGTATCATATCCACTTGACATCCTGCTTCCCGCATCTTTGCTGCGTACGCCTCTCCTTCGTCTCTGAGAGGATCCATCCCGGCTATGAGGACCAGAGCAGGAGCCAGGTTCTTGAAGTCAGGGGCCAGAATCGGCGATACCTTCCAGTCATTGTCCAACTCTGCCGGTCGTGGATTACCCAAAAACGCTTTGTGGAACCAACTCATGCGCTCAAGAGGTAGAGGCTGTGTGTATGCTAGGTCCCTATATGATGCGTACGGGCTATCCGGTCGTAGTTCACCTTCGGGAGTGAATACATGAAGGTCGACGACTGGGACTGCAAGGACTTGTAGGGCTAATGGGATACTTTCATTGCGACAAACGTGTGCAATCACGGCACTCAGATGGCCCCCAGCCGAACATCCACCGACAGCAATACGCGAAAGATCAATGTTGAATTCATCTCTGAGTGTCTCTCGGATCTGTATATTCTTAGTCCAGCTAACTTTGTTGGAAACTACATCACTCACCCAACGAAACGCGGCAATGCAGTCCTCGACTGGGGTGGGATATGGATATTCCGGCGCAAGACGATAGTCAACATCAAAGGCCACGCAATCCAGATTGTGCACCAGTCTTTTACAAAAGTCAAAATCCGTTTCGAGCCCGCCAAAAACCCATCCTCCGCCATGGAAATTGACGTACGCCGGCTTGGGCTGTAGCCGAGTCTCTGCTGATGAATCTCGCTTGAATGTGCGAACGGTGATCTCGCCGCCCTTGACGGGACATTTCCTGTCAGTGATTGCGAGGCCGTCGGCACTCACTCTGGCGCGTCCATAGGCGATTGCGTACTTTGCCGGGTTTGTGCGGAAGGCTTCGATGGGCACTTGGTGCGTCGCCAGTCGGCCTGCATTGTATTTGTTGTAGTATTCCAGGTAGACTGGGTCGAAAGATGGTACGAGCTCTGCTGGGATGCTGTTGATTAATGGGTGAGAGTCGACGATGGGGTCGACGTGTTCGCTAAAGGCTGCCATATCTAGAAGTCTTGCAATTATACATAACAAGTGCACGCGAGAGTAGTAGGCCAGCACTATATAGTGAGGCTTGTTCAATACAGCCACTAACAGTAGCTCCGATGTGTACGACTGTAGATATCTAGGTACGCAGAGATAGCGAGATAGCGGCTGATCCGACATGTCGCGGCAATTCCGCGACCCAAAGATTGGATTCCGACTATCTTATCCATGGCCAGTGCCTTGCTTCATGGCTCGGTGTTTATATATACCCCTGTCTATGCATCCTCTCGGACAGCATGCACGATATACAAAGGGCAAAACGACTGCAGCCATGGCCCAGTCCAAATTTGCCTCTCTGCGCACCCGCCCCCTCGCTCAAAATACCACTGCCAGCATTGTGCTGCTGGGCACAGTCGGCATCTATGTCGCCATCACCAATCTGGGTGCTGGAGGTGGCAAGGCAAACTCGCTGAAGATGAACTACATTGTCTCCGCGCTCAACTACGGCATCTTTGCTATTGCGGGTTTCTTTTCCGGCTCCGTCATCAACCGGTTTGGGCCGAAATGGGCTCTTTTTGTGAGTATCTTCTGTCTTTGTTCAAGATAAAAAACGGTTGGCTAACACCTAGTCCACTAGCTGGGTTCTCTCGGCTATCCCTGCTATGTGACGGGGCTTCTTCTGTTCGACCGTTTCGACTTGTTGGTCTTCCCAATCATCGGCGGTGTTCTGATTGGCTTCGGTGCTGCTCTCCTATGGGCAGGCGTCAACTATATCGCCATAGCGTATGCAGATGAGACAGAAAAGGGTATGTGTGGCTTGTTGCCCAATAGACAAGCGCGTGCAAACACTAATATGGAGCGCAAAAGGGCGATTCTATGCCATGCAAACCGCCATGACCTCGTTCGGGAACTTGATTGCATCGTTCCTCGTCCTTGGAATCAACATCAATGATGAAGCCAACGATGGAGTTCCGCTCTCCGTTTACCTGAGCTTTATTGGCATCATGTTGGTTTTGGGATTCGCAAGTTTCATCCTGGTCAAACCCAAGGACGTGCGTCGCAAAGACGGCACTGCGCTTGCTGTTTACAAGGAGGAAAGCATAATTACTGAGCTGAAGAATGTCTGCCGGCTTGTCTTCGATTGGAAAGCGATGGCTCTCTGTCCAGCTCTGTTTGTTGCTGAATATCTACTGATTCTGCAACCTGCAATCAGCAGTGAGTGTGCATGATACATCATAAGCGCAAATCAACCGTCTGCTGACACTGTGTATTAGCTCTTTACTTTGATCTTCGAACCCGATCTTTGCTTGCTGTCATTTCAGCTATTGTTGCCCTCTTGAGTGCTCTTGGGTACGTCTTTCATGCCGCTTTTCTTCTCCCCCCACGTCACTCACTTTTACCAGAATGGGAGCTTTGCTTGATTACAAGGGTCTCTCACGTCCGCTCCGTGCGAAAATCGGCTTCGCTATCGTTGCTTCACTCACGATTTCCATCTATGCCGGAGAGGCCGGCTGGCTCTTTAGCGTAATCCCGCCGAGTCAACCGGAAGATAATCCAGCGTACGATTGGACAAGCTCGCACTTTCCTGGTTTCTTCATCATCTATGAATTCTTCCAGATCTTGGGCTCCATTGGTCCCGTCTACGTGGTGTGGACGTTGGCGTCATTGACCAATGATCCCAAGAAGTCGGCGCATTACGCTGGTCTGATCAGAGCGGTCATGGCAGCGGGAGTTTCGGTGGCCTTTGGCATTGCAGCTGCTGGGGTTTCGGAAAGACACCAGTTTATAGTGCATATGGTCCTGCAGTACTGTGCTCTGGTGCCGCAGGGCGTGGTTGCTCTGACGCAGGTCACCATAACAAACTATGGGCTGGAGGGGACGGTCATTGTGCCGAGGGAGATTGCTGCAGCGCTCGGCAAAGAGGATGCTGAATATGTCGATGTCGATGAAGTCGAAGTCGAGGGAGGGAAGGAAGTGTAGTTACCTTAGCAAGCAATAACCACGTATAACACGTGCTGTCCCGCCACGTGATCCGAGACATTCAAACTGAAACAAGAAAAAGTCTCCCTTTGTCAACTCAACTCCTTGAACACTTCACCCATGCCGACACACGCTGTGTTTCATCGCCGCGACCATGGCCAGCTGCCAGCCAGTCACCCCGCGCATATCCCTGTGCGATAGCCCTCCATTAGCCAACTAGTCAACGCTCACAGCCAGGGGACCACGGATCCACGGCACAACTAGTCGAGGCGCAGACCAGTCGCCGAATCAGCGGCGCAAACTAGTCGAGCGACGGTTCACGCGCTTTCAGCTGGAGAGCGAGCTAGTCACAGGCTGGCGATAAAACAACTAATCAATATATAAATACCCCGCGCTCCTGCTGTTCCGTCTGTCTCCCCCTCTCTCTCTACCCTGCTGCCTTCGTCTTTCTCCTGTGTCTGCACTTGTCTGCACAGTTTTTACCTTTTCTCTTTTTTTTCTCTCTCTCTTTTCTCGACTATGTCGTACCAGTACTCGCATCAGGATCACGGTCATCCGCCTCTACCCGCCGGCTGGGCGGCCCAGTGGGTTCCTGACCAGAATACTTATATTTTCGTCAACGAGAACACCGGCCAGAGGACATGGCACCATCCTTCGCAGCCTGCTCCGGGACACTATGGCGGCGGCGGCGGTGGTACTAGGGATGTCGGAGGTCCAGGAGGACCGCCTCCTTCAGGCCCAGGCGGCTATGGTGGTCCCCCTCCAGGTGGCCGGCCTTACGGCGGTCCCTCACCGGGTCCTCAAGGGGGTCCTCCACCGGGCGGTCGATATGGTGGTCCTCCGCAAGGTGGTCAATACGGTGGTCCTCCTCCGGGCGGTCCTTCTCCAGGTGGCCGGCCTTATGGTGGTCCTCCAGGTGGTCCCCCCCCACCCGGTGGTCGATACGGCGGTCCCCCTTCAGGCGGCCCTCCAGGCGGTCCACCACCAGGTGGCCGACCTTACGGTGGTCCTCCTCCACCAGGCCCAGGTTACGGCGGCGGCCCTCCCCAGCGACCGCAGGGCTATAGCAGCCCAGCACCGCCTCCACAGCAACAACAAAAGAACCATAATCTCGCATACGGCATCGGTGGCGGTGTCCTGGGTGCAGCAGTAGGTGCTTGGGCCATGCACGAACATGACAAACGTAAGTAGAACTCTTTTCGTCTCTGGGTTTCCCCCATCTAAAACAATGCTAATGTAATGATAGACGAGGAAGAAGAAAAGGAGCAAGAATGGCGCGATGAAGAGCGTCGCATGCAGGAACGCGAGCGCGCAAGAGAACTCGAACAGCAACGTGAAATTGAAGCTCAGCGCGAGCAAATATACGAAGAGCAGCGTGAGATTCAGTACGAGCGCGACGCCGCTTATGCTGCAGATGTGCGCTACGAGGAAGAACGCCGATGGGACGATCAGCAACGGTATGACGATGAACGGCGCTTTGCGGCGGAAGAGTATGTGGAGGAGAGGCGGTTCGATGATGAGCAGCGTTTCGTCGACGGGCAGCGCTTTGTGGACGACGTGGAGTTTGTTGAAGAGGAACGCTTTGTAGAGCGATGGTGATGTCTTCATTCTTTTCTTCTTCTTTCTTCTTCTTCTTTCTTCTTCTTCTTTCTTCTTCTTCTTTTTATATCTTTTGTATATCCACTAGTCCGTTTCTTTTCCTTGAACATTAGTATTGCCTATATACTACCGACACTCTCATCAACACTATGCTGGTTACGGAATTATCTCGTTGATACCCTTCACTCGCGAATCGTGTGATTTTTTCATGGTCTAACTTGTAGCAAGCTGCATATAAAATCTTTTGTTAACGTCTTGTACAGGAATAAACTCTCAACATTTTTCATTCCATTCACTCAACGACCGGAAGTAACTTCCTAGCATCTAGTCCACAAAGTCAAGCACAGTTGGAAGCATCAGCATCGGCATAAGTCGCAGTGACATGACCCAGGGCAACGGCCTGATTCCCCGTCAACCTATCCATGGCCTCCTGACTCAGGACGAACGAATCGGTCGCGGCATCGACGGCAGTCACGTAGATGGTCGTGCCAGCGTAGGTGATTGAGTAGCACGCGCCGCAGTTGGCACTGTTCCAGCCGCTGATGGTGGGCGCCGCCCCGACGAGCGGATAGCCCGGTACGGCGCCCAGCGTGTTGTAGCCCTTGGTGCCCAGGCCGTTGGTGCCGTCGGAGCAGGACACGCTGTTGATGGATTCCGCCGAGTTGTCGTACGTGGTGTCGTATTGCACGTTGATGCTTGTGCCGGTGCCGGTGGTAGAAGAGGTGGTGGTAGGGGATGCGTTGGCTGTGAAGAAGGCCATGAAGGCGCCGGCGAGGATCAGGTTCATCATCTTGTTGAGATGAGATCGTTTTATGCTAGACGATTTTAGCCGGTGCTCAGTGCATCAGATCCGAAGGGAGAAAAGAAAGATATCTTACGTCTCGGACTGAAATGCTTTGCTGTTCTGTTATCTGACAAGCGAGAGAAGATTGAAAGTGCAGACCATACATACCTGGGCAAAGCCAACCCATTTATAGGTAAATGGCTAGCTCAACTCAGTCGACATGCCCAATACTTTCAGCTTCCACTGCATTCATTGCCCCTTGATTAATTCCAAGACATGCATAGCCTCGGGGCTAGGTCGCACATGTGCGTCCATGGAGTATAAATCGCCAGCGAGAGAGAGACTCGTATAAATTCCGGGGATTTCCGTTTGGGGACGTCCACAGGTGTTTCTTTGTCGGTAGTCGGATTGTTGCTATGTATGTACTATATTTAGTCGGAGGTATTTATCTATATCTATATATATATATATAGTGTATATTTTTATCTGATCTTGAATCCATCAAGAAATGTCTTGGAACAAAGAAATGTATAGATAGATAGTAGTTAGACCGCCGAGCTGAGCTTTGTTTCTGCTGCATGTCTCTCATCGGTGGATCTTCCAAGAAATTTTTTTTTACGAATCTTTGAATGCAAGTTTTGACAACACGTTGAGGCCTGAAACATAATGATAGACATGAGTATTCCTGTTCTGTTCGATATTTCTAAGGGTTGGGGTTGTTCACGTACGACTGTCTTACCACTTGCGTGTATAATAATAGATACTTCTGGAATATTCGACTGTGATACCTCTATGTACACTTCCGCTGAGCAAATAGGGGAATAATACGGTCTCAAGGTTTATAAATAGATACCACGCTTGTCAAGAAGTGATAACTACGTATTCAATCATTAGAGTATAGTTAAGTCGAGTTAGTCATATAATCATGGGTTCGTCTCAGAATTTACAAAACACTACATACATATCATGTGTACAACAATCAATACAGAATCTTCCTCTCCCACATGGGCAGGTGCTCATCATACATGTCCCACTGGATCTTGTTCTTTGCATCCAAGTGCACCCCATGGTCCGATATGGGAATGATGGCGCTGGTATGTCTGATCTCCTCCTGACTGATGCCTGCGGCGTCCTTGGGGATCCACAGCTGCGGTGTCTCGGCGGTAATGCAAGGCTCGTAGTAGGCATCTGCCATTTCCTGTTCTGAATATTCGATGATCACGTTGTTGCGTCGGACTTTGCGCCGCAGGTCGGCATAGTCCTTGTAGAGGTTTGGGTGGAACCATTTCCAGATGCGTCCGTGTGCAGTGGATGCGTGCTGGTAGGCTGCTTCGGCTTCTTGGTTCATTTGGATTTCTTCCTCTTCCGTGTCTAGCGAGCGCGGGAGGAAGTTCATAAGTGGGCTCAGGGCTTCGTTGAGGGAAATGTGAGCCAGGATGGTGAGGATGGTGTATAATGCCATGATTATCAGTGGTCCGATGGCCGCTTTGATGGAGAAGAGCCCTATCATGCAAATCTCGGCTAGATAGATGCCTGTGAGCAGATGCTGTAGCGCTCGTGGATATACTAGGCCCTTGGTGTCAATGTCAATGCCGTACACAAATATGAAGTTGTAGCGGTATGCTTGGTACACGAGGAAAAGCCCGATAAATGCAAAGGCCAGAATAATAGGAGCAATGCACGAATATGTGAGGGCGATGACTCCCATGTTGGTAAAGACAGGAAATACATTGCCCCAGCTGATCCGGGCTAACTGTGTCCAGCGATTGAACAATCGTCGTGGAGTCGTCGCAAAGAACATTGTCAGAATTTTAAAGACCAGAGCACTCATGATCTGGACGACGGCCATTGAGCTCATCGATAGCCCTTGCAATAAAAAGTACGAGATGTAGAAATTCGAGGCCTTGGGCAGATTCTGCGCCAGGAGATCCTTCGCTGACAGGGGATTCTTGATGATCTGGCTGACAGCAGCTGAAGCCGCCGATGTAATGGTCGTCACCAAGAACACTTGCACTACTTGGAAGCAGAAATGAGCGGTTTGAGTGAACAACTCAATCCGCGATAAAGAAGGAAGACCTGCTTTCCGTGCACACACTTTTTTTTTTTTTCAAGTTGACTTAATCTTAGCGCCTGGTCGTTTCAGTAACGAAGAAACAAAAAGTAGGATACGTACGTCGACAGATAGGGGGCACCAGCGACATGAGCAGAACCAAGGCAGCTGATGGCAACAAGCCTGAAATGATACCTTCAATAAACGCAGGAAGATCGGCCAGCCATCCCAGGAACGGAAATAAGTTCGCAAGGTATGTGACATTTGAAATTGTTCCAACAATTGCCGCAGGGATAGACCAGAATATAATCAAAGCGGCGATTCCACCTTGCACCAAAAACATGCGCACAATTCTCTGCCACCAGCTGAGATTCAGAGAGGACCATGCAACTTCACGGGGCGCTATTCCCGTGTAACGAGGCGTCATATGCATAGGTTGGTGGTGAGACAGGGTCTGCAGCGCGACCTGGGCATCCGACTGGCTCTGGAACTCCACAAAGACTGCGGAAAGGTATTTGGCGTCCCCATCGCGGTGTTTCTTCTGCATTGCTTCGACCTCCTGGATGGCTGCAGCCAGTCGTGATCGATAGTATTGAATACTGTCCACCTTTTTTCCAAAGAAGTTTGCACGGTGCATGGGGCGTTTAATATTCGCGAATGTCAGCGGATCCGCCAACTCACAATCATCGCATACATTGACATCACGCTCCTTGGCGGCTTTCAGTCGAGCTGCATTTGCAGTGCGAATCAGCTTGATCTCTGCTCTTTCAAGGCTGTAAGCCAGTTTATCTCGCTCGTCAACCTTCTTGTTCAATTCCTTGCAGTCCGAAGTAATCCAGATGCGACGAATACTGTCACCAAACACCTGGCGAAGCTTCTTTTCACTCTTGTAGGCCTCGGGCACAGACATGAAGAGCACTGTCCGGGACGAGATGCGGTTGACATAGGCCGGTGAGTTGAGATATGTCTGCCGCAAGTTGGCATAAAAGAGACTCTCGCGAGTGACCACGAAGAAAACATATGCTAATAATGATGGTCAGTTCGCTGTAATTTTCTTTTTTTTTACCTTTATAAATTCGGCGGGATTTATCAAGCTTGGAGGGCGTACTGAAAAAGATTATGCCCATCACAACGTGGGCATAATATCTTGTTGGACTGGCAACGTTACTGAAGCTGAATTGGTCCATTTGTGAGCTACCGCCACCGCCGGTGGCATTGATAGGTAGGAGAACGGGCCAAAGAATTACGATGCCCGCGAAGCAAATTACGCACAGGATTCGCAAGAAGCGTAGGAAAAGATACCCATCAATGGACGAGGAGTGAAGGACGTGGGAATCCGATATTTGGAAAAAAGTGCCGAACCAGTTGGTGAAGCCACTGGGGAGTTGCGGAGTGCGTTCACTATACGAGACACGGAAGGCAGATTAAATTAGCTACGCGAAACCACATGGCATTGAACACTCTATAAAACATGCGGAAGAAAGGATCATACTGGTGGTGGAGGTTTGGCAAATGCGAGCGCGGCGAGTACCAGTGCTGCTGACTACGGCGAAAGATGATGAACAGTCCGAACCAGAAGAGAGCAATGACCAGAGCCGGCAGCAGAGTAGACACCAGGGCCGAGTCTGATGTCGAGCCTCCGCCTGTCAAGCCCTCCACAATATCCCCTGAGGTTGTGCTCGCATTTCCACGCGCGGAACCAATATTGGGGTCATTGTTCGGATCCTAGAACAGGCACTGTGAGCCAATGCAACAGATGATGTGTCAACATCACATACGGCGATATTGTCGCGCCTCGACAGGTAGTCAACCATGATGGCGGCGGACCGCAGGCGAGTATGCGATAGCATGAACCGAGTGCATAGTGCCAGGTCCGAGGAACGACGAAGAGGGACATCGGACTATTTAAAAGTGGCTCGTGTGGACCGATTTTTTTTCCCCCATCAAGCCAGCCCAGTGTGCGGATTAGGGGTCGCATTCCCCGCTGCCGACGCCACGAAGAATGGAGGCCAGTGCATTGCAGAGCACGGAATGGCGGATATGCAGATGGCGGATGCCAAATGTGAAGAAAAGCGATCTATCCATTTTGCGAGGCCAATCACGACGGAGGATTGAGAGTAGAGGAGTGCAAGTCGGGAGTGCAGAAGTGAAGTAGTGGCGATCCTCAGGAACGCAGCCCGCCGTCCCGTGACTCCACCGCCTTCCCCTTTTTCTCTCTTCCTCTTCCTACTCTGTCCAGCGTCAACTTCTTCTGACGACAGCCTGTGACTGAACCTCACGTCCATCATCCATCCGATGCAATGCAATGCAATCACTGTTACACACAGCATGCCAGCTGGCGATACGTCTGCAGCTGCAGCTGCTGCAAGATAAGAATAAGCAGCTGTCTCGTTTAGGATCGCCCTCGCGTCGATGCGCTACTTGCTGATAGCGTTACGCACTATCGGACCCGACGAGCTTCAGGGCTGGCTGCGGAGAGACTAAGAGCACTGGCCTCGCGGTCGAGGAACTATTGACGCACTAAATCCCTAAAGTTCAGCGTTCCGGCCAGGAGTCCGATGTCACATTTTTGTGATCGACGCTCCCTACAAGCTATCGCGTCAACTCTTCGGCTCGTGCAACTGGGCATGCAAGGAGGCTGTCAGGCGCCGTCTTTGTGCTACCACATGGCTGTCCTTTGTACACCGCTGTTCATGTTTCAGCGACACAATGCATCCATTCCAGTTCTCAGTCTCTAAATGCATGTTGGTACCTAGCGGGCATATGGATAGAATGGTAATCGGTAGTACTCTTCGGAAATACCTCGAATTAGATGATTACCTAGGTAGTGTAGTTATTTAACCTAGTAATTCTGTAAATATGCTTTTGGTGCAGTGGTTGGTCCTAGAGGTGCAAAGCAAACTTCTCGGGGAAAAGTCCTGTACTGTACATATTGGTTCAAAAATTCGAACAGAAGTGCTAGCCTTGTAGTTAGTCATTCTGAGTGTAGTCATTATACAGATCTTAGTAATAAAAGTTATTGGCTTGTTCGAGGATATCTACTAGTATATAGTACATACTAACATAGAATCTAGGGGATACAAATATAACCTAGAGTTAACTGTCTGATGAGGTTTCAAGGCACTTAAAGGGGGTTAATGATAATCCCTTCACACATTGTTCGCATACAATCATAGCTTTGAATCCCAAGGTATTATTCTATAGCATATTCATTTTAGCTAAACACAGGGGGAATCACGCTTGAACTGGGAGTTGGGCTGGCCCCAACGTTTCTAGATGTCAAATTCGCCAGCCGGGACAAACGAGGGTGCAAATTTTATATCTATATACAAGCACAGCCCGAGAGCATTTAAGGGTCTAGTTTGCGATCAGAAGTATTCCAAGAACCTAAGGCGTCTCTGGTCGTCTGACATTTTCTGAAACACCTCGACTTCTTTCTCCTTCACGGCAATATAGGCATCCAGCAAGCGTCCCGGTATCAGCGTCTTCATCATTTCGTCAGCCTTGAGCGATTCCAATGCTTCTTGCAGACTGGTCGGCATCCGCTCGTCCAGTCTGTACTTTGCACGTTCTTGCTCGTCTAGCGAATGCGGGAACACACGACAGTCCTTCCAGGTCAAATCCATGCTCTGGATGAACCCACTCCAGCCAGCCAGTGAAACCGCCGCGGTAAACAGGTACGGATTGGCAGTGCTGATCATTTATCTTGCGCACTGGCAAGTCGCGGTTTTCGGTGCCAAAGCCGATCCACGCGCCTGCTGAGTCTTTGGTGGTGCGGACGTAACCGTCAAAGTTGGCCATTCCCAAGGCGCAGAGGGACTTTATATGCGTTAGAATACCTGCGAGGAAGTTATCTGTATGTGGTGGTGCTAGCTTGTCAACGGACAGATGCAGATGGATTCCATTGGTTGGTCCATTGATGAGTGGCTTGGGAGTCATGGTTGCCTTGATATAATGTCTGATGAAGACCGTACGGATTGTCTCCTGTGCTAGGATGAGCGAGTCGATGGCGTTGAGTGGCGACTCAGGACTGAGGGAGAATTCTATCTGGTCATGGGTTTCGGTGTGGAAGTGATGGATAGTGATAGATGACTCCTTGAGACAGTCAAGGATCTCCTCAACTGCCTCCAGTGTCTGGCCACGCAGCCCAGCAGTTGTTTGATAGCTGTTCAACCGATCCAGTTGATTGATTGGCGGCGCGAAATTCTGGTCCAGGAGCATGACTTCGATCTCAAAGCCAGCCAGCATCTTTACGCCCCACAGTCTCTCAAGACGGTCCAGTTCACGAGTTAAGAGCATACGCGGACACTTGTTATACTTCTCTTCGGCCTCCTTGTGTTCCACGAAGCACATAACGGAAGCATGGCTCGGTCTGAACCCGCAGCAACGTAGCGAAGTCCAGTCGGGACGTAGCACCCATGTTTCAATCTCATTGCTCGTTGGGAAGCACTTCGGAGCCGTTGAGACTGGGATGATCATGCTCACTTGCGGGATGAGGTACTCTTCCTTTCCCTGAGCTATTTGCAGACATCGAGCAATGGGAACAAAGCGGGCGCGCAGGATGCCAGAGAAGTCGATCCATTGCAGACGAATATCCTTGGTCGAGCGGTTCTCTTGGAGGAACTTTTGAAGCTCCTCTTCGTCTGGAAGCATTGTCGGACTGACGGTGGTGTATATGCTGTGCACAGGCTGAGGGGGTCAAAGTTGGAACAAAGACGGAGAGCCACGTTAGCACATAGACCGAGGTTAGTATGAGATTCAGCCATTGCAGAAAAGAAATTATGGCACTGACGGTCGATACCGCTTTGGTGTAGAAGATTGGAATGGCAATCTACATTGATCTTTTTGGAGACAGCTAGGTATCCTCGCTGGCTGTATACAATTTTTAGGGTATCTAGGGATGGCACCAATGTTCAACACCACGACTTTTGTACCAACCTTCGTCACAAAAACAGAACAGTCTTTTTCCAGTCACTGACCTGGCGCTGCTCGTTTGAAGCACCATGTTATGTATGGTTATTCGTGCCTGGAAACTGATATTGGGGCTGCTGGTGGAAATGAAAGTCTCGGCCGGTGCCTCAGGCTTCCGGACATCATGTTGACAAAAGCAGCGCGCATATGTTTTCCTCGTTCATGGGATATGCTTCGTTCGGCAACTTGATTCATTCATGCCATTTGAAAACTCTCGCAAAGATCCAAGGAGCCTGCCCCAGATTGAGGGAGCTAATTTTGGCTGTCGAAGGCAGAAATTCCATGGATCAATACTTGGACTTCTTGAGAGCCGAAATTAGTGCTGAGGCACTCCTACGCATCACGGAGCACTTCAGAGCATTTCCATCTCTTCCGGACATCATCATCGAGGTTTACAACGACGATGCGACTTATTTTGTGCAATTGGAAATGCAAAGTTTTGGGTGGGAACTGAGAGTGGTGGAAGAGCGTTCTGAATCCGAGGTGGAAGAAGATTGGCATCTCGCTGATGATGACGACGAGGACGATTAAGGATGAGTATGTCATAGTGACTTTTGAGAGGATGGCGGCTTGCATGTAATGGAAGAGAACAAACAACTACAATCATATTCAGGGATATGCATACCTAAGCGCCGGTATGGTATATCAACAGCGAGAAGGCTGAACTTCATTCGGACTATGCGCTTGTGAAGAAATGGATCTCAAACGCAGGGGTTTTATGGCTCAACAAATTTGTACAACAAGTCAGATTCATCCTAACAAGCGTTTGGATTGCAGACAGCACAGCTCGATCATTGTTTTTCCTGGACCGTCTCTGATGTATAATTCTTCTGAGTAATATCCACCTCATCCACCAGCTCCAACGGCGCAACGCCCAAAGCCCGAGCCTCCTGCTCATCAAATGTGCCATAATAATCCACATCATCATATTCCCCTAGTCCCTGCGGCGGGGCAAGTTTATTTAATGCAACATATATCACAAAGCTGATGGCAAACCCCAATGGAAAGGCCAGATGATACAGATCCGTGCAGCCTGCGGGGACAACGACGCTGGTATTAATGGATGCGATGAAGCCCGGTAATTGAGGAGTGAAACCGACTACCCACGCAACAAAGGCACGCCAGTTGAATCCGTGCCAGTAGTAGTATATGCCTCCTTCGCGGGCATGATATAGATCGCTCAACTTGACTTTGCGGGATCGGATGACCCAGTACTCGGCAACCATGAGGCCGCACATAGGCCCAAGGAAGACTGAGTATGCGGACATGACGCTGAGGAATGTGCCCGCGCTGGCAAGGAGGTCCCAAGGACATATGGCGATGGAGATGATCAGGCCGATGTATGAGCCGCGCCGGATGTTGATGAATCGCGGGAAGAGACCACTCAGATCCATGCCAGCGGAAAACGAGTTGTCGACTGTGTTGATGGCCAGTTGGCAGATGACCAGTCCAACACCGGCAAAGAACGCAGCAGCCCGGGACTTGGAGTTGTAGTCCGTGTCCAGCCATTTCAATGCCAAATCCGGGGGGTTCCATATCGCGTCGCCGTAAATCTGGAGGGTGGCAGACGATGTCAGGCAGCCAAAGACGGGCATGAGGATGCCGAAGAAGATGATGGAGAACCACTGTCCGAAGACTTGATCTCCGGGTTTCCGCGCAAATCGAGAGTAGTCTGGCTGGTTGGTGAGGCCGACGGCGATATTGCCGATGACGGTGGTGACACCGTTGACAATCGACCAGCCTAACCGGCTGGATGACATGGGCGTGGCAGGCTCGGAGAGTAGCGGACCACCGCCGTGTGCTTTGGCGAGCACCCAGATCATCATACTCAGCAAGGTGGCAAAG
Organism: Talaromyces atroroseus; assembly: GCF_001907595.1. Classification (NCBI taxonomy): domain Eukaryota; kingdom Fungi; phylum Ascomycota; class Eurotiomycetes; order Eurotiales; family Trichocomaceae; genus Talaromyces; species Talaromyces atroroseus. The sequence continues at coordinate 1,267,115 of NW_017971437.1, read as the reverse complement.
GAGATCACATTCATGACCGCCAGGGACTTGTTGGTCTTCTCCGGGGGCACCCAGAGCATAGGGACGGTGAGGACATTGTAAATGACCCAGCCAATGAACTCCTTGGTTGTAAGGTTAGATGACTCGGGAAAGGTATTTTCTAGATGCTGGAATCCGGAGAAAATGGCACTCAGCACGGTAGTCACGCAGAGGCCTCCGGTCCATGCCTGCGTGGCCTGCCAGATAATCGCCAGGAAGATCCGCTGAACGATAGCAACGTACGAACCGTACACGCCCCAAACCACGCGGGACCAGACAGGGAATCCGATGTGCCATGTCGCCCCAACATAACCGTTGGAGACGGCCACCAGGGCGATGATAATCTTGCCTAGGATAATGGCGATCACGGCCTGCCAAACCGAAAGCCCAATGGCAACCAGAGAAGAGCCGATTTGGAAATTCGATAGGCAGATTTGGTTGATTGCCCAGAACGAGATATAAGAGAGCCTGCCCCAGGAGCGTCTCGACGGCGGCAGGGGACGGATGTCATTGTTGATCAAGAAAGATGAAGCTCCCTCTGCCGTCGGAGCGACGGCGAGTGCGTCGACTAGGGAGCGCAGCATTGTACCGTGAATTCACTTGCATGGTCGAATTGATCGGTGCCTTTGCCATAGTTTATGTAAAACAGTTTGATTACCCCCGCTTGTTACGCAGCTTAGTATATGCTGAGTAGTATATCTCCCATGACTCGTGGCGAAGTCCTTTTCGTCAGCATTTGAGGAGATAGGAAAATGATAGCCAACCTTAGATAGGCACTTGGAGTTTATCTCCGGACGATGTTGGGACTTTGCAGGCTGCAAGTGGAACATCTTCGGAGTAGTCCGACTCGTACTGAGAGATGTAACGTAGATAACGCCGATAGCAGTAAGCTTAATAGACAACTCGTCAGACTATCGGACTTGTTCGAGAAAAGTAAAACTTACCTTACATACCGGTTTATCAGGCCCCGGAGTAGTGTGCGATAGTTGTCTGGAGTCAGTCCTTCGGCATGGCTCCGAGAGGCCCGGGTCAGTCAATATTAATACTTCTTCTCCTATGAGACTCCTGGCTGTATGAAAGCAAGCATATCCGTCCATCCATATACACGCACAGCCATGGCATCGTCGCCCTCGTACCGCGTCGGCGTCGACGTCGGCGGCACGAACACCGATGCTGTGATCCTCGACGTCCGAGATGCCAATGGACCCAAGCGTGGCATCCTCGCATTCTGCAAGACTCCAACGACCGCACCCAATGTCACCGACGGCATCGAGACCGCGGTGCGCACTGTGCTGGAGCAGAGCGTTGTCGCGCCCAGCGACATTGGATGTCTCACCATAGGAACGACGCACTTCATCAACGCCATTATCGAGCATGACGCTCGCCGCCTGGCGCCGGTCGCCATTATTCGTCTGTCCAAATCCTTCCTCCGAGAAGTGCCCCCCTTCTCAGATTTCCCCCCGGCGCTCGCCAAAATCATGCATGGCTACTATGGCTATGTAGACGGCGGGTTGCATATCGACGGATCCCAGGAATCCCCAATCGTAGAAGAGCAAGTCGTCAAGCAGTGCGCTGTGATCCGCGAAAAGGGGATCGACGCCATCGCCATCTGTGGCATCTTCTCTCCGATTGATGAGCATTTCCACCAGGAGCAAAAAGTCCGCGATATCGTCTTGCGCGAGATACCGGGGGCCGACGTCGTTTGCTCGTCTGATGTTTCTCAGATCGGGTTTTTGGAGAGAGAAAATGCGGCTATTCTGAATGCCTCCATCATGAAGTTTGCCCGTCGTACGGTCCGTGGGTTTCGAGCGGCCATGAAAAGGCTGAATCTCAACTGTGCCTTGTATCTCACTCAAAATGACGGCACTTTGATTGATGCACCCTCCGCTGCGCGTCTCCCCATTCGCACATTTTCGTCGGGCCCGACGAATTCAATGCGCGGCGCGGCTTATCTCGCAGAGGGCACGGGAGAGCGAACAAGCAAGATCGTGGTTGATATTGGAGGCACTACATCGGACGTGGGAGTTTTACTGCCTTCTGGATTCCCCCGTCAGGCATCGGCCTACGTGAGCGTTGCGGGCGTGAGGATCAATTTCAGCATGCCGCATCTCGAATCAATTGGGCTTGGAGGAGGGTCCATCATCCGCGTCAACAACGACGACGACAAGGTCTCTGTCGGACCGGATTCAGTCGGGCATTTTCTACAGTCGAAAGCTAGAGTATTCGGTGGTGACACACTGACGACGACGGACATTGCCGTGAAAGCGAAGAAAGAAGAGATCGGAAACCCGGATCTGGTCAAGGATTTAGAGGAGAACATTGTATCCCGCGCCCAGGCCCGGATGAAGCTGATGCTGGAAAAAGTGATTGACCAGATGAAGACGTCCCCTGCACCACTGCCCGTGCTCCTGGTGGGTGGCGGCTCTGTGATTGCGCCCACCGAGCTGGAGGGCGTGTCGTCTGTGGTTTGCCCTCCGTTCCATTCGGTGGCCAATGCAGTAGGCGCTGCCATAGCCAAGGTCGGCGGAACGGTGGACTTTATCCAGAGCAGCACCAATAAACCTATCAGTGAAATTGTGGAAGAAGGCAAAAAGATGGCAATTGAACGTGCCGTCGAGGTTGGAGCAAGTCGCGAGAGTGTGTATGTCGCCGAGGTGGATGCCATTCCACTGCAGTACGTAAACAACAACGAAGTCAGAGTGATCGTACGGGCCGTCGGTGAACTGTCTGACGAGAATGTGTCAAAGATGAAGGAAAGCAACGCGGTTGAGAGTAATGGTGATTCGGAAGAAGGCGGAGATGAGATATATCAAGAAGCCGATAAAACCCAGTCAGCTTCCACAGAAGAAACCACAAAGTCTAGCATAGATATCAACTCTTATAAGCCCAGCGTTGTCAAGAGCCCCGAAACTGGAGTGGACGAGTGGATTATCAGTGAAGTAGACCTGGAATGGCTCTCTGATGGCTGTTATGTACTGGGATGCGCTGGCGGAGGTTCCCCGTTCAGTGAATTCCTGCGTCTTCGAGACCAGGTTCGAGCTGGGTATACGATGAGAGTGGTCGATGCTTCGTCGTTAAAAGACGATGCAATTGTTTACTGTGAGTTTAATTCATTTACAACAGCAACAACGACGACTAACGTTTCTCAGGGGGCGGCCACATGGGATCGCCAGCTGTGTCAACAGAACGACTAGCAAATGACGAGACGGAACAGGCAGTTGTTGAGCTCATGGAATACTATGGCCATAAAAAGATTGATGCATTCATAGATCTTGAGATTGGCGGAGGGAATGGCTTGCAAGGCCTGGCTCTGGGGTCGACCAAAAACCAGGGATGTCCAACCATAGACGCAGATTTCATGGGTGGGTTTGCCTTTTTTTTTTTTATTTTTTTTTCCCTTCTCCTTCATCTGTCTATAGGTCTACAGAGCCTTTGAACTGACATATAGCCTACCTAGGCCGTGCGTATCCTACCTACTGGCAAACCACCCTTTGCGCATTCGAAGAAGCCGCCCTCGTCCCCTGTGCCATTGCCTCTGGGGACGGCAAGACAATCCTAATGACCAAGACAACGAACGATGAAATCGTCGACCGGGCTTTGCGTGCAGCCTGCTCCGAGATGGGGTCGCGCGTTGGCATGGCTGCAAAACCGACCACCAAGCACGCCGTGGTCAACTACTCGGTTCTCAACACAGTGTCTCTGGCCTGGCGAATTGGACGCACCATTGCCTGCGCCCATGCCACGAACACTATCAGCACCGTGGCCGAACAAATGATTGAGGAATGCGGCGGTCCCAACGCGGCCAAGATCTTGTTTCGAGGAAAGATCATCTCCGTTGAGCGGCGTCTGTTCAAGGGCCATTCTCACGGCGAACTAGTCATTCAGCAGGTCGAAACAAGTGAGCAGGAGGACATGAGCGATTTGCCCCTGACACCGGCAGTTGCGAGCGGTGGGGTTCTCAGAATCCCATTCAAGAACGAAAACATTTATGCGAAACATGTCAGCGACGACGGCACGGAGAAGTATATTGCCACGGTTCCCGACCTCATCTCGGTCTTGGACACTCAGTCCGGTCGTGCTTTGGGGGTGCCGGAGTTTCGGTACGGTGTTATGGTGACAGTGTTGGGCATAACGTGTTCGCCACGCTGGACGCAGACGAAGAAGGGATTGGAGATTGGGGGGCCAGCGGCGTTTGGGTATGATATCGAGTACAAGCCGTTGGGAGAGTATAAGGAGCCGAGGAGCGTGGTGTTAGAATATGCTAGCAACTCTTAGCTTTGATAGAATCAAACATATGCAGATTCATCTATGCCAGTGATGAAAAAAAAGCTTGCTCGCCTACCAACGGGTCCGTTTTCCTAATTAGGAAGGTGTAATGATTCGTAACCCTACCTCTATAATACTAACTCGCCTCATTACATCATTCGTTTCTCTATTCTTTTCTTGAATAATAGTATGATATTTGCTTGATTCGACTATATCAATAGCCACTATTTGTTACAGCTCATAGATTTACCAGCAACTACCCGACGGTCGATAAAGTAAGGAGAGCAACCTAAGGAGCATCAAACTATGCCCATTCCTATACACTCTTGTTGAACTCCTCTATCACGCTCCTCGGCTTCTGATAAGGACCAATACTTTGAAACTCCATATCCAGTCCAAACCCCTCAGGGCCTCCCACTTTCAAGCCTCTCGCATCCCCCGTCCAAAGCGGGTGTGCTGCCATAGCAATCACATCCACTTTGAGCCCATATCGCAATTCCTGCGATCCAATTGCTTCTCCATCTGCGCCCAATACGGATATGAGGTCTGGCACAGTACAGATTACGTCGTGCTTTGATGGGTCGTCTGCGCTGGTTGCATCGTTCACGTATGCTGCGTATAGGAATTCGTTCTGGAACGGGAGTACTATGCAACGCTGCTTCTCCTTTTCTTCATCTGTTGGGTGAGTATTGTTGGGTTCTTCTATTTCATCGCTCGTCAAGGGCTCAATGGTACATTGACCCATGGTGTATCCGCGACTGACATCTCTTTTGACGTCGATGATTTTACCACTATATAATAGCTTTCCAGGTGAGGTGTTGAACTGTGAGGAATTCGTATTTAGCACCTAAACAATGAAATAGGAATGAAACACAGAGGAGTGGAGATGATAGACGTACTATCGAATTCACGATATTATTCTTGTTCCTCCGAGCTTGATGGACTGCTCTTCCGATATACCATGCCTGAGAAACAGTGTTCGGAATACAGTATTGCTTGATGATATTGCAGCTTAAAGGAACAGCGGCGACAGCAGCTTTGAGACCCAGGTTCACACATTGAGATCTCAACATTCCTTCGACCCTAGCATTTGATTCGGCATTCTGTGCAATGATGTCAGAAACTGCTTCTGTCACGAAGAGTATCTGTGCGAAACTCACCATCACGACGCCGACGTTCTGCTTAGCATCTGCTAAAACGCAAGGGGTTATCGGATGCCCGTAGACGTACGGCGTTCCTACATATCGGAATCAGATTTGTCTATTGCATGTTGTGAATGGTACGGGCCTGACAGACTCACCATGCTCCATTGTGGGATACGCACGTCCCATCAAGTCGCCGTCAATGACAGGGATATCATAGAAGGCGGAAGTTGGAAATGTTGACATGCCATTCCCACCACCAATCTCATCTGCAATCACTGCCTCAAAATGCGAGTGCTTCGATAATTGAACTGAGTAATCAATGGCCGTCATGATCTCTGTTCCAGCCGGAAGTCTTTCGCTCGAGACACTCGGTGCGCCATACCAGGATCCGAAGACGCATACATCGCTATCTTTCATGTATTCGGGAGCCACGACTCTCATGCGTCCTTTGGATTCGGAAGACCGTAGCCAATGCAGGCACTGAAGGTATTGAAGATACGAAGGGCCTCCTCCGCCCGTGCCCAGAACTCCAGTACCAGTTGCGATGAATTCCAGGTCAGTGGCAGACAGGTACCATACATTGTTGACAACTTCCGGCGCGTAGGAGTCAAGTTGGACAGAGGTGAAATGTTTCGCGGATGAAGACGGGAAAGTCGCATCTTTTAGTATTGCTGATGCGGTATCGCCGTTCGTTTCCTGCTCAGATATCTGCTCATCATCCCTTGACATCCAGTCTGCGTTGAATGGCTGGTCTGATGCCAAGGTCGCTTCAAATTTCGACGTGCTGAGTTTGCCCACAGCTTTGACGACTAGCCTTATCGCCTTGTTTGTTACGTATTGTAGCGGAATTTTCTCCACCTCGACGACTTTGGCGTCATCCTTGTCAGCTCCACGCGCAATAGCAGCCTGGATGGCTTGCTCCTTGGCCGCTTCCAGCACAGCTCTCTCATCCCGGTTTTCCATAATTTCAATAACATCCACCTCACCAGAAACTTTTGCGATTGCGGCTCCAACCGCATTGGCAGAGTCATGGTGAGGTGGAATGATAGACTTAGCCACGCCATTAAGCGATTCCGTGCAAATGATGGAGCCACCACCCACCAGGAGAAGAGTCACAGGTAGATCAGAGACTTTCATATCATCGATGGTGCGTTCCAGGATTCTCCTAATCCTCGCCTGTGCTTTTGCAAGCACCGAGTCGGGAATATGCTTAACCTTGGATGCATCACCAATGTCTGCTTTGCCACTGGCGACTATGATATCCGTGGATGTCATACGATCACCCCCGAATACCAAAGCGTCGCTTCCAAGACGGTGACCAACTGAGTCGGGTCCAACGGCAACAGCATCCAAGGCTTCATCTACTCGGACAAGACTACCTCCACCCAAACCTACAGAGAGCACCTCGGGGATAGAGAATGCCGTCCTGACGCCGCCAACCTCGACAAAATTTGGCGCTTTTCGTGGGAATCCTGACGGCAGCAGCGCACAAACATCTGTTGTAGTTCCTCCAATATCCATAACAAGAATCTGAGTATCTGCAGCGATATCACTGTTTGCTCCTCGATTCAGATTTGCTAGATATGCAGCTCCCATCAAGCTGTTTGTTGGTCCACTGGCAAATGTTTTGATCGGCAGCTCGGCTGCAGTGGCTGCGTCCGTGAGCGTGCCATCGTTCTGCGTCAAGAATAACGGACAATGAAGTTGAAGATCACTCATGGCTTTACAGAAGGCAAGGACAGTCTTCCGGGTCAGATTCAAGATAGATGCGTTGAGGATCGTCGCGTTCTCACGCTCTAAGAGTCCAACATTTCCAATCTTAGATGAGCAGACGACCGACAACGACGGGTCTAGTTCGAGCATTATCTTCTTGCAAGCTTCCTCCTGGGTTCCTTGGTGGTCCAGGGGAGAAAACACGCCAACAAGGGCCACAGTGGAAACTCCAGCCTTTTTGATTTCGGCAACCGCGTTTTCAATCTGCGTGGGAGAGATGGCAGAGATCTCCCGTCCATCTATTTCAAGTCCTGTTGGAGTGGGCAGTCAGCAACTGTACAGCATGCAAAGGTCATTTTCACTTACCGCCGTCAAGATAGAAAGTCGGTCCTTCCATGATCCCACGGAGTCGTTGTGGGAAGTCGCTGAAAGGAGGAATCTTTCAATGACATGTCAGAGATCTATCTTCTATAGACTTTTTGGACGAAAGACTTACGGCTTTGGTGAATGGGCCACACAGTCGAACCACGGCGACTTTGCTGAGGCGACGAGGATCAGCCTCTACGACAGCATTGACGAAGTGCGTCGTGCCAATGGCGACACTTTGAACATCTTTTCGATTGACCTGTGACTTGGCCAACGCATTGACAATGGCTGTGTATATTCCGGAGGTCACATCTGGGGTGGTCGGTGTTTTGCAAGACGCGCAGACACCCCGTGACGGATTGTCGGTAGCTGTCACGTCGATTATGGCACAGTCGGTGTTTGTGCCGCCCACATCGACGCCTATCCTGTATGAAGACATAGTTCTGGTGATTCAGATGATTTTCAAACTAGCAACCTTGGAAATTTCCGCGGTTATCGGCAGTTGGTGAAGTATGATATTTATCATGAGCGACTCCGTATGCCGGACTTCTCCGAATTGCAACTAATCGTATTCCCGCCAATCATGCGGTGAACAAGCCGAAAGCCTAGATTGTCTCCAGCGGCTGCTATCATGGATCTCTGATTCCTTTCGATAGTTCTGTTAGACGTTATATTCCTCTCTTGAAGTCCGCCAATCAAATCGAGCCTGTGCTCAGTTCCACCAATCACGATGCGCAATTTCAAGGAGATAGGGCTATGCTTATCTCTCGCCGTTATCAGCATAGCATCAGTCGTCCAGAGAACTATCCATACATCGACATATATCGACATATATATAGATATATGCATAGGGAAAAGGGAGAGCATTCGCTGAGGCATGTCTGCTGCCATTGCCTTGACATACATATGTCGCTCTTGAAGAAACTCGAGGTCCCCCACGAGGGCGGCACCATCCCTGATCCATGGATCAACAACGATATCAAGCCTGTCGAAACAGCGCGACGCAAATGGGGGTTTTGGACGTTCAATAACTACTGTACGAAGGGCCTCACAAAAATGAGTCAATTGACTAACTGACCACTTGCAAAATAGGGGTGCTCATCAATTGCAACATCTCAACCTACATGACCGGAAGCTCGTTGATTCCCTTGGGTCTATCCTGGTGGCAAGCCGTTATCGCCATTGTCGTGGGAAACGTCCTCGCCTCTGTTTTTATTGTTCTGAATTCGCTTCCGGGTGCATACTATCACTGTAAGAGCCTTCTTCCCGACTTGTTCTTGGCCCGACAGTGTTGACGATGACCATGCCATGTAGTGGGATTCCCTGTAGCAAATAGATATGTTTGGGGAATGTGGGGATCGCAATGGGTTGTTTGGAACAGAATCTTCCTGTCAATCAGTAAGTTCCATTTCGAAGTCGCTTTTCGTGCCGATGCTAACAGCGTTTTATAGTCTGGTGTTAGTTATATTGCCTGCACACCCGCCCTTCAGCAATGAAGCGCTTTCCTAACGAGACCCCCGTAACAAACAGATTCCTTCCAGGCCTGGGTCGGTGGTGAATGTGTGTACGTCTGTTTACAGGCCATCTGGCCCTCGCTTGAAGATCGAATCCCAAACCATATGCCCGCGTCAACCGGTATGACCACAGCCGAGTTCGTGGCGTATATTATATTCATGGTCATCTCGCTACCTTTCGTCTATGTGCGACCACACAATCTGCAGCAGCTGTTCTATATCTCTGCCACTATAGTGCTCGTCTTCGAGATAGTCTTGCTCATCTGGTCACTTGCCACCATGGGGAGCAGCGGGTTTGGAGCTACCATGTCATCTACAACAACCTCATCCGGCTGGATGATCGCCTACGGCATCATCAGCACTATCGGCAGCATTGCTGCTGGTATTTTGAACCAGACCGACTATGCACGTTTTGCGCGGAGACCGCGCGATGCTATTTACGGGCAGATTATTAGCGCTGCACTCTGTGCTATCGCGTCCAGCGTCATCGGCATCCTTGTCACTGCGGCCACGCAGAACCGCTACGGCGAAGCATTGTGGAATCTGCCCAATCTCCTAAGTGCTGTTATCGAAACCGGTGGTTCTCGCTCGCGTGCTGCGGCCTTTTTCGGGGGAGTGGCTCTTATAGTTTCACAGATTGGCGTTAATGTGCCTGGTAACGCTCTTTCCGGAGGTTGTGTTTTTCCCATCTTTTGATTGTATAGCACGCTTGACTAACAAATGAAAATTAGGATTCGACTTCGCAGCGATCTGGCCGAAATACATCAATATACGTCGTGGAGCCTACCTAACAGTCCTCATATCTATCGCCGCCAATCCTTGGAAGCTAGTGAACACCGCAACAACATTCATAACTGTGTTGAGCAGCTATTCCGTCTTCGTAGGACCCATGGTTGGGCTCATGATCTCTTCATACCTTATCGTCAACCAAGTCAAGATCAAGGTGCCGGACCTGTTTGTTGGAAATACAGACAGCATCTATTGGTATACTTATGGAGTCAACTGGCGAGCAGTAGCAGCGGTATGTTATTTGACCCATCAAAAACATCTGCCGTTTCTGTTACTGACATCTTCATATAGTGGATTTGTGGAGTTGTCCCTTCTCTACCTGGTTTCGTTGCGTACGTGAACCCAAACGTCTCGGTTCCAGTCGGATTGACACATCTGTACTACATTTGCTTCTTGAGCGGAATGTCCATCAGCGGTGCTGTATATGTTGCTCTGCACTATGCTGTACCCGACAAACGACTCCAAGCTTTCGTCAACTCTGCACCTCCAGCCCGGCAACTGATGGCGGAGTATCGGGAGATGTACGATGATCCGGATGAGGTGTCTAATGTGGAAGTAGCACAGGGAAAGGTGGATATCTGATCGCAGTTGGCTGTTGTTATTTTCTACATAATCTCAATTTTTTCACCATTGGTCAAGGGACATATCTGTCTCGCCAGGTATCAGATAGTCTAGCCACTGATCGAAGCTTAACATGTCCAATGCAACCTCAAAGTCGAGAGATGTAGAATCATTGACGGTCGTAAATGAGTTTTCGACTTCAATATCTGGACGTTCTATACCCGAAGGAATCGTATTGTTTGTATGTCCAAAGTCGGACTCTCGCATTGTGAGTGACTGTGCTATGTGTGTGGGAGCTACATTTGTCACTGTAGCCCTAGTAGAACAGAGGGTATCATGAGACTGTTTCAAATACTTCTTCGCAAGCTCCTCTCCACCAAAAACAGCCGCAATCTCTTTGACCAAAGAGATACGCGCCTGTGAGTCCTGTGCGTGTCCCTGCTCAAACAAGTCGAGCATCTTTCGCAGCACCTTGACTCCATCGGCCAGCATAGGTCTGAGATCTACCTGTTCTAGGTCCGATATAACCATTTGGACGTCTTGGATCATTGATTGTGAAGATAATCCCGGCAATGACCGTTCCACTAGCAGAAATGCTGCCACTGCTACAGCAGCAGTATAGACCTGGTATTCAAGCGAAGTGAATTGTTGCGACCTCAAAAACCCAGCGACATTAGCCTCGCGCATTCGTCGATAGGGGACGAGAATATCCTGCGCGGCTTTGGCGCAGACAATCCACGATTCGCCAATACGCGCATGCAGAAAGGGTCTATTAAGCCGAATGCGCTGTAGACAGATGCCAATATGCAGAATATTGTGCTGGTAAAAGATCGTGTTCATACTTGACGCGTGGCAAACGTTGATCTCGTCATTGATCTGGAAATACCATGGGAGTCGTGATACAACTTCCTGAATCTGGCGATCGATAGACCAAACATGTTCATAGGACGATGTATAGGCACCGTTGTCTTCAAAGAGTCGACGGAAGACGATATAAATCTCGATGTGCGCAATGCTAGCACTCATGTCGGTGATTTCCTCCATGGGACGTGGTGTGATGTTTGTTTCAGTGACATCAACGTCGTTACAATGCACTGGCTTTGGTACCTCGGAGGATGAAGTATGGATTAGAGGTGGCCGTCCCAGACACATGGCCTGATAACTGAGGATGAGGGCAGGTGAGCATATATAAAAAAGAAAAAGTACAACTCGTACTTACGTATCATTAATTACGAGTTCCCACCAGACACGACGTCTAAGTTCGGTATCGAGGCGGTTTTTGCCAGGCTTGTTCCTGTCCAATCCGAGAGCCTGAGCATTTCGTACTGCCTGCCCTAGAGCTCTAAGATTATTGTACTGTTAGCACCATTCATAGCATAGAGGTCACCAAAAACGAATAATCAGAGATCTGATATAGAGGGAGCAGAGGGAAGAGGAAACGACATACGAGTTCAATATTTCATGATTCTTGGTCTCCAACCAATATATCTGAGTGCACACAAACACCTGCAACTGCGTCAAAGTCGGCTTCAACTCATAATCTCCGGCATAAAGCGCCTGTCGAGAGGCTTGATGCCAGACATGGGCCCAATCACGAGCTATCGCTTTTTTCATTCCCAACATTTCCACGTATTCCTTTGAGGTCATGAGCGCAGCCACGGAGATGACTGTCAGCAACAGAGCCAACCATACGAGATCGATTTCAGCAGTGTTCAGGGACCAGAATTCCTCGTATTGGCGCTGGAAGCTTGGGATATGGATAGTGTGATATATGAGGTCGATATTCTCTACATAATACGATACGAGTCTATCGCACAGTTCGCGATGCGGTAGAAGTGAAACCAACTGCACTTTCCAGAATACTTTGGAGTCGATGGGGCGAGCCATTGGCGATGAATCGTCTCTTGCCGCTTCATTTGAGATTGACGCCGTAGGCATGGATACTCGGGGTAGCAGGACGGGCAACGCAAACCGCGAGTGGAGGAACATCATCGTATGTGCAGGATCCAGTCGAGTGTTTGATTGACTAGCTTCCACAAGCTCTGTGATCGAGTATCTTGTCGGATTGCTAAGGACTTCTAGCATGAAATCGCCTCTTAGCTTAGGCGCAGGCGAGCATCCCGGAGCAATGCTTGGAGGCAGCTGTCGTGTCGGCGTGCGCACAGAAGCAGATGGCGCAGGATTTCCTTTACATTGATTTTCTCTTTCATATCTAATGCAACTCTGGCAGGGGATCTGGCGGTCACATTTCAGCTTGTGCTTTCTGCAGGGATAGCAGCTCAGTGTGCGCCGGTTAGCGGGTTTTCTTTTCCTGGAGGTTAGAATCTGTGAAGCAGCACTTCGATTAGGCACAGTCATCTCAGTAATAATTGCGACTTTAAAAGAGAGCTTCTTATGAGAAGACACTGTTGGAGATGCGTGACTCTTGCTTCTTGGTGGATGTTGAGTGTCAATGAGTATAGAGTTTCAGCTGATGCATGTACCGAGGAATTATATCCGGGCAGTAGGAAGCGTCCTTATTGAAGACATAAGTAGCGATTGACAGGTGACTAGTATAAAGTGTAAAGGATGAGGGTATTGAGTATATATCTTTGCTACCTAGGTAAGCGCGGATAAATAATGGCCCGACTATGTACGCCCGCTTCTTTCTTTCCTCTTCCTCTTCCTCTTACTCCCACTGTTTAACCCTCCACTGTTTGTCAGATCTGGTCAGCATATAATGAGCATCGCCAAAAGCCCCATTATGACCCTGGATCACTGTCTGATCTGGAGGACGTGGAAAGCCTCTGCTAATTCTCTGTATTACGATATGCACAGCAAAGGACTGCCCATATTGAATTGCCAAATATCTCTAGAGCATCATACGCCAAAAAGCTCCTGAATTCTTCAAACCAATATGTCTGGAATATCACGTGATAATTTCCAGACTGCTTTGGAGGCTGCAGTTCATTAAAGAGAAATCATCTATCATGGCTTCTACTCATTACTCTTGAGATGGGAGGATGACATGACCAATGCAAAACGCGATGCTACAAACTTCAGAGATCTAGTTCGCTACCTTAGATTTTCAGGACCACAGGAACACAGGAAGATATTATTCCTGATAATGAACGAACACCGGCGTTCGAAGTCCGAATGCGTCTTGATCGTATCTTACATGAAGCGAAACAACAAGAGGGTTGGTCCATTGTTATAATACATTATGCTGATCATGGACGTGAGAACGCTAACAGCGAACTTGACTTACATAATGAAGGAAGAAAAAGGCAATTAACGCAGGTCGCTTTATCAGCGACTATGCTGATGAAAGTCTTATGTCATTCAATACACTCCAGATTTCATCACCAAAAAAGAAACCTACCTTCTCTGTGAAACTTGGCCTTGGATCTTCTACTATTCCTCTCATTAAACTACCAAGCTCTTTAGCCTCCACAGGCCGTTCCTCCGATGAAATACCTGGAATGCGCGCCACCTTTTTAGTTCATGTTTCTCATGACTTCAGTGACGATGAGCTAAAGGACCTTGTTAAGTGGCTGTATATAGCACCGAAGTCTGGCAAGTCTTCTTTAAGATTTGAAAGTGTTAAAGCCACAGAATCCAGGCTTTTTATATTTGAAGGCAGCCGTCTAATGTTTTACCGCATCATGGGTCTTCCAGAGGTTAGTCTCATATGTGGGAACAAACCTGTAGTATTTCTTGTTCTCGGAAACCATGAATTCTACAACGGGATATTTGCATGGGGAATTGGAAAGGCCAGACAACTCGAACAGGAACCTTTGTTTAATGGACGGCTTATCGTCCTTCACCGCAGACGGTATGATGTTCAAGACTTTGGTGTCACTATTCTAGGCTGCGACTCTGTGGTCCAAGATTCCCTATGGATCGAGGGATATCGTACAGTCGAGGATTAAAGACTTCGAGAAGATCCAGGGCTGGACGATCGAGGATCACAATACATCCCATGATTCGGATCTCGCCTGGCTACGGAATGACATACAGTCGATTCAACAGGAGAATGAAAGAACAGTGGGTATAAAAAAGAGGGAGAAGAAGAAACAGTTTATACTAGTAGTGAACCATCATGCGCCTTGTCTTCAGAAGACGTCTAGTCCGCAGCACACTCGGAACCCTTGGAATTCGGCCTTTGGATCGAATGTCCTTTCGCAATTGTCCGCTTGGAATGAAATCAAGGTCTGGGTGTTTGGACATACCCATTACACGACGGATTTCAGAGAGGGAAAGGTGCGGGTGGTGAGCAATCAGCGGGGATATGTGCTTCCTTGGAGTGATGCAAAGAACGCAAGAGATAAATTTGATGTTAGGAAAGCTGTCCATACCTGATTCGAGTATTCGCATATATATCCCCTCTAATAGGTGGGGTAAGGAAAGGAACCTCTTCGAAATGCGTTTTGTTATCCATGGATCTATGCGGTGGAATGGGTAGTGTCGACTTTCAACCACCTAGGTATTGAGTAGTTAGGCTCCTTCATTTATACGTCTCTAGAGACAGATTTGATCTACTGATCGTAGCCTAGAAGATAGAAAACTCTGGTCCAGTACAGCTTTGATCACAAGGTGAGCTAGAGCTAGTTAAACTATGAAATACATAAGTCAACAGGATCAATGTTGATAAACAACTCCAAAACATTGCCGTGTCTGCCAATTGATACATCATTTATAAAAAGCCAAACGACCGGTCATTCAAAGAGGGGGGTAAGAGAGGAAAGCAACTAAAGGCCAAAAAAGAAGAAATGTACATGTATACACAAGAAGGTAGAAAGGTTGCGGTTTTCGGTCAGAAGTGGTAAAAAAAAAAAAGGAATATAAAATAACGACAAGAGTAGAACAAGAAAAGAGATGCCCGTCTCATCAAGATTAAAAACGACTCCCTTTGCAAATGCTCGCTCATAGATCAAAAGATCAAAGTCGGTTTTGCAAGAATGCAAGCAAAAGAGTATAAAAAAACAGCAAAATATTACGTCATCAGGTCATCTCGAGAATACTTTGACAACACCATCGCCGCCACCACTGATAACCCACCGGCCATCTCTGCTCCAGACGACTGAGCATACGCCTTCGCCACGCATCAGTCGATGGCTTGTTATTTCTTGGGTACAACTGCGCTTTTCTAACGACCAAAAACGTAGGCTTGCATCGTGTCCTGCGGAAACAAGTTCTCGACCGTCTGGTGACAGAGACAGAGATGATATAGCGGAAGGATGAGCAAGCATGGTGTATGTGCATTGTCCTGAGGATTAATTTATATTAGATGAAGGGCCAATGTACGGAGTCTTTTGAGTCACTTACCGCTGTTTGCATCGAAAAATCGTATATATCGGTCCTCATAACCACTTATTATAACGCCCTCTACTCCGCCACTTGTCCCTGTAGCGCCGTGTACGACAGCCTCTTCCTCGGTCAATGCGCGATTTGGATCCAGACTCGCTGTTCCATCAAATCCAATGGTCGACGTCACTACGGAATTAACTCCTGTCGAAGGAGTTCCATCATATGTTTCCAAGCTGGCCATGCCGACAACTTCCTCGCCCGTCCGAGTGTCATAGATGAGAATTGAAGCATCCGCATAGGAAACCACAAAGTTTACTCCAGCAAGAGACAAGGGGCTAATGCAGGTCGGGGAAGGCGATTCTGTTCGGACAATATGATGGACGATTGTATAGTGAAATACTGTACTCGTAGTCGTGTGAGGCTGTGGAGAGGACGGGAAGTTGGACCCGGACGAAATGGAGTTGGCTCGTCGGCCACCTGCACCTCGTCGACCTCCTGGTTGAGGTGAAGTGACTTGTGGCGGTGCACTCACTGCCCAAATAATAATGCGGCCATCAGCGCCGCCAGACGCCAGCAGAATGCGATCGGAACCACCGTAATTGCTGCTGAGATCACCGAACACGGACCCTGAGGTTCCAGGCAATATGCAAAGTCCCCAGACGGTATCCGTGTGTCCATCAAGGGTGGCTTTAGGATCAACTCGGCCACGCTCCCAGACACGAATGCTGGCGTCTTGTCCACCAGAAAAGACCCATCCATCGCCCAATGCTCGACCGCCATTAGAGAAAGTGGGGGAGGCAGGGCACGCGGCGAGAGAGGTAACAGCGCCAACGTGTCCTCGATGTGTGAAATAGCTCGTAATGTCCAAGTCATTGCCTGCACCGGGCCCAAAGCTACCGTAAGAGGCAGGTAATATCCAGCGTTTAATCGTTCCGTCGTCACTGCCAGTGCATATCTCAGGTTCGGATGGACTACCGC
The DNA here is from genome assembly GCF_001907595.1 of Talaromyces atroroseus. Classification (NCBI taxonomy): domain Eukaryota; kingdom Fungi; phylum Ascomycota; class Eurotiomycetes; order Eurotiales; family Trichocomaceae; genus Talaromyces; species Talaromyces atroroseus. The sequence goes on along the minus strand of NW_017971437.1, from coordinate 1,250,476 downwards.
CACCAGTAAAAATAACCGATCGCACAACGTCGAGATGACCACGAAGAGCAAACCGCACTTTGAATGTTGAGTCAACATTTTGTTGTAAAAAACCCGCCTCTCGACTGTCTATAGCGCCTTCACTCTTTCGTCTCGTTGCTCCTGAGCTCTTGCGGCGATGAGAACCACGTGGAGGCGACTTGGTGGGCACGAAATTAGCTTTGGGAAATGCATCGGTGTCTGGCCGATGATGCGGCACCGCTTCAGCGTGTACATCAGGAGTTGCAGCAGGCTCTTCGAAGTTCCAACCACCGGTCTCTGCAGGAGTATCCTGGGCTTGTTGCTGCCGGGCACTTTCGCCCGAATTGCTTGCCATTGCCAAACGCGATAGGCTGGACTCGTCTGCGCGATCCTTGTTGTTCATTATATCCTCTGACGCGAAGTCGCGAGTATCAATTGCATTTGATGAAGGTTGGGACATGAAGTTTCGGCGGTCTGCTTGTTCAGTTGGAATATTTGTTCGGTTGTTCTCCGCATAGCCTGCCGGTATAGACTGGTGATTTTGCATTGCAACTTCCCGAACCATCATATTGTTTTGTTGTTGTTGTTGTTGTTGCTGCTGCTGCTGCTGTTGCTTTTGCCTCTGCTGATGATATGCCTCCTCGAGACTTTGCTGTGGGAGCTGCTGGTCTCCGTACAAATTGCCTTGCAAATCCTGGCCAGTGAGCTCTAGAGGCGGGTGCGAAACGGGTATAACGTGATAGGAGACCTCTTGTGCACATTTGCTCAAGTATACACGAGACTTTTCGCGTTCTGCATCCTGCCGGAAGTCGGGGTGGATGGGATCATTATCCAGCTCAGTGTCTAGGAAGGCATTCGGGGCTTTTTTAGCTATCAACACAAACACACATCAGCACCCAGTCAGAAAAAGTTCGGTGGAGGTTAGAAGAGAGAGAGAGAGAGAGCAAAGACTGACAGTTAGCAAGACTTTTAAGGCTTTCCTTTGCGATCTCTTTGGGGTCGCGAATTTCATCTACTTTCTCCCCATTGCGTAGGCTGCGAACTACCTCGCGCTCCTTTTTCAACGCCAGCTCCAGCATTTTAACATGCTTTCCGAGGGACTCATGTAGTCGCTTGCTGGTCCGTATATCACCCTCGAGTCGACCAATGCGAGACTTCATCTCTGCACGTTCAATTTCCCATGCGTTACGATCTCGCTCATGGCGGTGCCATTCAGTCTGAAGAAAGCGCATCACTCCTGTAAAGAGAAAAGCATGTCAGAAAAAATCGACGTTTCCGTGGGAGACCTGATTTCAGTGTTCCTCTCATACCTTGCAAAGTGTACTCGGTGCCTTGTGGGTGAGGATGATTCGCAATCGCCTCCCCCGGCGCACCGCCGAGTCCTCCATTCCCAGCCATGGCAGATGGAGACTGCCAGGCCATGAAGGCAAGTCAATCGAGAGTGTATATCGGAAGCAGGCAGAACGCTGTGGGACACGGAACAGCACAGACGTGAAGAGGCGTGGTACTCGGCGCGCGGAGGCGTAGGTCGGGAGAGTCTGGGGGGTTTATTATTAACTCAAGCCAGCCCTTTTGCCGCTGGGCGTAATGTGCATCAGCAACGCAGCAGGCAAGCGAGCGCAGTCACAGAGACCGGAATGGCGAGTATCCCGAAAAGGAAGAGCGCAACACAGGCTGTCGAGAGCCAAAGCACCGCGACGAAGGGGTTGATTGATGGGGGTTGGGTTGACTTTTCCGGTCCGACTTGGACGGGGAAGCTGTCCTCCCGTGCTTCGCGGCGCTTGCCGTCTTAGCTTAGCGGCGGCTGCTTGCCCGGAGCAGCTTAGCCGCTGTTAGCGTGCCGCTCGGAGCTTCTTCTAGTATCTACACAATTAAGACACTGACTGATACAGACAAAGGCTTTGTGCAGGTCTTGCGCCGACTGGCAGGTTCCCGTCAGGCATTTTCGTCGGGGGAATTACATGCGTGGATTTAGTTTAACCGGTGCGGCTATAAGAGGGCATCATGCAATCATTATTTACTACGCAATATGAGTTACCAGGGACGCACAGCTCCAGTGGCGAGAGACGAGTATTCGGCCGCTCGGTACCTGAGGGAGTCTTCGTAGGGCGAAATATCCCGGCGTCGAAAGCGAGTGTATCGAGAGTAATGAGACTGATCATCGCCTTCTTCCAATTCGCGTTGCACGAGGGCCGGGTCCTCCTCTCGGTCCTTGCCGTACAAAACTTCGCACACCCCGCCCACTGGTATATCCATAACTGCATCTGTACTCTCCGCCCAGACCTCTTTCCACAGGATGCCTCCCCCGCCACCATTGCTGCTGGATGATGCGTGCATCCTTCGGTTTTGCGCCGCGGGCATGGCCTGGCTAGTTGCTGAGCCGGGCTTCATTTTCTCGCTGCCACCAGGCCGGCGTCGCCCTTTGCCATCAATGACGGCTATGTTGGCAGCCTCGTCAACAATGTTTTCAATAGATGTCATCGGGAGCGTCAGATATCCGGTGTTGTAGCATGCCAGAGCAACGTATATATAGACCAGCGTCATCACAAGCCATGCGGGTATGGCAAGAGACCACCATCGATTCGGATAATAGTAGATGCCGAGCTGATGCAAGAACGGAGAGGGAAGATACGACCATAGAAGATACATTACTAAGTGCGATTAGTTTTAAGAGCATAGGATGGAACGTGCCTTCGGACTTACAAAACGCGAGGGAAGATGTAAGGTAAAGCACAAACCCATAATATTCGTAGGTCGGCACTTTCGGACTCGCCCTGGGCACTGTTGTTGCGATTCTCGCGGATTTTGCGACTGTTGCCTCGGTGTCGTTGGGTGTCTCAGCATCAGAGGTATCGGGTGTCGTGGGCCTCGACGTCGTTGTTGAGAAAGGTGGCCGCAGTAACGAGGTCAAAGACGGAGATGGTGGTAGTGGAGTGGGCGGTCGATTGTAGAACGGCGGTGCAAATGCATTCGGTCCTGATAAGGACGATGAGGATTGCATAAAACGTCGATGCATATTAACGCCATTGTTGCCATCCTCATCAGCATGGTCTTCGTCGCTGCTCTCATCGTCTTCGTCATTGAATTCTTCCCCGGTTGAGTCGAGAGCCTCGCCTTCTACATCCCCCAGAGGCTCATTTTCCAGGTAGTACTGTGACTGAAACTCGGCATCCGAGCCTTCTTGGACCTCAATGCTAGGCGATAAAACCGGTCGCGCGGTAGCGTCTTTCGCGTCTGTTGATGATTCCGGTTCTGGCTCGGTTTTCGGCGACACTGCGTCTGATGAAGAGCTTGTGCGTATCGTAGAGTGTGCTGTACCGGCGCGGCTGCGCAGTGGCGCGGACTTCATGTGTAGCACGTCGTCGTCTTCATCGTTGACGGTTGGTGTTTCGAGAGCATCATTCTCGTCCTCTTCCAACAGGGGGAAGGGGCTGATGCTGTCGATTCCAGAAGATACGGGCGACAGACCATTGCTACTACGGGACATTTCTTCGTGAAAACGGCGATGCTAGCATGATTCAAGATGTGTGGAGAGGCGCATACCCCTGAGGCTGAAGCAGTAGACCAGAGATGGGAAGGAGGAAGCTCACCGCCCGCTTCATACGTCATTGCATTTTCGACCTGACAACCTCGCTTACTCGACGAGATATCATGCTGTTAGTGTATCCGAAGTACTCGCCCATGCATTTGACATGTGCTACGGACTAATGTAACAACTTTCGTCGCTCTTCCGATGCCTTCTCGGTTCTGGCGGTAAAGTCGGCTACGTCTGGGGGTTAACAGAGCGCGCATCGCCGGGACGCATCGCAGGGAGGACTCAACGCTGAATACAGTTCTACTCGACCTCAAAAATGTCTCAAACATTACATATTGCGAAGAACCTCGCATCGCGGTACCCATGGGTTGCAAAGCCTTTCCTTGTCAGCGCTCCGATGCGTGTCATGTCCGGCCCAGCATTGGCAGTTGCAGTCTCTGGCGCCGGCGGCCTGGGATTTATTGGACCAGGCCTGAAAACCCAGGATACCCTGGCAGATTTGCAGGAAGCGTCGTCTTTAATCAGTAAATCAAACCTGTTGTCGACTGCCTTTTCAACAATTTCCGACTCCGCCGATCGGCCGCTGCCTATTGGCATTGGCTTTCAGCTATGGAATGACGATGTCGAGGTCGCCGCTAAGGCTGTGAAGGAGTTTAAACCTTGCGCTGCCTGGCTTTTTGCTCCTAGAGACGGCCAGAAAGACCTGGATAGCTGGTCGCTTGAGATCCGCACGGCGTCGCCTCAGACGCAAATATGGATTCAGATAGGGACATTAGCCGAGGCACGAGAACTTATCCGCAGCTCTGAGCTGCCAGATGTAATTGTGGTCCAGGGTGCAGAAGCCGGCGGCCATGGACGTGCCAGGGATAGTCTGGGGCTTATGTCTCTGTTACCAGAAGTGGCTGATGCGATTGAAGGAACTCAGATTCCGTTGTTTGCTGCTGGAGGAATTGCTGACGGAAGGGGCGTTGCCGCGGCTCTTTCTCTGGGTGCCTCTGGAGCTGTGATGGGGACTCGTTTCCTTGCTGCCAGCGAAGCACGCATCAGCCGTGGATATCAGCGTGAGGTTGTACGAGCCGATGACGCCGCTGTCAGTACGGTGCGTACGCTGCTTTACAACCATCTTCGAGGCACGTTCGGGTGGCCTGAGGAATACAGTCCTCGCACTATAATCAACAAGTCGTATCTTGAGCAACAGGAAGGGGTATCATTTGAGGAGCTTAAGAAGCGCCATGATGAGTCACAAAAGGCCGGTGATCATGGCTGGGGCCCAGAGGGAAGACTTGCAACATACGCCGGAACGTCCATCGGACTTATCCACGAAGTTAAAGATGCAGCTACAATTGTTCGCGATGTCCGGGAAGGTACTGCAAAACGGATTGCTGCGCTCGGCGATTAGACACTGTATTTCTGACTGCGACGAAAAGATTGCCGAGGTAGATACTGTCTGAAACCATGTGTCTAAGTAAATTGTAAAATGCATTGTCTAAATACGGGGTATCTAATAAATATGCCAACCTATACTTACCTAGGTACTGACAGCGTCGCCGTCAAAAGTTTACAAAGCTAAAAGTCATCACAGCTCCAACTCCTCAACCTCCATTCCACAGTCCACACAAGTCTTCACACTCATTCCTGTTTCGGGATTTTCTACCAACCGACCCCATTGATGCACATGCTTCTTCTTACCGCCGAGATCGTCCCCGAAATTCCCGCCAGCTGGGCCCTGGCGATTGCGACGATAAGCTTCGACTCGAGTGCGTTTCTTGAGGTCGGTTAGTTTCTGTTTGAATTTGTCTTCTCTTCGGCGCTTCTTCTCGGCTTCTCTGCGCTCAAACTCTGCATCGAGGGCCTCGGGGGAGCCCCATTTCTGCGATGAGAAGGCGTACTCTTCTACTTGGTAGCGCAAGTAGAGCATCATATCATTCCACGATGATTTGTGAGGGTTGGGCTTTTTTAGGTGTGGCAGGAGCTCTTCGTCTCGAAGTTCGGCTGTTGTGATTCAGTCAGTATTTTATACATGGGAAATGTTCATTCCTCGTGCAAATGCATGGGGGAAATAGAAAAACTCACGATCCGTCAAAAGGTAGTCCTCCTTCGCTTCAGTCTTCGTCAACATACTATACTTCTCCGGGTACTTGTCCTTGCAACCACTGCACACGCAACACTTGAATGCCTCTTCCCATTTCCAGTCAATCTCTAGACTACCACACTCCCTGCACGCCTTCTGACTAGCCTGTTCGTCGAGCACACTCAGTCCCGGCTCAAAGGGGCCCGCCTTGTTTCTTCTCAGGTTTTCTAAAAGCTGTTTGCGCTCCCACTCTTTCTGCGTCATATGCGCTGGCTTCTGTTCCTTTCCGTCGCTCACATGCAATGCTTTATTATGCGGGTCGTCCTCTTGCGTCAAAAACCCACCCTTGGTATCCGTCATCTTACTGAACTCGTACTCGACATATTTGGAAAATGCGCGCGCAGGCTTTATGCTCTCTAGTGGCCGGTTATTCGCCGCGTCGCGGAGCGTGGAGGGTCCTTGGGTTGCTGTCATGGTATTGTACGATCGCTTTACTCCAGACACTTTGGAAGTCTGGTGAGATGCTGCTTCGGCTTCTCGTTGCTCGCGTATGGCTTTTGCTTTCATGCGGTTGATCTCCTAGTAGTCAAAAGGTATGTCAGCTAGAACAGCCCCAGAGTTGATATTAATGGACATATGCTGGAATCCTACTATTCGACGCTGTTGCTCTGGAGTGATAGGGCCCCGGGGGAGCTGGCTCGTTTGTGCCCCGGAAGCAGGCGGAGCTGAGGGTCGCTCCATAATGTATAAGTGGTGTGTTAAAACCAGGGCAAGTATAATGAATATCGGTGGTAGAGAAAAGAACAAGTTCTTGAAGTTGGAATCCGCCACATGCTGATGCCTGCAGTATGGCTGTATGACCCACCATAAAGAAGGCCGTCGAAGCTGGTCTCCGATTGGTCAAAATCCTACATATCATCATTCCATTTCATGAATTTGATGAATTGGCAAAAGAATGCCATTGCATTATTGAGTCATCTAATACCTACAATAGTTAATTGCCATCATCTATCAGCTAGACTGCGCAGCGTCAGCCTCCCATGCCCTCTTGAAAACCCCCGTTAATCTCAAGGCCTCCACAGTGTCCTTTGTCCTTAACTCCAAAAACCCTTCTAAATCCTTCCAGAAGCCCTCTGTTTGCAAAACTTCGGATCCGCTTGGACCCTGTGCTGGCTTGGAATGGAACGGCTGAGTCTCAGTTACCGCAGCGCCTGCACCGACGGGGGATTCTGTAACTTCCGGCTTGATTGTTGCGCCTCCCAGAATCATAATTCCAAATTCGACCGTTTTCCCCCCGCCGAGGACTTCGGGCTCTGAATCAGATAGAATCTCTGCCATCGTTCTTTCCGTGCTTCCACCAACTGGTTTCTTTTTATACAGGATCTTGATTTTGTCGGCGGCTGGCGGCTCCTTCCCGTCGCCTGCAACGACTCGCTGGCGCACGGCTTCGCGCAAGTCATGGATGGTTGTGGTTGTAAGTGGGACATTGTCCAGTGATAAGTCGAGAACGGGGTTTCGCGCCGACTTTAGTTGAACTTTTACGGATTTCGCAGAGCCGGGGGCTACCGTGGTTTTGATCTTCTTTGCCATTGGTGGATGCGGCGCTTGCAGGCGGGGGAGTGTATACTACGGCAAGAAAGTATTAGCATCTATTCAAAAGTGAGGGACTAGAAGGAGAGATCCGAGGAGCGTCAGACTTACTGGCACTGGTAGCCGCATCGTCTCGGGATCGGCGACATAATCGTATGGTATCTTCAGAGGCTTCGAGTCCACCGCTTGCAGGAAGCTCCTCGTAAACGAAAGTTCCGTCATGATGCTTGACCAGGTATCAATGCCAGCTTGCTAGAAAGACCTGAGAGGAATTATGTATAGACGTGACAATCCAACAACAGATGATGCGGCGGGGACGCATCAAAACAGCCCGAAGCTCTGGCCTTCTCACCGCCCATGCCCGTGGGGCCCATTCTGCCAGATCACACCGCTTCAGCAATTATCAGAAAAGAAAAAAAAAATGTTTGTCCGCCAATCGCTCCGGCACTGCGAAATACATCGCCCACCAATTGTCATTTTTAACCTGGTAAAATGGGCGTCGGTCGTCGAATGAAGAAGCAGGGTCCTCCTGCCCCACTGGATGAGGCTACAATTTCTATGATCAAAAAGCGAAAGGCTGCTGAGGCTGAAGCCAAAGCAGCAGGCGGAAAAAAGCGACGGAAGGCCGTGGTCGAGACAGAGCCTGAGTCGGAGCCTGAGACGAAGAAAGTAAAGAAAACAAAGACGAAAACCAATGGTGCTACCACAGTCACGAATGGAAATGGACAGAAAACGCCTGTTTCTGCGGCGCCGAAGAAGACTGAGAAAGGCAAGAAGAAGTCGGCAAAGAAACCTGTTGAGCCAGAGCCTGAGTCCGAAGAGGAGGAGGATGACATTTCGGAAAGTGGAAGCTCCCCCGATCTCGACCAATTAATGCAAGACGAGTTCGATGAATTGGACGGCGTGAGCGATGCATCTGGCGATAGTGGATTGGACGAAGAGGACGCAAAATTCGACGAAGGATCGGTATTTGATTCGGAAGAGGAAGACCACCCACGAGAGAAGATGTTTTCGGACGACGAAGATGAATCAGATGCTGAAGAAAAGCTCACAGCTGCCAACATTGCGGGTCTCTCACGGAAACTTGACGAACAGCGGCAATTGGAGGAAGAGGAGGCCAGGCAGGAAATGCAAGACTCGGCCATGCAGACCAATATCGCCGGTGACCGACCCGATATTTTTGGTGACGCTGAAGCGGCTGCAAAGGCCGGCGTCGCTCCTAACATGCAATTGCTACGTACTCGGATTACTGATACCCTGCGAGTCTTGGGCGATCTAGCAACTCTTGGTCAGCCTGGAAAGTCTCGCGCGGATTACATGCAACTTCTACTTGACGACATTTGCACCTACTATGGATATACTCCATACTTGGCTGAAAAGCTAATGTCTCTATTCACTCCTATGGAGGCGTTTGCGTTCTTCGAGGCTAACGAAACGCCCCGTCCGGTTGTCATCCGTACAAACACTTTGCGCACGAATCGCCGCACGCTTGCGCAGACATTGATTAACCGAGGGGTGGTCCTGCAGCCAGTCGGCAAATGGTCCAAGGTCGGTTTGCAAGTGTTTGAATCCGCGGTCCCTCTGGGTGCTACCCCAGAGTATCTTGCCGGTCACTATATTCTGCAAGCTGCCTCATCTTTCCTCCCCGTCATGGCTCTTGCCCCTCAAGAAAACGAGCGCGTGCTAGATATGGCCTCGGCTCCCGGTGGTAAAACGACATACATCTCTGCTTTGATGCGTAACACCGGTATCGTGTTGGCCAACGATGCCAGCAAGCCTCGTACTAAAGGTCTGATTGGTAACATTCACCGTCTGGGCTGCAAGAATACCGTCGTCTGCAACTATGATGCTCGTGAGGCTTTCCCCAAGATTCTCGGTGGGTTTGACAGAGTTCTGCTTGATGCACCCTGCACTGGAACGGGAGTCATATCCAAGGATCCCAGTGTCAAGACAAACAAGACAGAGCGCGATTTCCTGGCCATACCGCACATGCAAAGACAGCTCTTGCTTGCAGCTATTGACTCTACAGACCACCATTCCAAGACAGGTGGCTACGTGGTGTATTCGACATGTAGTGTCACGGTAGAAGAAAACGAGCAAGTGGTGCAATACGTCCTCCGCAAGCGTCCGAATGTTAAGATCGTTGACACTGGTCTGGGCAGCTTCGGTTCTGAAGGCTTCACAAGCTACATGGGCAAGAAGTTTGATGAGAAGATGTCACTCACACGACGCTATTTCCCGCACAGGGAGAACGTTGACGGTTTCTTTGTTTGCAAATTGAAAAAGACCGGTCCAAGCCCTGGCGCCAGCAAGACTGCTAGCGGCGCTGCTACTACTACAACAAATGGCGCGAAATCTGATAAATCAGCGTCGGGCGCTGAAGATACTGATGGCGAGATTGTCGATAAAACACCTATCACGGATGACGATGGCGTCGCTATTGGTGAAGAAGCCTTTGGTCCTTTCAACGACGACGAAGACGCCGAGCTCATTGCTCGCGGTGAACGCAATCGGTTGAGAAGGAAGGGTATCAACCCCAAGGCAGTGATAGAAAAGAAGGGGAAGAAGCAAGATTCAGTCTCCGCATTCGATAACGAGCCTTCTTCTTCAGAGGGGGAGAAGAAGAAATCCAACCCTGAGAAGAAGGAAAAGAAGAAGTCTGAATCTGATACCAGTTCAAAGACACAGACACCGGCAGCAGCAGATGTTTCTTCTTCGCCTTCTTCTTCAAAGTCCAAGAAGAACAAGAAGGGGAAGAAATAGAGTCTTTATAGAAATATTTGAAAAAAGTTTTCATTCCTAGTTTTTTTATTTCCTATGTTATTCGCTCTTTCTCTTTTGAAGCTGTATGTATGTATGTATGGGCATTGGGTTGGGCGTTTTTATTTTTCGTTGAACTGAAATCTCTTTCTGTACATCGATTTCACTCAATTATTACCTAGATATTTTTGAGTCAAATACAAAATTCCTTGCATGCAAGTTCAAGGCACTAGCAGACTACCTAGTTAGGGGAGATATGATTTTTAAAAAGAAAAATATTGACAATAATCCGGCTGTTTCTTGAATCCGTACCATGGAATGTCGGCCGGCGGTCCTCCTGGACTGAGCTACCTACTTCCCAAAAACGGTAAAAATACAGACAGCGACTATGAACAGAATCTAGAAACGAGAGTAAGAAGGTTCTAGCAACGAGGTGCAGACCAAAAGAAGTACATATAAATGCAGTGACCGGTTGCGAGGGTGGAAGTTTACGGCCTTCCTCCGTGACAAGCCTGATTGTTCTGTTCTTCAATGTTGGCAAGACGAACCACCGCGCCTCAGTGTTGTACAAGGGAAACTGTGACAAGGTGCCCTGTTTGAGCATTGGGTTCTGAGGTTCCATCTGCTGATCAATATTTGCTGGCTGCCAGCAATTCTGGAATGGTATGTATGCCGGCGTTGTCTACAGGTAGAGGATGTATCTAACGGCTGAGATACCTAGGTAGCAATACTTAGCTGCACCGCCAGTCAGAGTAAAGACCAACCATACAATGGTGACCGGTGGCTCGATATTGGTGCCCCCAGCGTCCGCAACAGGAAGCTTTGGGTCGTGAGCATCTATGAGTATTTGTGAAATGTATTTTAAAGCAAATACTAGCGAATATGTCTTAAAAAGGAGACTACCATATAATCCCACTGCTATTATCAAACGGGGGGGAAAGGAAGTGTAAGGAAGCTTTGATATTTACACTCATGACCAAAAAAAGGAATATAATAAAAAGGTGGATCTATTTACAACATAGCTTTCGGAAAGCCCTTCACAGCCTGTCTGACCCCCAAATCGGCCAGAATCTCCTCCGTCCCACCAAGGATAGAATCAAATTTGTACGACCTGTTGAAGTTCTCAATGGTCCTACCCATACCGGACTGGGTCAGACCACGACCGCCAAAGATGTTAGTTGCAGCGCTGGCGATGTCGCCGGCACATTGGGTTGAGTGGGATTTAAGCAGGGCGATTGGGCCGGCGAGGTGTTTGGCTTGTTGGGCGTAGTTCATTTGGCACATGTTGTGCGTGAGAGATTCTAGCCAGGCTTGGTTTGCTTCTACTTGGGAGATCATTTTGGCGAGTCTGGGAAATACGTTAGCATGCTGTCACTCAACGTGAGGGGGGAAAAAAAAGAAAAAGAAAACATAAATTCAAGGCGAATGGTGAGCATACTTCTGACGAATCGCTGGTTGCTCGATCAATGGCTTTTTAAAGACGATGCGCTGGTTGCACCATTTCAGACACTCTTCGACAATCACACGACACATACGAATCACCGCAGCTGCCATCATGTACCGCTCGTGGTTGAAGTTGCTCATAATGACCACAAAGCCCTTGTCTTCCTCGCCCAGCAGGTTGTCAACAGGCACTTTCACGTTGTCGAACTGCACAAAGGCTGTGCCTGCGGCTGTGGAGTACGATGTCTTGATGATGGTGGTATCGACCCCTTCGCCGCGCGGAATCAAGAGCACGGAGAATCCTTTCTTGGTGCGGCATCCAGTCACAAAATAGTCTGAGAACATGCCGTTTGTAATCCACTTCTTGGTTCCGTTGACAATGTAGTATTTGCCATCGGGAGTCTTCTCAGCTGTGGTGCGAAGCCCGGCAACGTCGGAGCCTGCAAATGCCTCTGTGATGGCGAGGCACATTTTCTTCTTGCCGGAGAGCACTTCTTCTAAAAGCTGATCTTTGAGGGGTTTATTTCTCAGCCATTGCTTCACGGCCGTCAAGCTGATAGCCATGCCTGCCATGTTGCCATCTTGGTAGCCTGGGACATTCCATTAGCCTATATCTATCTGCTTGGAACAGAAAGTTAAAGAGAGAAAAAAAAAAAAGATACCTCGTGCACTTGATCGAACCATCTCCTGGGCCACAATCATATCATGAAAGGCATCGAATTCTTTGCCATCCACGACACCACCCAGCAATTTGCGGTTGTGCAGATGCTCTCCCGGCCCCAGTCGCATAGCAAGAACATTGGCTTCCGCCATGCGATCAATCAGCTCTTGGCTAATATACGTGCCATCCTTCTCCTTCTGCTGGGCTTCCGGAGTCACGTATTTGTCGGTAAACTCGCGGATTGCCTTTTGCAGACGACGATGACTATCCTTGAAGTAAGGGCTACTGAACTCCGGCCGCAGCCAGAGAGGCTCTGCATAGGGCACGGCACTCAGTTCGCCGGGTGTCTGTTCGATGACCTCGGGCGTTTCGCCTTCTATTGTCCCTATGCATAGGTCTTGGTATCTGGTTAGGACTTCCTGGCGGTGGAGCTGGTAGAAGTCGGTCGTGGCGTCCTTGCCGGCGACTTGGGTGAGAACCACATTGCCGCCGGGGTGCGCATCGAGAAAGTCTGTGAGGTCGTAGACTTTGTGGTCGATGATCACCCAGCAGTCTTCGGCCGTGTTGTGTTTGGCGACTTCGGCTCGGGTCACGGCGGCGTGCGGCATGGTTTATATACACTCTCTGAATTTGGGTAATTCGAAGGAAATGAAAACTAGAATGACAGATATGTATAGCAAGAGCTAAATACAGAGAATGTCCCAGCGACGAGAGGAGAAAGATGAATGAATGGCTGTCGCCGAGCCGGGCATAAGCCGAGGCATTCGGTTCAGTAATCGCAGCTCTCCCATTGGCCAGTGCAGCTGGCCTTAGTTAGTTCTGCAGGGATGTTTATGCGTCTGCTATGGAGGACTGAGAGGCATAAAGCGTGAATAACTGGATATTGACCTGTTCATTTGTTCTGCTTTAGGGCAAGACAAGCTTCCTTACTAAGTCGAGGACTCCGCTTGACGTCGGCCGCTAAGAAATATACATACATAACCTTCCGAGCGCAGTGAGCATCAATTTCCCTTTTCACGCATGGGAATATATATATACATATATATTATATATCCTTGAAAAAATATAAAATTACTACACAGACCTATGCATCGTATTTCCTTTTGTGGTTGAGTTTCAATTGCTAAATTATTGACGGCAAGACCTTCCCACTACATTCTACTTTCTCCCCGCCGCGGGGCTGGCTTTCTTTTTTTTTTTTTCTTTCTTCATCACCTGAATTCTAACCTCTCAGCCACTATTTCGAACCACCTGAGCAGAGACACTAACAAAACAAAATGGCAGCTACACAACCTTCGCACACGCCTACAACCACGTCCAACAATGCCATTGACCAGCCGCCGTCCTCTGCAACGGCTGCCGTTCTCGTGGCCTCCACGCCCGTACCAGACGATGTGCGAAAAGTGCGCGGCGTCGATTTCAACAGTTATCAGGACCGCGATATCACCGTGCCGGAACTCGTGGCGAACATGTCGACCATGGGATTCCAGGCCAGCGCTATTGCCGACGCGGTGCGCATCATTAACGACATGCGCGCCTTTCGCGACCCGGAGACGGGCGAGCGCACGACCATTTTCCTGGGGTACACGAGTAATTTGATATCGTCGGGTTTGCGGGAGACACTACGATTTTTGGTCCAGCACAAACACATCTCGGCGATTGTCTCGACGGCAGGCGGCGTGGAGGAGGATTTGATCAAGTGTCTTGGGCCGACGTATATGGGGGCTTTTAGTACACCAGGCGCCGGACTCCGGGCACAAGGGTTGAATCGAATTGGGAATTTGATTGTTCCGAATAGCAACTACTGCGCTTTCGAGGACTGGGTGATCCCCATCTTGGACAGGATGGTCGAGGAGCAGGAAGCATCCAAGGCTTCGGCCGCCAAGTCGGGAGATCCGGATGACGAGCTGCATTGGACGCCGTCGAAGATTATTCACAGACTTGGGAAGGAGATTAATAATGAGGACTCGGTATGCTATTGGGCGTGGAAGAATGATATCCCCATCTTTTGTCCTGCGTTGACGGATGGGTCGCTGGGCGATATGCTTTACTTCCATACGTACAAGTCGTCGCCGAGCCGACTACGAGTGGACATTTTGGATGATTTGAGACAGCTGAATACAATGTCGGTGCGCGCCAAAAGGGCCGGGATGATTATCCTCGGCGGCGGGCTGGTCAAGCACCATATTGCGAACGCGTGCTTGATGCGAAACGGCGCCGAGAGCGCGGTCTATATCAATACAGCCCAGGAATTCGATGGGAGTGATGCCGGAGCACGACCCGACGAGGCCGTCAGTTGGGGGAAGATCAAGACTGGCGCTGATAGTGTCAAAGTGTATGCCGAAGCCACCGTCGCTTTCCCGTTGATCGTTGCCAGCACCTTTGCGAGGGCGAGTCGCGATGGCGTTGCCGCGTCGAAGCAGGAAGAGGCACAGAATTGAGCATTGCTAGCCTAAGATTTACGTTTCCTATTTGGCTTGTGCTGTCGACAGCCCCCTAGAGCGAGTAGCATTGTACTCACAAATCCCACTTCCGATCTAGCTTATCGATGTGGACCTTCGGAAGACTACGGTTTCACCCCTTACTACCGGAAGACTCGTGGCAAACAAGGTGGCAATTGTCAGAAGGCTCTGCACCGGCTCTATCCATATCCATATCCAGATGAATTTCGACAGTTTATATCAGAATACACCCAAGAACGGAACGGATAAGATCTGATCGAGGGCAGCCCGGTGATTGGTCCTTGCGAAACCTAAATAGGTTGGATTTGCCACAATACCGGCCGATACCGGGTTTGTGGAACAGTGGATGTATTTTCATATTTGATAGGATGATGGACTGTCTCTACTCCGTACTATCTAGATATTTTTGTTGAAGCTCTGAACAGGTCGGTAATTACGGAGTGGTCAGGTACGGTCAATACAATGATACGCCACCGAGCTAAAAAGTCGGACCCGCAGTTCTTATCGATACGGAGCAAGGGCTCAATTTCAGCATCCTCTGTAGAAGACTGTATACAGTAATGGAGCACAGCATGTTATTTCGCAATTTGGTCTTGCGCTCATAATCCAGGCCAGCGAAGACTATACCACCCATGAGATTCCTGAACGTGTCCATGCCAGCAGCATTCATGCATGCTCAATTCTAGGCACGTGATCGAGTCCGAAGCCGTTGCCACCGCAAGGCGGTGTGCACGAATGGGGCCTGTGGGGCACGGATTCGTCGCTCGCTCTCAGGCGGTGTCCGTCTAGAACAGCAGCGTCTTGCGAAAAACCGGATGCTAGAGCCTCATCGGCCAGGATCTAGGTTAGGTATTGCTAGCAGTCTTTGCCTGGGCGAGACTGTTCCAAGCCGGCCTGGTGTGATGGCCTGATTATTGATGCCATGGCCGGCAGTCTCGTGCAATAGCTGGCTGGTACAGAAGGGAAACGACAGCCAGCTCGACGCCTCACTTTGACGATTGCTGCAACCGCTGGGCCGGCCAACTCACAGACGGCGTTTCCACTATAGAAAGCTGCTACTAGACACGTTGCCAGCTACATAGAAATGCATTCATTCTATCTATGACATTGATGGAAAGTAGCCTAGCAGTATCTATTCTTCAGTAAGAGAACGTCTCAATCGATGTGCTTTGAGGCAGTGTACTCGGTAAAGAAACGTGCCTGGTTGTATCGCGCAGTAATTACGGCGTATTTACCTAGGCACCCGCCCCAACACGGCAAATCCCCGTGCTCCACTCTCCCTATCGGCGAGCCTAATCGCCTATCGGTCGTCGCTGCCCTCCTCCCCCTCCTGCCTCGTGC
This sequence comes from Talaromyces atroroseus, assembly GCF_001907595.1. Classification (NCBI taxonomy): domain Eukaryota; kingdom Fungi; phylum Ascomycota; class Eurotiomycetes; order Eurotiales; family Trichocomaceae; genus Talaromyces; species Talaromyces atroroseus. Next base: position 1,234,613 of record NW_017971437.1, on the reverse strand, counting down.
TTCGTTTTCTTTTTTTGCTTTCTCTCCTTTTTCTTTTCTCTTCTCCTCTGCTGCTCTGCCTTGTCGGTCTGTCTTCAACAAGAGTCAGTTGTCTCTCTATTCATACACCATCACCCAAGACCAACCAACCGTTGGTTCTTTCCTAGCTTCTATAGAAATCTGCTCTGCTGGCAGATTGCATTTCCCCGGATTATCTGCTTGTGCTTTTCTTTTTTGTGGTCTCCAATTGGTTTTCAAGAGCACCTGTGAGATCTCGAAGACATATCCAGTCATTTTTTGAATTTTGTTTCGTACACTGTCATTTGTTTGTTGCCATCATGGACTCTGTTTCAGAACCCTCCGCTGCTCCCGGAGAGCCAGTCCTTCCAGTCGTTCAAGTTACCACAGAATCATCCAACGCCCCGGACCGACCAGAAGACACCTCCCAAACACTCGAGCCGCCAATGGATACTTCAGAAGACAATGCACAGCCTCCTCAGCCACCGGTTGCGCCGGAGACAGCCAATACCGAGGAGCCCCAGCAGCCCACTGCTGAAACCCCTGAGAATGTCGATGTTCCAGCAGGAGATGCCCCAGCTGAGCCAAACCCACCACAGAATGACGATGCCCCTGAGCCGCCTGCGCCAGAATCCACTGAAGAGTCGGTTCCGGCACCTCCGGAGGAAGAACCGGCCACCTGGGCAGGCCTCGAAGAGGACACTTCCTCCCCCGATGAAGAGGAGCTGAAAAAGATTGAAGCCAGCGATGGTGATTATAGCGCTATGGAGTGTATGTGATTCTTCACAGTGTTTTATTTATCGGCATTGCGGAACTGTTTTGTTCGGCTGACACACTCACCCTGTACACAGACGATTATTGGGAAAAGTCCTTTTATAGCGAGGTTGACGATCCGGAATATCGGCCGGCTGAGAAAGCTCGTCTCACATGGAAAATCAAAGGCGTGCGAGGTACCAAGGAGAAACCCAACCGAGCCAAGATCATGCGCTCGCCCCCTGCGTACGTTGGAGGATTTTGGTGGACTATCAAATTCTTCCCGCGAGGAAACGGAAGTCAGTCCCTGAGCATATACGTCGAGTGTTCCAAGGAGATGCCTACTCCAGACGAGAAGTTGCCAGAGACCAACTTCACTGTCCGCTCTGGTGCTCCAACGGACGACTTGAAGGAAAGTGACCCAAAAATGGATATCAAAATCCCTGCTTTAGAGAACTCAAAGGAGTGGTTTGAGAATTACAAGAAGTGTTACGGCTACAGTGGTGTTAATTGCGAGTCTACGGATGCTGCTGCACAAGGAACCAAGCAGGTCTGGCGGGTCTCGGCACAGATCGGGGTTATCTTATACAACCCTAACGAGCCTCGCACAGGCTGGATGCAGTCATCTTGCCATCAATTCAATCCACACAACCTAGATTGGGGTTGGACTTACTTCCACGGTCCCTGGGAGGAGATTCATATCCGCCACCAAAGTCAACGCCAGGCCCTTCTACGTAACGATACTTTGGCGTTCGATGCCTATATACGAGTCTTTGACGACCCTACCTTATCTCTCTGGTGGCATCCAAGCGATTCTGAGCCGGTTTGGGATAGTCTTGCTGCGACGGGCTACCGCCCGATCGGTGATTCTGTCATCAACCACAGCGCTGAGGTTGCCGGATTAGCCTCATGGATCAATCTTGCACCTTTCAGGAAAATCATCCAGAGTGTTGATGTTCAAGAGCACCGCCACAACTGCAATGTGAAACCTCGTCCATTATGTGAAGCTCTACAGGAGTTTCTATGGCGTTTACGCCACCAGGACCCTGAAAGTCAATGCGTCGACACTGACAAAGTCACATCGACTCTGCGCAACTTGCACGAGTATTCAAGCGACGTGGTAGAGTTCTGGGAGAGGATGCGCAGGACCCTGGAAATAGAACTCCAAGGTACTAGTGCTGTCGAAGAGCTCGCTCGTATTTTTGATAGCCCGCCTGTTGCAGTGAGCGACCCACAGGGATCAAATGTGACACATACTTTGTCTTCCCAATCTCAGCTCATCACCAGTATTCGCATTCCGGTAGATAAAGAGAAGAACATTCAGGGTGCTCTCAACCGGTATTTCAAGGATCAGTCTGGTCGATGGTCCTTGCCCCCTGTGCTTCATGTGGAGCTAAACCGTCAACGCTTCGATTACTCTGCCCGTCAGTGGAAGCTCCTTTATAATCGCGTTGACCTCGACGAAACACTTGATTTGGCGTCTTACGTAGCGCATGGGCAGTCTGGTGGCTATGACTTGTATGGGTTTATTGTTCATCGTGGCCGCCGCACATCCGGCAAGTTCTTCAGCATTCTGCGGCCGGGAGGCCCTGGCTCAAAATGGGTTGCTTTCGACGACGGCAGCCACAATCGAGTCGAGTGTTTGACGCGGAAGGCCGCGTTGGAATCTCATGTTGGTCTCGAAGAAAGCAAGCTCAAGGACGCCAATGACAAGACCGGCCATGACTTTGCAGTTGCGGCTCTCTATGTACGACGCGATATGATTTCAGAGTACCTTCCTGGCAAGCTGGAGCCATGGGATGTCGCCGAGCCACTTCGTACCTACTTTGAGACTGGATCCTATATATCCAAAGAAGACGCTTCGGAGTCCGAAGCGAAGATTGAGCAAACAGTCCAAGTTGAGGTCTATGGTCTCCCTACAATCGAGGAGTCACTCGAAAGCATCTTTGATACCTATGACTTGATGTCTCAAGCTAAACGCACGGGCAATGTCAAGTATTTTACTCTGCCAAAGAGCACATCGATTGCCGATTTGCGTCGGAAAATAGCATTTTCGCAGACAAGTGAGACCGAACAGATTGGTAATCACCGTGTCAAACTTTGGAAAATCGGACACGCCAAGAAACAACTTGGAGCAGGTCTTCTCTTTGATCGTCAGGATGACCTGACGGAGACCTTGGCAAAGGAAGGAGATGTGGTGCGATTCTGGGCGCACGTTCTGTCTGAGGACGCAGCCAAGTCCTTTGGCCTTCCCGAACCAATTGCCGTCAAGACCGTCGAAGACAAACCTCAGGAGACTGTTGAAGTCCGTGATGCTCCGGACTCAGACGAAGAAAGGCCAACAGGTGACGGATCTGGATCTTCACGATTGAATAATAACCCCGCTACTTCGTCATCTCAACCTCAAACGGAGCCCGTTGAGCGTCCGGAATCATCAAACTCAGCAGAAAACCTCACAGTTTTGACTGCAAATGACGGTGAGCGAATGGATGTTGACGGTACGGCGTCATCCAACGCAGGTGTTCCTAGCACTGAGCAGGTATCTGCTCATGATGTCCCGCAGGACACAGTCATGGAAGATTCGCCATCTGAAGGTCAGGAGTCTAGCCTTGAATCGGCTCACAGCAATTCTACCGATGCTTCCTCTGTGGACAAACCTGAATTTGTACCTCATATCTACTATTTTATACAGATATTTGATACCGAAAAGCAGTCACTGAAGCCTGCCGGTGCTTTCATTTCGGCTTTAACCGACAATGTCAAGTCGGAAATTCGCAAAAATCTAGGGTGGGAAGCTAATAAGGACTTCCTCTTGTGGTCTCGAATTGACAACACTTCCGTTGTTACTGTTTCGCCTAGTGAGACATTCTCCGTATCTGTTGGGGATGGTCATTGCTTCATTGTGGGTGATCGACTTAGCAAAGAACAGTAAGTTTTCTCCCACCTCTTGAAAATTCATAATGATGCTAACTTCTTCTTCTTCTGCCAGACGTGCCAAAGTCGGTTCTGCTGGACTATTCACAAACCCCGATCGCCTAGTTCAATATATCTGGGCCTGCTCCCGCAGGCACCCAACTCGGGCGTTCACTGGCACTAAGACCATCGATGCCACATTCAATGGCGACTACTATAGTGGTGAATTCAGCAAGGGCTATTACCATGGCAAGGGCACCCACATCTCGGATACTGGTACTACATACTCTGGTGATTTCATCTTCGGACAACGCCATGGTCAGGGCAAGATGGAGTACCCATCTGGCGACTCGTATGAAGGTGACTGGGTCGAAGACCAACGTCACGGCCAAGGCACTTTCATCGAAAGTAAGACCGGAAACAAGTATGTTGGTGGTTACAAAGATGGCAAACGCCATGGCAAAGGTATTAGCTACTGGGAAGTTGCGGATGAGGAAATGGATCTTTGTCAGATCTGCTACGGCGAGGAACAGGACGCGCTATTCTACGACTGTGGCCACGTTTGTGCGTGCGTCAACTGCGCGCGCGAAGTTGACATTTGCCCGATCTGTCGCAAGAATGTCCTCAAGGTAGTCAAAATTTACAAGATGTAGGCTTGCACAGCCTACACTATACAACGGTCTCCCCTTTCTATGCCTTGTCATTGTTTAGAAGAATACCCAAGTCGCGCAAAGTCCCGTCGCTGGGACGTGGAGTTTTTTTTTGTGTGTGTTTCTTTCTTTTTTATTCAACTGATTCCTTAATTGTTTGTTGAAGTTCGGGTTATATGATTGATAATCTGTGATGTCTGTTTTTCATGGTTTCGATTCATTTTGTTTTTAGACAATTGAGTTGGGAATGCCGTTGATAGGTAGTCTAGATAGTCTGTTTATTCTATCAACTTTGTAATCTTTGAACCGATAACTTTTCTAAAAATATAAAAGAAATTCTTAGGAGAGGGGAAGGCAGAATTTCGAAGTCGACTGGCAATGGGTATTCCGAAGGGTAGGGAGCATTTGTTTATGCAGTTTGTCTTGAATAGAAAATATATATCACATCAAGCTCGTCACATGTGGCGAATAAACAGGTAAACCGACGGGCGGTGTCCTGGGCATATACATATTTCATAAGTATGGAGTATGGCATAAGTAAGTGCTCCATCAATCAGAAATTCGCCGACCTCATCATGCATCTTCAATAGGAATACGTAGCAGGCTTGTTTCCTGTGTTTAAATGACACGGAGGGCAGGCTGCATTAAAACAGTGGAACTACTTATCTACAGCCTGCAGGCGGCAGGGCCAGGGTGTCCGACCTAGCCCGATTCCAGCCTAGCAGGGGCGGGGGTATGCGTTGGTTTCGGCTTCGCATCTCGAAAAACACAAGAGAATTTGAACAAAGGTAAAAAGCAAGACCAAAAAAAGAAAATAAAAAAAGGACCACGCCCGCACGCGGCGCAGGTGCTGTGTGTCACGCACAGACCGTCTTCAAATCACCATCGAATCAGCAGTCAATGCAGATGCAGTACCCACATTACGCACACAACCATATCCCTTTCAAGTTTCCACACACCAACCCCCCCTGCAGCCCATCCACTGATTTTGAGGAGGACCCACCCACACCAATCAACGTCACATTGACCCCGTTCGATTGTGATTCGAAATCTCGAAAAAAATGCATAATCCAAGCGGGCCAATGGGAAGTTGCGCTAGCACAGAGTGAGCACCCGGCGATCTCTTTGGTCCACCCCTTTTGCCCCACTCTTGAATTTCGAGGTTTTTCTTTTTTTGTTTTTGGTTTTTTCCTTGAAAAGGGCTCGCAACAGTTTTTGTAGAGGGAAGGGGGGAATGGAATGATTCCGAGGTGCCCCCGTTTAATTGTCGTCGGCTTAAACCTTACTGAGGGACACGTTTTGCTCGATTTGCATTTTACAGTTTCCACATACTCTCTGTACTTGGCATCCTCTGTACACCGTTCTGTATTCTTGATTATTGTGCACACTAAGTCCGCTTGAACAACAATCATAATTAATGCTACGTAGTTATAGTATTGAAATGTTAATAAGCTTCATTATGCAGACGACCTGGTACGATGGACGGCCGCACGAATTAGAATTACGTACGTCTGAAATCGGCGGCCACAGGCAGAAACGCCAACGGGGCTAATCGTTAAAAGGCTTAGAGCTATTTCTAGTGATCTTCTTAGCCTGTGATCATAGTCTCTCTCCTGCTAACTCCCATCACCTACGTATTCGATTTTTTCCCCTCCACTCCCTGCATTCAAGACCCCCCTCGATTGTCCGGAGTGTCCGGCACGTTGCTAATAATACTACTGCTCCATTCTCCGAGGCAATCTTCTCGTGTTCCCTCATTCTCTTCGCTCTTTCCCTTCTTTTTATACTTGGATCAGCCATTCGCCTCTTTGCCTGATCGGGAGTTCGCACCCAACCGGATTCGATAGTCTTTCTTTTTGTCGTCTATTACGTCCTACACTCTACGCCGCAGTGGCAGCTGACGAAAGATAATACAATACGTATCTCATTATTTTCGGCTTATTTGTGCGACAGAGAATCATCACCGAAAATCTTGAAGGCAGAAAAGAAAAGACACCCGCGTGCCACGTCTCCCAACTGTGTCACTAGAGCAGAGCGTTTGGTCTTTTTTTTTTTTTTCCAATTTTCTTCTGCATCAGGCATTTCACACACTCCACTCACCGAGATCGTCCTTCTGGAACCACGTACTTTGTCGCCTTGGATTCCAACGATACGACCGTGCTTTTTGTGTTTCTTTACGCTTGATTACGCCTCAGTCTAGAACTTGGCAGTTGTGTTTTGCCGCTGGCGTCTGCGCTCTCGGCTGCACTAAACTCCAAACAGCGCCCTTTTCCTGCCTGAGGAGTCAGCACTACCGCCCCTTTCCCTTCCCTCCCCAGTTTCAAGGTCCAACGTCACGTGCCCGCGTCCCGTGATTAACCGTCAATCCCAAGCCAATAGTTCGTCTCCGTCCAGACCATATATCTGATTCTTCAAATCCCTAGCAAAAAAAGACACCCTAGGATCAATTGTGATCCGACCCCCATCAATCCCGCTATAAGCGGGCTTTAGCCTCTCGTGTGTTTGGGTTTAGCATGTGCCGGGCATGTCCTCGCGTTTTCCCCTTTCATCCGGGTATTCTTCCCGCGGCGACCGTTCACCTCCCCAGCGCTATTCAGACCGTCGCCCTTCGTTGCCACCGGGTCCGCGAGATGACCCCAATCTCACGCCATTAGGCCGTGAGCCTCCACGTGGTCCTAAAGCATTGATAGACCCTCCCCGTGGAGGCCTGTACGGTGGTCGTGGCCGAGGTTATCCGCCGCGCAATGACTTTCGTGATCGCGATCGAGACCGAGACAGAGATCGCGACCGTGATTTCCGGGATGGACCGCCGTTTCGTAGAGATGACCGCGACAGGGACTGGAATCGCAGAGATCGCATGGATCGCATGGATCGTGATTTTGATATCCGCGATGGCCCACGTCCGTTCAGGCGTTCCCGGTCTCCTCAACCTCGCGATTCGCGAGATTTCCGAGACTCCCGTGACCTCGGTCCTCCGCCTCGAGATGGGGACATTGTTCGCATGCGTCGCAATTCTCGGGATAGCCTAATTTCAAGTTCATCTAATCCTGGCGATGGCCCTCCTGGCAATCAGAACATGGGTCATCCTCCTCCCATGCGAGGTGGCGGCCTCGGGCGCGGTCGTGGTCGAGGCGATTGGGAAGGTGGTCGAGGGCGTGGCCGAGGGCATTATATGGATGATCGAGATGCGTTCCGCCGTCGAAGTAGATCTCGCGATGGATGGTGGGATCGTGATAGAGACCGAGACTTTAGGGATCGTGACCGTGATCGGGATTTTGACCGGCGCGAACGGTTTGATCGACGAGACGATGATAGACGGCTAGAACGCGATGATCGTGATCGACCCCTTGAGCCGTGGAAGAAAGATATTCCTCCAATCCGTGCTGAGCCCCGTGTCCCTTCTGGCCCGAGGAGCAGTTCAATTCCGCCAACTGGTCCGTTGGTTCTCCCTAGAGGCGAATCCAAAGGTCAAGATCAACCAATCTCGGATCCTTCTCGCAAGTCTTCTATGTCTACAACGCTACCACCTACAAGAGATCCTCGTCGAGACTCTGATCGACCAGAGCTTCCTATGTCAAGAACAGAAATGCTTAGAGAGTCTATTGCGCCAAAGGGGTCACCGCCACCATCTGCACCCCAGGTTCCTGCTTTTGGGTCTGTCACTCTGCCATCAAGTCTTTTATCAATCGAAAAGCCAGCTCAGCAGCCGTCTCAATCCCAGCCAGCAGTATCTAACAAGCCTGACCGGAGTCGGACAGATGCCATATCTTATACGACTGCCAAGGAGGCTCCTAGAGAAGCCCCAACGGAACCCAAAGCTCACCGGGCTGATATCAAGACTCATTCTGGAATTCCTTCTGCCAAAGAAAGTGTTTCCGACTCTTGGTCTTCACAGGATGTACATTCTCGTCCCGAGAAGTCAAGCCAGGTTGTTTCTCCTCCTACTGCACCGGCGGCTTTACTTAAACGAGAACCTGTTGCCTCTGCAGCTGTTACCACTACTGCTACAGGAGAGTCGCGATTGCACCACGAAAATACTGCCAGCACTTCGCCACCACTGGGTCCAGCTCAAGCAACTTCTCCAGTACTTTCACGATCGCAATTACCACCCGCAGGCCGCGGGGGCTCTCCACAGACCTCACCACAGATGACTTTCACCAGTGTGCCTACGGGGCCTCGCGCGGGAGTCAGACAGCCTGTTCGTGGTGGACATGCGAAGAGCAAACAATGGCTTCGTCCTGGTTACAACCGTGTCGCTCCGACAGCTCCCTCCCTAGGCAATCGGCGCGAGTCGCATGAAGACAAGGAGTTCCACGCGCCACTCCTACCGGTAGATGAGAAGAAGGAGTTCAATGACGACCAGCCCGGCATTGAAGAGAAAATTGCGGACAAAGACACATCAGAAAAAGTGGAGACACCCGCCGCCAATGAGGAAGTACCCCATGATGCTATATCCTCGAAGTCTCCAGTTTTGAAAGATTTGGAAGTGGCCGAGGAACAAGAACAAACCGTGGATTCAAAACATGAGACGGAAGACAATTCCACACTGTTGCCTGATTTCACACGCTCAAGTGACGAAGAAGAAGAGGATATAAACGAAGTTTTCACAGAAGATTATTTGCGGGAGCGAAAAGAGCTCTTTGAGAAGAGTATGGATGCTCTGCGAGCTGAAATGCCGCCTCCAATTTTGGAGGATCCTGTTATCGTCGAGTTGCTCATGAAGGTTCAATTGCTAGGCATGATAGTAGACGGCAGCGTTCCCGAAGAGCCTGAGCCGTCTGCTGTGGAGGCCAATGTCGATCGCTCAAAGAAAGCCATTTCTGCGGAAATTTACAAAGAAGAGATGGACGTTGATGAGGGGGTTGCTGCAAGCCCTGTCAAGACAGCTATGCCAGCTGATAGTGTTGACAAAGAGTCTATCACTGTCGACAATTTACCGTTTTTAGTCTCTGGTCCTCCAACGCCAATTTCGGAACTGGATGTCTTTCAGGAAAACATCAAGACCCACGAACGTATCCAGGAAGCGATTCGCAACACAGTAGCGAAACAGCGCAAAGATGCATCAGAAAAGAATAAACGCTTACGAGAAGAGTATGCTGCCATCTACAGACCCTGGCGATTAACTGTTCGCGCGATGGATCACAAGAAAGACGAAGAGAGGAAAGGCAGTACGCCTAGTGCAGCCACGCCGCCCGTGACGCCCGCTCCTACTTCTGTATCTGAGAGCCGAGCAGAAAGCCGACGATATAAGGGAAATAGTGAACTTGACTTCCAGAACGCCCTTAAAGCGTCTGCTATCTCCGCTCAAGAGGAGTCAGAACGTCGTCGTCTTATGGAAGCTACAGCACGACCTGATCTTGAAAAGGAGGCTGTTATCCCGGATATGTACGAAAAGTACCAGGTTGAAGCGGGTATCTTCAAAGATACTAACAACAAGGTTGACCCTGCCGATGCCTTGGTCGTTTACGGCTTCTTACCACCGCCAGATGACTTTACGGTAGAAGAGCACAAGCTGTTTACTGATGCTTTCATGGCTTATCCAAAGAAGTGGGGCAAGATTGCTGACGAGCTACCGGGACGGACGTATGCACAGTGTATTAGTCATTACTACATGACCAAGGAGGAGATTAAATACAAAGCTAAATTGAACAAGCGATGGAGATCACAACGACGCGCCAGGAAATCAACTACCCGACCCAAGTCTAATGCCCTTATGTCTGATTTGAAGGCGAATGGTGACGATGAGGAAACAGTTCAGATGACGGAAACTGGTCGTCCTCGCCGTGCAGCAGCCCCGACATTTGGAGGCGACGCCACCGAGGCCGAAACTTCACGCCGTGGTAATGCTAAAGAAAGCGACCAGGGTGAGAAGCCTGCTAGCAGACGAGGTAGAGCCGGCGCCGGTACGCGTGGAGGACGGAGAGGACGAGGAGCTGCTGCGGCTGCTGCTACAACACAACAACAGCAGCAGCAACAGCCACCTCAGCAACCTCAACAGCAACCACCTCAGCTGCTACAGACTCCCTTGCCGATACAAGCACAACATCCTGCTGCAATCGTCTCTCAACAACCGCTTATTTCGACAACAATTGCTCCGGGTGTCCCGCTCATGGCGAAGCAGGAGCCACGGGTGATTGATGGCGCAATGGAAACGGCAGTCCACGTCAAAGACCAGGAGCGAGAGAACGAGGAACTTCTTCCGAAGCCAAGATCATCTCGTGCTCGAGGCAAAGATGCTATCTACGTGTTTGATGCCGCTGGCGATCCAGAAGCCGCTGGTGGTAAATCCGAGATGGGCTATGGCTCTATGCAGCCAACCAGTTACTGGTCGGTTCCAGAAGTGCGAGATTTCCCAATTTTACTGGCTCATTTTGGACGGGATTTTGAGGGTATATCGAACTTCATGAAGACCAAAACGCCGATAATGGTAAGCAAAAAAGCACAATTCATTCTTCTTACTCCGAACCTTGTGCTTTGTAGAGTGGTAATTGGGCACGGCCCGTCCCGCTCAGTTTGTGACGTGGTCCACCAGCCAGCCCCGTGCGTGAGGTCATTAGCGTATTGCTTTGTTTTCATACATGTTGTTCTTTTTTGTTTTCCTTATTTTCTTTTTCTCCCGCTTATTTTCTTGATTTTCTGGCTAACAAAATCTTTCATTCTCTTCTGTTAGGTCAAAAATTATTACCAGCGCAAGATTGACTCAGGCAATAATGAATTCGAGGAAATTGTCAAGGTTACTGAAGTCAAGAAGATGCGAGGCGAACCCACTGGCCCCTTACCAACACCAAACCCAACTCCCAAGAGGCGATACGAAGCTACTCCATCTGCAGTCCATCGACCACTCGCCCCGCACACCGACATGGAACACGCCGAAGATGGTCGCTTGGGCCACAAGAAAGCTTCGGCTACCATGTCTCCTCCCGTCCAGGTGCGCCCTGCTCCAGAGATTGCCACCGATCGGAGCTTAAGTAGATACCCTTCACTGGCTCAAGCAACTGGAGGGCCGCCTTCCACAAGTGCGATCATGCCGGACGACCCCTTGCGTAACATGCGACAGTCTGGAGCTCCCCCTGCACAACCTCGGACCTTTCCGGGTCCTCGCATGGGATACTTTACAGAGGATCGGCGCGAAGCACGACCGTCACGTGTCCCTGAGCTTCAGCCTTCTCCACGAGTTGCCCCTTCCACCCAAGGCCCAGACATCAGTCGTCCTGAACCTTTGCCTCAGCAGCTCCGGGCACGAAGAGATTTCCACGGCCCACCAACACAATATCAACCTGCACAAGTGTACATGCAAGCCCAGCAGAGTGTCGTGGTGCAGCCGTCTGCAATGTCAAGCTCGCACTCTCGACACCCTAGCCTTACCGGATCGACAGCACCTGGTTCCCCTGCACAGAACATACAAAGACATACGCCCGACCTATCGCCGATTCGTCGATCTTCATTCGGTCAGGGCCAATCTCATCCAGGTTACTATCCATATCCTTCTTCCAATATTCATCCGAAAACCACTGTTTCGCCTGTCAAGGAGACACCGGCATCGCAAGAGGCTCCGCGTCAAGTGCCTGCTAAGCGATCGAATATTATGAGCATCTTGAATGACGAACCAGAAGAACTTCCACCACGCAAGCGGTTTGCAAGTGAAATGATTTCGTCGCCTAGGATGGCCTACGGTCAAGCGGAACCATCAGGTCTTCGTCATGAGGAGAAAGCATCCTACTTCTCTCACACTCAGCAACAACAGTCTTCCCAGGGCCCGCCTCCACATCAGGCTCCTTCGGGACGGCCATCATACTCAGAGTACTCTTCGTATCAACCATCGTCTCTTGGAAGTGCGTCTGCTGCTAGTGGACCACCGAACCACGACTGGATGGCCAGGTTTGACCCACGCAGCCAAACTCAACAGTCTGCGGAACCCATCCGTGCGACGCCGACGCCAGCCCCTCCTGCGCAGTATGTTGCCAGTGGTGGATACCAGCATTCGCAAGCCCCGTCGAATAGCCAACCTCCTACTGCTTCTCAGAGCAATGCTTCAGGGGTAGGCCATCGTGGCTATCAAGGTTATCCACCTCCACATGGCCAAGGTGCACCCACACCGCCACTAATAACATCGAATGGTCGCGAGTCTTCGAGTTCGGCTTACCGTCATCAAAGTGTTGCGTCTCCGCCACCTCATCAAAGTGTGCTGTCATATGGACCGCGTCCAGTGCAGTCTCCAGCGCAATCTCCTGCCACCCCGTTGAACATTCTACCGCCTCGCCAACAATCCGGTCCTGGTTCTTCATATAGCTCAACACATTCGCAGGTGTCTTCCCCTCACCCCTTGTCATCTCAGCATCGAGCAAGTCATGGCGGCCATCATTCATACCAACAGCACGTCCAGGCAATGGTGAACGGACAGCAACCGGCATCGGTGCCGTCTGGAGGGCGAGCATCGATGAGTATAGCTGGAGGCGGCCCGCCTAATACTGCCTCCCCATACATAACACCGGCTCACTTGCCGCCTTCACAGCAACAACAGCATGGAGGTGGTCCTCCTCCTTACCGTCCTGGCCCTGGCTCACTTAGCAACGCTTCTCCATCGTCAACCCTTGGTATCGTTCGGCCTTATACCCCACCGTCAACAAGTACGCTAGGCGGAATTTCTTATACCGCCAGCGGCCCCCATGCTCCTGCTGCTACTGGTGCGCATATACATCACACTCCATATTCGCATCCTCATGACTCTCATCCTTCCGCCACTCATCATAGAGTATACAGTCAAGGAGGATCAGCGCCTTCATCACGGTAGATGAATATATAGGGATTGCATTGTGTGTTTGTCTTGTTTCTCTTTGCTTTCTTGCAAACTTAATATACTAAAAAAACCAACCCCTTTGTTTCTATTCCTTTTGTTTGTTTTCTTTTTCATTCTTGGTTGTATTCCAGATTATTATGTCATGATATCTTATCACTTTTTATGCTTGTTCTTTTCTTTCTTTTTGTATCTTTGTGTTGTCTTTTTGGGAGGAGGCTCATACTTCTTTGACACGTCTGGGGGGTGTAGAGTAGTATTATTGTACAAATATGGAATGATTATTACGATGAGTTATAATTTTGGGACCAAGAAATTGTATAATTCTATGTATTCTCTATAAATACATAAAAGACGCTGATGTTCATGTGGATGTGTCTCCTAAGTATAGCTTGGTCCAAGCAATTCCCGAGATCCTTTTCTGACTCGTATATTAGATCATATTCTGGAATTGACTGGATACGATACTTGCTGGATCATTGGGTTGACGACATCATGTTATGTTTACCTTGTTGGAAAAGAACCTAATTCGGACTACGAACCAGGCAGCTGGGAAGAGGTTACATACAGTGAGCATGCATTATAATAACCTCGGAGGGCTGAAGATAAGGTAACCGCTTGTCAGATTGTTTGCCTAATTCGGTAATCTCGCGCCGGCGGGAGCCCCCTGCATAACCCTAACTCCCCTAACCACTAGTCTTGATGATCCTGCATCCGAAACGACAGTTCGGGCGTTTCTGGGCTATTATATGACATATTGTGAAGCGTGTCTGGATGCAGTGGAGCTGTGCATACAGGACGCCATGAACGGGTGCTCGTTTATCATGGCTGATGGTCGCTGAGACGATTTTCCTCGGCCTTTGAGTGCCGGACGGCTATATGTACACAGTGAGCAGCAAACTGAGGCTTCCAATGTGGATCACTAAGAATGTTCGTACAGGAGAAGTGCGGAGATAACTATTATGGGATCAAAAATTGAAAGAGAAACTAGAGCTTATCATGACTTGCGCTCTCAGAGGTATTTTAATATCGCCTGACGAGCAAACAGGCAAGCTGCAGCACCAAGCTGTTTATTTGATTCTAGGTTCTACATATAACCTTGGTTACCATGTAGACGGAAGATGTTTCAAACGGACCCTGATTCTGGAATCTGGAGGACACGAGTGACATTCACGACGGAAAGATCCCGGATTCAAACAGATATGTCCGATCAAATTGTTTGCTAATACAGCATGCCCAAGCCCTGCATAAACCATCTGTGATTCAGAATGTCTGTATTGGATATGGTCTGTTTTTCTCCCTCTTAAATACCTCACTTGTATGCATGCTTTCTTGCACTAAATTGTCATGCTCATTGCTAGTCATTGCACTTCCTACCATTATGAACCATCCACCAGAAACCACTGGCAATATTGTTACCTCATAATTACCTCTGATAACGCCCTTCACGCCGGACCCAATATGCAGCACTGATTATTTCCACATTAACACTGTCCAGCTCGATGATGTTCTCATTGGTTACGACCCGAACTTCGTCCTTCTTTTAGCGTCCACCACTGTTCCATGTCTTCCCACTGAAGTCATGTCTTGGTATCGTTCTCAACCGCCGAATGTTTACACAGAATCGAACTCGATAAAAATCACACGCTTTTCGACGGTGACCAGTCTGTTGCCTCTGAACTACCCGGTTGGCTGGTATACCGCGCTTACGAGCGTTGTTCGGCCGTCAAGTGTGTAGGTTACATGTTGTCCAAGGTCGGCATACATTATTATATTGCATTTATACTGAATAGCATTGGTTTTTCTAACTCCCTGATAAATTGACAGTGGTTACAACGCGGACCCCTTTCAAGACCATGGAGTCGGGGCTAATTGCGTTTCAACACTACTTCCAGGACAAACTATCGAATTTATTCCCTCCACGAACACCGATGTACAGCCCACAGTATTTTCCAGTCCCGAAGTCGTTGCGGTCGTTGCGATCAAAGGTTGGAGTGTCCAAGAACCTTCCCAAGCCTCAGTGACTTCCATGACGAGTGCTGTATCTTCCGTATCAGAAGATTTCTCCGGAGATACCATCGCTGCTATTGTTCTAGGCAGTCTTGCTAGGGTGTCACTATTAATTGGGCTTTATTTTCACGCTTTCACGGCGGAGAAAGGCGACACGAGACGCAGAGGATCAGTCTACAAATAATCAAAGCAGTACCGTATACGATGCCATCCCCCAGAATCCAACAGAGTCAAATGTTTTTCCAAAGGATAAACTGCCAGCAGATCAACAGACATTTCTATTCACTGATCCAATTGAACAGTCTTGAGCGTGGTCAAAGAATATGTACAACAAAGCGTTTTCTTGTTCTAAAAATTGGACTACGTATGAATCTATTTCAGGCCCCATTGACTGCCCCTTGTCCTTCAGTTTCAAAATTGTTATATATGAATCGAAGCGAGGGCCATTGAGAAGAAAAGACTTTTCTCTATAAAGATCTTCAGATGTCCTAACTTCCAAAGGCTTAAAGTATCTAATACATCAATATCAAAACCTCATATCACAACACCGTTCTTTCTGCTATTTCACCGCCAACATGAAAGTATTCTCAATTTTCTTTGGTATTACACTCGCAGCTCAAGCTGTCGGTCAATCCGCAATCCCGTTTTCTGGACTGCCCAGTATGTACGGAGCCAACGTTGTGGCCGGGTCTGTGGTTGATAAAGGCAATTATACTTTTGCAGGTGCTAAATTCAAAGTTCCTACAGTAAAAGCTCCTTCCGGTGGCCTTTCTCACGCTGAATACTGTACTTCTATATGGGCCGGGGTTGGCCACGGAGGTGATTTGAGCATACAGGCCTGTTTAAATGCTTGTATTCTGAATGGGAAAGCTACCTATGATGTATTTTTCCCCGAGCCCGGTCTATTTATCGACGGTTCTTCAGCGAAAGCTGGTGAACAGCTTCAGATTTCTTTCGACCCAACCAACGAAGGCAGGGCGGCAATCACAGATGCTAAAAAGGGAAAAGAGTACAGCTATGGAGGGGCTGGGACATTATGGGATCGAATATACTTTCTGGTGCAGAATAGGACAGAGGGAATGGCTCTTACGAACTTTGGCACACTTGAATTTACCGATGTTTATGCATATATCAACGTTGACTTGACTGATTTTAGTGCATCCACCGACTTGAAAGACAAGCCGGATTTACAAGGGGCCGCGCTCTATGGTCTGAGTCCTAACGGCAAGACATTGGTGAAGAGTTCAAACACGGACACAAAGGTCACTATCGAATACGTCGAATAAAAGCTTCGAGGTGGCATAAATGAGTCGGGCACGAAAGGGTTTAGTATATTTTGCGATACCTAGGATTCCTATAAGAGTTGATGAACTTGGTTTACCGTACCTAGGCATCGCCGATTTTACATACTGTATCCTCCTTATTTATGTCTAACGTTTCAGCGACATGGCCGCATAATTGCATATCACCCTGGCAATTGCGCAACAGATCTATGCGTATTTGGTAGTATCTGAAGACCTCTTAAACCTCTGGTGTGAGTCCCATCAAAACTCCTCCGACGGAAATTCCTATGGGTGAACAAGACAGTCCACCCCGAGCATAGGAGTGCTTTCCTTGGTCACAAAACGTACGTTGCATCCATCATATTCGATTCGCTTGTATCCTCGGGGAAATCCAAAGTAGTTAGCTGCGCCAACTTGGAGACGCTTTTCACATCGCTGGATGTCGTCACTGCCATTAGTCTCGCATTTGCAAACCCCAGTACTGTTGACAGGACCTTTCTTTGGAATATGGTTCTCTACAAGAACTTGGTGTCAATGTCTTTACTCTTAGTGTGAGCTGTGAGACGAGCATAGAACTGGGATGTCACGTAAGGACAATCCAGGGAGGGAAAGGAAATGTTCCAAACTCCGATCTGTCTACCTTTATTTTCGTTTCTATGGGAGCTTATCATTTAATTCTAGGCACGGTTTAGGGATAGCTCTTAGGGGAGAGCATCTGTAGCACTTGGGCCGAGTGAACTTAGGGCTTTTTTGACCCGAGATATGTATTAATGTACCCGATACCCGAGATGTAAGCTCAGAGGTGTCAAATATTGTTTATATGCGATAAATTGATAGACCTGGAGGAAGAGAGATAGAACCCAATTACATTTAATTAGCATGAATTGATATATTCCGAATCGTCAACGGTTGGGATTGATAGTTCAGCCATACGTGTGGTCCTCGCATAACTATGAGCAGCCAAAAGCTTCTCAACGTCCTTTTTGCACTGATCCAGAGAAAGCGATTTCAAACCGAGGCCACGACCCCAATTTTTAATTTCATAACACCAGACTCTTATTATATTTCTGTACTTGGGTAGCCAGCGCCGCCGACCTCCTGGCAATCTGGCCAGCTCTTCGAGGAATACTTGTTGTCACCTACCAGGTGTGTCATCTGAAGTATAGAAGCCAGGTTTTGTCCGAGGTCTAGAGGTGTTCCCTAGTCCAAGGTACGCTAGTCGCCGCTTATCCCAAAGGCAGAGGCCGAGATAACTAGGAAACAAGGGACCGTTTAGGTCGAAACAACTACTATGAACACACCACTCCCATTCGGCCCAGTAATATAGCAAGTGGGCAGAGTTCGCGAGAGAAGTACTGTTCATATTTTGGCCCCATAGCGTAGCTTGCGTACCTTCTAATGGGTTCGGTGCTTCAAATTGCCAGTGTACAGTATCCTTAAGAACAAGTGAGAACTTGGACAAGGCTTCTTAGACCTGAGCATTGCGCTCCTGGTTGGTAAACGCAGTGAAAAAGGTGCAAGGCACACAGCTTAAGAATTCACGAACTGCAGCTGATACGCAAGCCATTTCTCTGGCTACATAGCCAACGAAAGGGTTTTCTGTATCAGGTCCAATACTTTTTTTTTTTAGTGTATCGACGGAACATATCTTCATCGGTATCAAGCTCTTCATCTGTTACCCGAATGTTCCAGTAGATAACAAGCATCCAGAGCGCCCGCTCAATCCGAAACTTCTCGACCCATGACGGAGACCACCAAGCGGCTGGGTTAAAGTAGACACCAGGCCGGAACTCTTTGTAATCTGGGTTGGGACCATCCTGAAGAAAAATAAGCTCGTGGATGCTCTGTAGAAGAGTAACGAAGCAAATATGCCTAAGACGTTCAATTCGGCAAGCTGTTAGCAATAGATAGCGAGGTCCCGGCGTCCCAGCGTCCAAAGCATATGACGGAGAAGCAGTAGTGAGCACATCTTCAGGCAGAGAAGCGAGTTTATTGAGTAAGAAGTCGAAGTTTATATCCGATCGGGTATCAGGACCACTCTTGATATTGAGAGATCCCAGAATACTCACCATGCGAGCTAAATGCTTCAACTGTGGTATTGAGCGATCAATAGCTTTGTCCAAAATAGGAGCTGCATCAAGATTGAACGCTGCATTGGCTCGCGCGGATGCACATATGAGATTGTAAAGGGACGGCAGGTCTGTTACGTTGTGAAGAATAACGAGCAATACTTCCAGAGGAAGGCGAGAAAACCCACTGGCCATCTCTGCATACGGAAAGTCTATAGTTGGTGCTGTAGCTGCTGTAACTTTCGATGCTGTGATTGTTCGCTGTAGCTCTGACATGCGCTTTAGGGTTCAAGGTCGTGACTGAAGATATTGTAGACACATAACCAAAAAAGGGCAGTTTGATGCCTGCCTGAGATGGATAACGGTGACCGAGGTAATCCTGCAAAAAGGAGGCATTCCATACCTAATCTGTCCCAGGTTCCGCTAGGCCTAAAATGGTGTGTTGTATACTTCATAGTACAATCTATACTATCTTGAGAGCTTCGGTTGTTTTCGTGTTGATACATATGGAATACTTCATAGTGTAGATTCACACTAGTGACCTGTCTAAGTAGGTAGCCTTGGTCTTTTTATGTTGATACACATTCAACATATGGAGTGCTTCATGGTATCCTTTACGTTATCATGTTGATATTCATGCAATAGTTCTAGTTTACAAATAATATATTATCGCCTGTCCCATTCTCTCTCCCCTGCCCTCTCTTTCTTATGCTCTCGCTCCCTATCTCTCCCTGTCTTTCTGCTCTTTCCACCTCCCCGATGCACATACTCTTTCTCCTTTTCTCTAGGATCAATGACCATCAGAGAATCCACATCCTCCTGGTGCTTCTTTTTCCAGTTTAGATCTTTGCCCAGGGTGTCTTTGCCGAATTGCAGGCGGTGAGACATCCAATCCATTGCGTTGTCGTCCTGATCGTGCCGGTCTGCACTGAGCCCATCGGCGGTTTGATCCCAGTTTTGGCAGGATTTGCAATTTGCTATAAAGTGCAGATCACAAAGTTGTGCCTCCTCATCTTCGACTTCTTCCGGCAGTTTTGTGTCGTTGCGTGTATGTTCTTTCGTCTTGGTATCTTGATGGCTCTTTGCGTCGGAGTTTTCGAGCTTTGCTTTAAAGGCGTTGAATAGTTTTAAGGCCTCAGTGTCAGCAGCTGAGCTGTAGCCTTCACCAGCTGTACCGCCCCGACCACCATTCTTGCCTCCGCCATTCATTCCAACGCTTCCTGGGGCCGGTCGCTTGCGTCCTCTTATAGAAGTTTCCGGTATCATGGCTTCTAGAGCTGACTTCTTCCTACCTGTCTCTGTCAGGATTGTCACATCCCGTCGCATTGACGCTTTGAGAGATGCGATTTGTGCGTTTGTTCGCTCTAAAATAGATTGTCTTGCTGCTGGAGGTGGTGTCTCAGATGGTGATCTTTCAGGCTCTTCGGGATCCTTCACGGGAACTTGCGCATAAGGATCTGGACTTTTCGGCCGTGTTTTCTGGACTTTGTTATTTGCACTTGGTAGAGGTGCCGGTGAGAGCGATCGTTTTGTGGGTTGTTTCTTTTCTGTGGTGGAAGCTCTGCGGCTTACCGAAGTTACCTTGGGGTCTAATTCTAATGAATCTCCGGCTGAGACGAGATTGGTATTGAACTTGGGCTTCTTTGACTTGACAGCAGCAAAGTTCTCCTCCCCTTCCTCTGCTTCATCCACACCAAAGCTAAGCAATGTCTTTGAGCCTTTCCCCTTTTTCTTCTTTTTTACCGTAACTGCTTCGGGTTTCGATGGCTCGATTGCCCCTGCCACTTTCTCTCTCTTCTTCAACTTTCCTTCAAACGGTCCCATCTCTCCAACCTCGCATCCCGTGATTTTTATCGCGTAGACCGGGCGCTCCGTACCCTCTACCAACTCTGCTTCGGCAATTTTGACTACGTTGTAGATGCTATCGCCTTCAATCCTGCCAAACATGGTACACTGTCCATTCATCTGTCTCTCGGTATTGGCCAGGGTAATGAAGAACTGGCTCCCGTACGTCCCATCTTCGCTTTTTGCCATCCCTACTAGACCCCGCCGGTTGAACCGTAATCTACTATGGATTTCATCATGGAAAACAACTTTCTCGTTCGGGTCACGACCCTCGGGGTCATATTCGAACTCTGGGTCTTCGTATATTGCCGATCCACCTGACCCGGTCCCGGTAGGATCGCCGCCTTGAATTACAAAGCCAGGGACAATGCGATGAAAGACTGTGTCTGTGTAGTATCCATCGAGGCAATGTTGGATAAAGTTCTTGCATGCGAGTGGTGTCTGCTTTGCGAAAAGCGAGATGTGTAGAGGTCCGATGGTGGTGTTGAGCGTAACCGATGCAGTCGGTGGCGGTTCCGTATTGTAGTGTGAGGACATGGTGTTTGGAAATCAAGTATCAAAACTGAAATAGGAATAATTGGGGGGCGTCACCCGAAGATATTGGGACGCCTTTCCATAAAACAGTCTCTTGTGTTCGTACTCAGTCTCCCTCTCTCGACGAACGTCAAGGTGGCGCGCCGAGATGAGGCTGCGTTGTGAAAAGCCAGATGAAAACAGAATTTAGTTGGTGAAACTCAGGACTCGACCTAGTGATTAGTTGCAGAGGGTAAGCGCCCAGTAGTGAAGTGAGAGTTGGAGAGAAGAAGATGCAAAGGCGAGAGAAATCGTGAGGTCAGCGGAGGAATAGCTCCGGCAAGCTTTTGCTTACCCGCCGCCCTGCAGCCAATGACTACAGATATTTGGATCTAATCTTATCTGATCATTATCTCCGCAACAAACAATCCATCGATTCACCATGCAAACTGGACTGCGATGCTGACTAGTATTCTCAGAGAACGAAGATGATTAAATTTGGATTCGGGTTCAAGTTGAACGTAATCTAAGATGAAATGCTCTTAACACCTTTCTATCAACACAGCAATATAAAAATAAAAGCCAATCGGAAAATCCCGAACCTACCGCCAACTCCACGCAGATGCATCGCTAGGGTTACAATGTATTGTAGTTATAGAAAGAGAGAGACAGAGAAAAGCAAACAGGTGTTTGTCTCCCCGCAGCTACGCAGAACATAGCGCTAGCGGTCACTTGGCGGTAGAGGATATGAATAACGATTTTTATCGCCATTTTGATTTTGGGAAGTAGATCGTTTTGGAATGTTGCGGGTACTTGAAACAGTGCGAGTACTTTGCATGCCACTTGAAGGAGGTGTTGTTGATTCATTGACCCCGTTCAGAGGGGTTTCATGGCCCAAGATGTCAGAGGAAGGCCACCATTTGTGTCCGTTGACAACGGTAGGGTCCCGGATGCTGTTAGGCGGCGGAGTATTGTTGATTTCGTACATTGCTGGAGCATCAAGAGATAAAACAACCCCATCTAGTGTGTTATTACTCTCGTCAACACCATTTGGCTGTATGGATTGGTATGAATCAGTCTTCAAAACTTTCGTGTCCGCCGATGAGACGGGACTGGAAGAAAGTCTGTTCAATCGCTCGCTTGATCGCGTTCGACGCAATGACCTCGTTCTTCCTGATGAAGTCTCATTGGATGCTGTTGAGGCTTTAAGAGTACCTGGGGCTTCTAGGCGAGGGGAAGCATGGCCAGCAGTAGTTCCCATGGTAGCAGCCGCGATTTGTGACGTGAAATTGCTGTCTAGGAGGACCCTTATGTTAATTATATTTTGGTCGTTACTGGTATTTCCATTATAACCACCATAGCAGGGATCACCTCGTGGCCATCCTCGCTGAAAGGGCGAACTTGCGTCCCAAATCCGTCCGGCATTTGGGATTGGCGGATAGTAAGTAGGGTGAGATGGAGGATACTGGGGGTATTCCGGAATATATACAGGCTGTGAATTATCCATACCACCTCCATCCGTCGGTCCTGATGTATGAGATGGACGTGAGGTGCCCGTGCCAGTTGGGTCGTTGTACACACCGTCAGGCGACACCTATCAATGAGTTAAAACTATCAACCTAGCACTCATATCAGGAAGGGGACTATACATTCGATGAATAGGTGCTACCTGGCATGTTGACATAATCGTCCAGTGAGTTTGCTAAGCTAGCAAAGTTGAAGCCTTTTTCTGAGTCAACAGGGGTGAAGCGCTGCCCGAACTCGTTGCGAAAGTTAACGGCTCTCTTTGGCAAAGGCTGGTAGTTTGGCCTGTTAAGCCACCAATTAGGGTAATTCCCATACCAGGCATCGATCACAGGATCGATTTCCAGTCTGAACAGAATCCTGCTGTCAATGCTAGGTTTTTGTATTAGCATGACAAATGTGAATTCCCTTGGCAAGCCTGATCTCTGCAAGCCATTCTCACTGAGTGACCACACAATTTCGCCGTCTTCAACGCCAAATTCGGGGCCATCGGGGCTTCGCAATGTTCTACATGAGCCTTGAATCTTCATCATTTCGTAAAGCTTATAGGACGCACTTTTAGAACCCGAAGGGTTGAACGATGCGGAGACGGGACTTTCAGAGATGCCTAGCGAGCCGGCCAGGCTGAAAGTCCACTGCAAAGTCTCGGGAGATACAGCACCGTAGATCAAATGAGGTGCGTGCATTAGAAACTTTGGATTCTCTTGTGGATAAGGGTAGGGATTTTCAGTACTACCACCCATGGGAAGATTCTGAATAGTCGCTTTGATCGTGGCAGCTTTAAACCGATGTTTGCTAGAGTCGCCAGGGTGCATGACAAAGTTTACACCTAGGAAGTCCACACAGGGGATCTCTGGATCCGAGGTGTTTTTGCTGTTGAAAAAGCCATGTTGGAGACGTTCGGCGTGCGCGGTGACATAGGCATCGCCCGGAAGTTGGCGCTCGTAAATGCATCTTCGATTGACTAGCAGCCGTCCATCTGTCATATTAGGATCTGTCGACTTCCTTTTGACCGGAGCGGCTGCTGCTGGACTCTTATTTCCCTTTCCCTCTGCTGGCGAGTGCGAGTTGGAAGAGATGTGAGGGCCATTCCCTTTCTTTCCGCCTAGCATTCCGGAGCGATGCTCCGTCGAGGAGGCTTTGTTCGTTCTTATAGCGAGCGAGATTGATGACAGAGTTCCAGGTTCTTGGTAGACGCCAATTTGTCTGATCTGCCGATCACTTGGCAGCAACCCTTGTGACGGGGTCAGCGCGAGTCACGATTGAAATAAAGAGAGACTCGACCTCAGCGCCGAACCGGGGTTTCTTGACAGGCTCGTATGCTTTGAGAAGAGCGTGTTCTCGTATAGTATCCAGCCCTAGGGCAGTGCAAGGAGTCACTATGGAAGCATGCATTTTGTGATATGAATTGAAGGTTCGAGCTCCAAGGCTGAAGCGAGTCTAAGTTTAGCCGCGTCACTTGCTGCGGAACTGGGGGCCTGAGGGCCTGAGGCACTGCGGCTGATCACATGGCTGGATGTTTCTTTCACCTCACTTCTCACTCTTCCAGCAGGTACCGAGAAATTGTTCTCAGCCTTGTCTCTTCGCTGGCATTATTCCGTACATGGCGGTGGAATCTTCTTTCTTCGGCCTGCCGATCCTTACTTGCCCTACATATGGTCAACAAGTGCATGTATTTGACTATAGTGTCTCTTACCTCCCAAAAAATCGACTGTCAGCATATTAGACAGGAAACGGACCACTGGCATTGGCATACTGACCGAAACGGAGGCCTACCGATGTACGCGACTGTTCAGCTGCTAATATCGCTTCATGGACTTGCTACAATTACTTAACATTATCTAGTGCAAGGGACTTGAAAGCTAAAATTACTACTGATACAAGCCTTTGGATTCGGGGTCTTAGACTAATATTGTACATGCATAGAGTCACCAACGTCCGACATCTATTCTGATCCATCGAGACACGAAGCTTTATCAGCAACTGATATCATCGGGGACGTTTTCGCATTTCTCGCTTGTCTTTCCGCCTGTCACGCTCACTTCAGTCCAAGTCCAATCCTTGCAGCTGCCCTCACCGCACAGGAGGTAGATTTCTGTCGCGTCGCTCTCTACGGTTCCTTGGACATTATCCATTGTCACATCGCTGATTGTGATACCGTTTGTTGGTTTTCCGGTCGGACTGCCGTTTTCATAGTCCTGCTCAATAACGATGCCATAGTCGGTGATTCCGGACAGAGTGATGTCCTTGTAGGTGATTCCACTGACCGAGCCAGTGGCACCATAGACGGTTTTGATGCGGACACCTAAGTTTTATCAGTTGACTGGTTATCAATTAGATAAGGAAGACACGAAACATACCATTCTGGGAGTTGACGATCTTGGAGCTTTCAATTTTAACATCAGCAACAGTGTTGTCGTCTCGTCCACCAACGGATCCAATGGAGAGACCGTGACCACCGTAACAGTAACCGCCAGTGAAAGTGATGTTCTAGGAGACGTTGTCAGCAAACATTCTTAGTTGACTGTTGTATTGACGTGGGCACTCACCGTGCCGGAGTTGATAGCCATGCAGTCGTCCTGGTTATGGACAGTGGCACCAGAAATGTAGATACCAGAGCTCTCGCCGACATCAAAAGCATCGGTATTGTGAGCGCCTTCGTCGTCACCATCAGAGTTGTTGATTGTAACATCAGAAAGCGTCAAATCCTGGGCGTTGTCGATGCTAAACACCTGGACCGGGGAGTTCACAAGGTTCAGGCCCTTGATAGTCGAGGATATCATCTTGTGTGCGCTAAAGAACTTGGGCTTGGTTTTTCCGCCGTTTGAGCCTTTTCCATCCCACCAACGAGAGCCGTCACCATTGATGGTATGTCCGCTAGCACCGGTGACGGTGATGTCGGTCCCAGAAATGGAGATCAAGGGCCCCTTCCACTCTTTGTAACCAAAGGTGGTCGTGCCCTCGAAGATAACCTGCAGGAAGGCTTAGTTTGGTGTAGACAGGAAGGGGCATTGCCCTGAAATCTTACCTCGGTGCCCTCTTTCAAGTCAGTCAAGTCCAGGGTTGTTCCGGATGGCACAGCCACGTCGGACAGAACAATGGTCGAGCAGGACTTTTTCGATGCGATGGCTGAAGATGCGCCGCTAGAGCCGGAAAAAGTGCAACTAGAGGCCCGCTCTTGAAGACTTGGAGGAGTAGTAGGTACTGGTGCAGGCGCTGCCTGCACAACAGCTGAGAGACTCAAAGAAAGGGCCATGAAAGACATGGCAGAAGAGAAGGAAGGCATCTTGTGCGTAACGAATGGAAGTTTTTTTTGGGAGCGGTTCAAATAACTAGAAAACGAGTGTACTGATGAACTTGAAGTCCAAGGAACATCTTCAGCGAGTTGATGACGGGTCGATCAATGGATTTTATACATAGCTGTCCCCTTTTCTATCATGGTCCCTCGAACAGGGGCCGCATGTTTCTTTCTCCTTCGTCGATCCCAAACAACAATCCATAAGTGGTAGAAAGTCAATATGTAACGTCCCGTTGTGGGCCACTGTTTGTTTCATCTATATTCCAAAGCCGCGTTGAGAACCTGGTTCCGGGTCTAAGCTCGAAGAAGCATAAATTAAAGTGGTTCTTCTTACGAACGTGAAAGTGATATGTTGGCTGTATAAAGTTTTCACGAGTTTCACATTCCTACCATTTAAGTATGGCAGACTATCCAAACGGGGGACTCCCGAACCCTTCTCCCCTCTAAACCATATATAGAAGTGCTACTCCGAGTGGCAATTTGTGATGCACAGTGATATAGTTACATTTTGATTGCAGCCTTCAGAGACTCAACTATTTCCTCCCAGTAGAAATTGTATCTGCAGTATTGAACCCTGTCAAGGTTCACTTTAGTACTCGGTGATTCTGAATATATTAGAGATCTAGACGAGTATCAAGCAACATCATATGAACTTTTCCAGCTAGCCGCCCATATTATTACCCACATGGGTCCATGTTTCTCTTCATCAATCCAAAACAACCTTGGAAGAATACATGTATACTAACGTCTCATTGGGCTACCGTGTCACCTAGCCCTAACTCTATGCGAAATTCATATCATGTTACGTGGATACTTTGTGTAGTTTCATAAAGCCGGATACAGGCGTTGGATCAATATCAATCCGATTACAATTACAGACACATTATTCTTGACATGTTCTTGTCTTCACAGCAATCCATCCTCCAAAGTCCTAGACCCTCTGAGCCGGCCTACAGCCATGCCCAACAATTGTGTATCTTTGCTGTACCTGACGCTTGAAGCAAGTCCTCACTGACGGAGATTGCAAGCCTGGTAAACTATTCAATAAACAGATTGCTATCTTGCTAAATCTATCTTCAAGGTAGTATACTCATCTTTAGAAGCACGAACCTATGTACGACTATCAGGGCTATATCATAATATTAACGTAGTAAGCCCTAGAAGTAATCCGATTTTGTTGAAAGGTACCATCAAAAAGAAGAAAGGCTGTCTTCAGACTATAGAATAATTGTCGGCCAGTTTCATACTGATCCTATAAAGAAGGCTTTTTGTTGGAAGACACCGCTGAAAAGGATGAATCCTTTGCTACTTCTTTTCTTTATCTCTATACACATAAATAGCGAGCATTTCTACTTTGTGAATCCCTTCCTTATTACTTGTCACTCAGAAGCTACCACGGCGTTATACCCGACTCTCGGTACTGTGCTGTTGACCTTGCAGCGATGGAGCTCACCACACGGCTCTACGAGAACAAAATTGAGCATGCTTATATTGGTGGGTATGCTACTAGTCTTCTTGATCAACTGCGCACCACGGATGTAAGTTCTAGCCTTATTTCAACACGCACTAACGATTGAAGCTCACACGCAAATAGGATATCGACGTTATCGTTGACTCCAGCCCACAAAAAACACAAGAGCTTCTCAGTAGGTATCCAGCTTTCCACGTTGGAAACCATCGGCTTTTCTTCAGGAACGAGGAGGAACATATATCCGTGAAATGCGATGTCTTAAGTGGCGGAGCGAAAGAGCACATGCGCTTGCCATCTGCGGCCACCTGTCAATATCATGCGCCTTGAAGGTCGTTTGAACATCTCAAGTAAGTGCACCTTGCCAAGAACTAGTTCAATCGTGTTCTTTGTGTGTTGTTGCTGCAACTTGGTAAGCGACGCTGAGAGTTTCATGGTCGTAATAGTCCCGATTGTTCACCCAACGATCATGATACTTACCAAGGTAAAGCGATGCGTCCACTTATGTACTTCTCGGCGACCTCAATCCACAGCGAAATTAGAAACAGACCTCACTGGCATCAAGACCCAGCTAAAGTGGATTACGGACCGAGGAATGCACATAGACTCTGCTGGTTACCCGGAAAGACCAAAGACCCTCAGTCTGGATAACGTGAGCGGTTTGTACAAAAACGTCGAATCCGAGCAGAACGACATCAGAGAACTTCTGGAGCAAGCCCTAGAACCTCATGATCTGGCAGCTGTGCTTGCGCTTGTGGCATCTTCTCAGGCTTGAACGGGGCGTTGAATTCTACCGAGGAAGGATTTTGATTCATGGGGTTTGTAGATTGATAAAATTAGAACTTAACTCCTGAAGAGGCGACTTTTGCATTCAATGAAACATTCGTTCTTCAAAAATAACGATAATCGTTTCAAGTCTTTCTTTCCTGCCGGGTTGCCATGACGATTGACGATTGCCACTACTCATTGAAAGCCATTAAGGTCAGTGACAGTATTGAAGACTACGGCGATATCTCTCGACGCTTCCCTTCCTATATTCTTTCTTATCCTGTACAAGATATCATACCGCAGTAACTCTCTCGACTCTAGCGTAGACTTCCAATATGCCGTGTGACGGTACGCTTCACGACTGTTCTCACTATTCAGCTAATACACCCACCGATCTCTCCCAGGGATCGAGTCTGTCACTCCTCGCAAGCGGGTCATTGTATTTGGTCCTCTGACATTGAGGCCACCATGAGAGCTCTGTCCGAATCCTTTTCCAACCAAGACACAACGCCACTGGTACCCATTCAGCCGGAGACCTTGCAAAGGGAATGGCGAGATTTGAATCGTGCGTTGGGCGCTCTTATAAAGAAGGGTATTCCGGTCGTGGAATGGGGAAATTCTATAATGCATCGATGGGGCTTGGTAGAGATTCGTCCGGTATGTGATCAACCTCATCTCTCGTTCAATCAAGCAGAACAAGCGACTGACTGCGCAACCATAGGGCGTTGAATGGGGAATTCCTGACAGTCTCTGTCAACTTGCTTCACAAACTCTCGTTGAGAATGACTTCCCAGTGGCCCCAGAGCGAGAAAACTTTGACCGATACATGGGTGGATGGATAGAACTGTGCACCTCCCATGACAGATATCCTACTGGTCAAGAGCAGATACACCTTTACCGCCTTTCAACTCTACGAATTAGTTACGCTCAGACGGTGTGTTCAACCTTCAACTTCGATCTGCCGATCCTTACCCCGTGTCCCAGCGAGTATTGGACTTCACTGGTTTCTTACCTTCAAGAACTCGATTCTCATGACCCGAAGCTATGCCGCGTAGAAGGTGATCTCGGGGCTTTCATTAGCCGTCCTTGCGATGGCCCCCCTGCCAACACGCAATACTATAGTGAAGAGGAGGAGGAGCTTGCGGATAGGGAGTTTGAGGAAAGCATACCTATTGGACAGGCCAAGTTGGACCACTGGCATTGGCACAATGACCCAAATGGAGAGCATCTCCGGAGGGCTAAGCGGATTGTTAGTCGTCCAAGTACGTTTTGGAAGACAATGAGACGTGATGCGAGCAGTTGGTCAGATCCGGAATATATCTTATAGTTGGCTTTTTTTCCTGTTACATGTCTCTTTTGTGGAGTGGAGTGGCTGTAGTTAGTAACCTTCGAGTGCGCGCGAAGGGGATCATGCCCTAACTTACTACTTACGGTAACGGTTGCCTAGAAGGGAAACTCATCTCCTTTCCCCCCTAAACGACACGGAAGAACTGCTCCGGATGAGCAATCGCAGTCCCTGGCAATTTAACTAATTTAACTAGCTAGAAGACTGGTGGAATCTGTAGCCATGGTGTTTTTGATGTTGATTTAAAGTGTCCACTGCCTAAACAGAATTCTAGTCTGGCGCCGCTGGTTGGGGCTATTGGCACACATATGTAAGCCTCCTGCCCCGCCGCGAATTTGGAAGAATGTAAGGTTGTTTTCAACCTCAGTCATGGTTACTTTTGACATATTCTTCTTTTCTTTTTTTAAGGACAGTGGTAAGAGCTGTGCCTGGTACTGGCGAGTGAGAGCTACTCCTCGTACCTTCGCCATTTCTGTTTTGAGTTTTCGCTCTGTCTGTTTATTTTCGAAAAAGATCTAATCGACTACTCCGATTAGTCCTCGAATTCATTGAGGCAAAACCGACGGTCGAACATCAACAATGTGTTGTTGTGAGTGCTGCCATGATCGGTATGGCCTGGATATAATCGCTTATTGGGATGCCTGAGGCCAATGATTGACATTGCCATCGTCGGTATTACTATCCATATTCGGTATGACTATATGCTCCAACTCTCCCCTCCCCTGTCATTGTGCACGAAGCACGTCGAGGTATTTCGCCATTATTGCCGCAGGATTCAGCTAAGCTATTAGTACTATGCAAGCCTTATCGCTCACCGGCGGCCGTCCACATTGGCGAATAAACCCCGAGTCTTTTTTCCTCCACATTGGCCGGACATCGGAGAGGAGCGAGCGAATGGAACTCTGGAGACTAGAGACGACGCCCATCTACCCCGCGCACAGCACGCCCAGGTCTGGATGGGCCTGTGAGGCGGTTCTCCGAGGAAGAGAAAAGCAAAGATTTCCGCGGGTGCCGCAAAGTCAAAAGGGCAAAGTTCGTATTCGTGAATCATTGACTTGCACGCATACATAAGATGGCTGCCGTGCCCCTCTTTGTGCCGTCTCAGCCAGACACAACTCAACTGTCTTCACAACATGTATTTCAGACTCGACAAGACGGCTCTCGCTGCTGTGGCCCTGGCGCCTGCCATCCAGCTCTCGTCGGCCGAGACCATCCTCGGTGCGTATGTCTTCCATCGACATGGCGATCGCACCCCCAAAAGCATCCCGCCTGCGTCGCTCACGGATCTGGGCTATGTCGAAGTCTTGGACCGCGGCACTTACTACCATTCTCGCTATATTGCCTCGGACTCGCCCACTCAGATCCTCGGCATCCAGAGCGAGATCGTCAAGCTGTCGCAATTGGCTGTCACTTCACCCTCTGACAGCGTCCTTCAGAATTCCGCCGCGGGCTGGCTCCAAGGTCTCTATCCTCCGGCGGGAGCTGCATCAAACCAGACCCTACGCAATGGAACCACCATCGAGGCGCCCTTGAATGGGTTCCAGCTGATCCCCATCGCTATCCAGAGCTCGGGAAGCGGGAGCGAGAGTAACTCATGGCTCCAGAGCGCGGCAAACTGTCAAAACGCAGACATCAGTAGCAACGAGTTCTTCTCTTCGGATCTCTACAATTCCTACGAGTCTTCCACCAAGAGCCTGTACCAGGGTCTCTCGCCAGTCGTGAATGCGACATTCAGCGAGTCCCAATTGAGCTTTCTGAACGCCTACACCATCTGGGACCTGCTCAACGTTGGCATGATCCACAACTCAACCACCACTTACCCGGCTCTGAGCAATGTCAGTGACGATACCATGAACGAGCTATTCCAGCTCGCAAACATCCACGAATTCAACCTTGCCTACAACGAGTCTAGCACTATACGCGCCATCTCCGGTATGACGCTTGCCAGCCAGGTTCTGACAGCACTCAACAAGACCATCACGGGCAACGGCAAAAGCCCAAGTCTCAACGTCCAGTTCGGCGCCTATGCTACATTCCTGTCCTACTTTGGCCTTGCGAATCTGACTGCCGTCAATGCCGACTTCTTCGGAATCCCGGACTACGCGTCTAGCATGACCTGGGAACTCGTCACCAATGCCACCGTGGCTAACGCCTCCTCCTTCCCATCTACGTCGGATATCAGTGTGCGGTTTCTGTTCAACAATGGCACCTCCGCTGCTTCGGATAATTTGACGGCGTTCCCGCTATTCGGCGGCTCGGCTCTCGAGCTTCCCTGGGATGATTTTGTCACTAGTACTCAGAAGTTCGCCGTCACAGGTCAGGAGCAGTGGTGCCAGGTCTGTGGTAACACAACGGGAATCTGTGCAAGCAGCAGCTCTTCAAGCGCGTCTGCCTCGTCTACTAGTAGTTCGGGCAGTGGCATGTCGAATGCTGTGGCCGGTGTGATTGGTGCTATGGTCACTCTGGGAGTTGTGCTGGGTCTTGAGGTTCTGGGTTTGTTGGCTGGTGGGTTGAGGGTGGTTAGGAAGAGGTCTCTTGCTGCTGCTGGTGCTGCCGCCTCCTCGAGTGCTGTGAATGCTGGTGATGAAAAATAGAGTGCAAGGCTCATGAATTATGAGAGCAAAGCGTGTAATGATTGACGAATCGTGCCTGTCTGTAGCTACCGTGGGAAGGGTTACCTAGGTAATGAAGCTATTGAACTACAAGAAAGATAGGAAGTGATATAATCTTAGGGATACCCTAAATGCAGTTGATTTGAGTCGTCGTTCATCATAAGATCAATAGGTGTACTCCTGCTTACACAATTAAGATTCAAGATTCCATCAACACCCCTTTATCACCCATAATCTCACAGCCATTTCGTACAACCCCGACAAGACCTCCAGTCTGAATCGCCTCACTGCCTCCACCGGATAGTCGCCACTCAACTTCCGCCAGTCCCTCTAACCAGCTGATTCGAGTCTGCGCAGGGACTTCCAACGTCTGCAATTGTTCACCTAATGCGCTCAGAATATCTGCTAGGGCAAGTCCCTGGTTTGTCTTGATAGTGTTGATAGTGTTGAGGCATGACGTGACGTCGCTGGTTGATAATAGTGTGGTCATGATTTCGCGGATATCAGATGGATGAGGAGCGGCAATGCAGTTATAGATCGTTGCGTCGGTGACTAATTCGTGCTCTGGGGGCGGTTGGTCTTTGGGAGCATTATGCATGGGAAGTGGGATGCCTTCACCAATGGCCAAAGAATTTAGTCAATCATTCAACCTAATAGCTTATCTTGGTTGTTAACTTACTGCTGGCATGGCAAGCCTGAAGAACGTTCAACGCCCGTCGCATATCGCCCTTGCTAAGTCTGACGAGGCTCTCGGTTGCCTCGGGTTGTATCCGCACATTCTCCGCCTCAATGACCTTGTCCACCAGAGACCGGATATCTGCTTCCTTCAGCGGACTGAACCGGAACCTTGTACATCGCGACAACAGGGCCGGCGAGAGCTTGTGGGTGTAATTCGCAATGATACAAAATCGGGTATTGGCAGTGTATTTCTCCATGATTCGGCGAAGCGCCATCTGTGCAGTGGCCGTCATTGCGTCGGCTTCGTCTAGGATGATCAATTTGAAGGCCCCCAAAGAATTCTTGTTTGCGGCTGGGGCAGCAACGGAAAAAATCTGTTTTGTGCTCGCGAATGTCTTGATCTGTTCTCGAACCACGTCAATGCCTCGATCATCGGACGCGTTTAATTCTAGCACCATCTGGCGCATGTTTTTGCTTCCATAAATTCGTCTCGCTAGGGCCAGGATCGTTGTGGTCTTTCCAGTGCCAGGAGGTCCGTAGAGAAGAAGATGCGGTAATCGCTAGTTGAGGGATCAGACCCAACGTACTTTGGTACAATGATGTTTCATCCACTTACATGTGTGTCAACAAATCTGTTGATCGTAGCTAGTATGTCCTGGTGTCCATGAACCTCGTCCAGCGAGCTCGGGCGGTATTTCTCAACCCTGATTGACCGTTCAGAACTTGCTTCGTGTGCTTGGAAAAGGAGAAGGCCGCGCTTACCATGGTAGATTATCCTCAGCGCCAACAGGCAAATCTGCAACAATTTTCTTCCCTTTTGTGTTGGTGTTATCGGAGCTAAATTTCATTGCGGTGCCTTGTGCCGTGGCATCCATGTCGATATCATCGTCATAGTCCGACATTCTGGAGATATTCCTTCTTTATAGATGAGATTGATAGCTCTTCGGCCTTTTCCAGTGCAGATAAGTATCCACGAAGACAATTCCTCTGTATGGCTGATGTCCGACGCGTCAAAAGACGGAGAGCGCGTAAAGAGGTTCCTGGAGCTGCTAGCGCGGAAAATAAGCGGACTAGCCTTGTACGGCTAGCTTCAGACAGGCGGCTACAGCCCGCACTGCTCACTCCGTCATAACAGCTGCCTATCTAAACGTCTACAAAACATACGCCCTCCAGAACCTCATACACACTAGAGCCGCCCATCAGATTCTTCAAAATGCCCGTATGTGATATCTGCATATCCGCAATTGACCGCGCAGAACTAACCATATCCATTCAGGCATACCATTCGATCTTCCTGGACGAGGCCGACCTCCCTGTTATCGGTATGCAGATGCAGCCCTCCCCGCATACTCCAGGCTCCGAACATTGGACTCTCGAATAGTTCACTCCAGACAGCTTGGGCAACATGCGTCTAACATTAAATTCGTGCCAGGAAACTTCCCTCTCCTCCCTCTTCGCACTCGCACTCGGGGCCCCGCATACGTTCTCCCCGCGCTTCCTCCCTCAGTGTCCGACCTTGATATTGACCCGAACAGCGAGTCGTACGATTGCATCGATGAGATTCTTTCTCTTTTCCGCGCCAATGTGCTTTTCCGCAACTTTGAAATCAAGGGCCCTGCCGATCGCATGTTAATTTATGGTATACTCTTTTTGAGCGAGTGTTTGGGAAAAGTCAAGCCGGGAATGGCGGCTCGAGATGCTGAGAAGGTAGAAGATTTTGGTTCCTTTTGAACTCGAATGTCTATAATTTGTTTGATGGCTGACCTTGCGGGAATGTCTAGGCCTTGATTAATGTGGCCCTCGAACAATTCGCTATCCCCGGCGACGTCTCGTTTCCTCTGAATCAAGCTTTTGAGCGTCCGCGCGACAGACAAGACGCCGAGCAACTCCGACAGTACGCAATGAGTCAAGACAGTTATGGTTGAGAGATATGACTGACCACAACAGATACCTTTCTCAAGTCCGACAAGAACTTGCTATCCGACTACACTCTAGATTATACCCCGGTGGTGAAGGTCCTTCCAAGGTTAGTCTGCCCCTTCTCCATTCTCCTTGTATCCGTTGCACTTCAACACTGGATCGTCTTGATTTGTATACTGACTAGAACTTATATAGTTCTGGCTTAGCTTTGCGAAGAGAAAGTTCATGGGCAAAAGTCTATAGATGTTAATGTTTTGATGTCTCGCCTCGTTTTCTGATATGAATACCTAGGTAGTATAAATGTGATTCTATTTCTCACTTTGCAATATGCAGCCGATCTGTTAAGGGCCCTTTTTCTACTAGATTGCATGCACCTTTCTTTCGCCACGTCTATAGTACAGTAAGTGGGCTTGATTTCATGCAGCGGCCGGTGTCGGTACATCTTCCGGTGTGCCGGTGTCCAACTTTCGCTTTTTACGATTGGAAATGCCGCGGGCCTGTATGCGTCCTGATGGAGGAATCACTCGGGTGCCGTGAAAAATGTATCCCTCTGCGTTACCTCGTCCAGTCATTAAAGGATGTGTCCGGCCTGGCAACGCTTGCCATTCCCGGACACGCGATGTTTGAAGCATGGGCGCTAGGATTAATGTCGGATCAAGAGGAAATTCCGATGAAAGCTCAGATTCGATCGATGGTAGATCCACGTCCATATCCTCGGTGTTGATGTTTTGTCGCTCTTTTTCGAGTGCCGTCTTTCTGTTTATATACGCTGCGCGGCGATTCGATGAATACTGGTCCATCAGCTTGGTGAGCTGCTCGACTGTCGGTGAATATACTACGACAGACGCTCCACCAGTGAGCAGCGGAACAGCGTGCTTCAGTATCGAGTCTGGATCCATATGACTGGCAACAATCAATCCGTCATATCCGCCGGTGCGTACCTCGTCAACAACCCTTTTTACTCGAAGCCACCGGGCGTGTTTGCGATGATATGTTCCGCGCTGCCTCGGTTTGAGCGTTTTCAATTTCTCCTCGCTGAGAGTCTCCGGCTCCTCTGAGTACATGTTATCAGCCCCCGGTTCGACCAGTTGAAGCCAAGATACGGTTTTCAAGTGATCATAGAGGGGATGCGAGCTGTCGGGTTCGTCTATATCAAAGCCAAATTGTTTCAGGAGGACGAGGTTGGCCTGTGAATAAGGATGGATAACGGTGATAGTATTTTCCACCGCGGCCATGCCCTGTATTTTTATTCGCTGCGAGACCTTCGACCCCGCCTGGCGCTCTCCATTGTCTTCAGTTCCGTTCGTGTTGCCTGATGTTATGTGGTCTTGTTCGGAGTTATCCCCATTCTCCTCCGCATCACTGGACTGAGAAGGGTAGAGAATGCCCATTCGTTCAGCCATGGCGGCAACAACGAGACCTCCAGTATCATCCGCCACTAGATATCTTCCACTCGGCTTGAGATTCTCGAGTCTTGAATTTCCGCTGTTATGCACATTTCCCCAGCATCCAATTAACCCAATAATTTCGTGTCGCAGTTCCATGGTCCGGTTCAGCTCCTTTCGCTCTAGCATGTAGTCTGTCAGAAGATTGACATCCATAGGTAACACCGTAAATCTTTTAAGATACTTCTTCTCTTTACGCAGCTTGTATTTTGCTAGTGAGAATACCGTTTTCTTGTCAATAGCGGAGTGGGATTCCAATAATTTCGCAATAATATCCTCCCCGGCGCCAGTGGAATTTTTCTTCAATTCTTCAATCTCGTCCAGGGTCAACGTTTGCGCCGATCCATCATCAACAATGTCACGGTTTGTACGCATGGGCTGCTGTTCTCCATTTGCCGCATCTGTTTCCTCCAGCATACCATCTGCCTCTCCAGAGCCCTCGGTGATGAGAGCTTCAGCATGGAGCTCGGCAGCTGGCACGATACGCAGGCTGTGGCCATCTTCGCTTGGTTCGTTGAGAATCTCGTACGTTACATGAAACGGACGGCCAATGATCTGGTTTGCTTGAAAACTACCGAATTTCCCCAGCGATACTGATCTGAAATCCATTAAGCAATCAGCCAACGGCTCTCCAATCATGACTTGAGGGGAAACGAATTATTTTAAACTCACGTATTCGGTGTGATCGCCACCAACTTATACATGCCGGAGGGCAGCCGCAAAGCAATCTGCTGCTTTGGCAGGACAACTGAATCCATTGTTTATTTTTTTCTTTTTTCTGTTTCTTCCTCGTATCCGAAGTACCTTATCACCTTGTTTGTTCTCTCGCCATGTCGACGGTAGGTAAAATTTAGGAATTGTTCTAGATTCGCGCAATCTGATTGGAAAGCGATTTAGCTTGCGAACCACCTTCCCGGCGAGATATAACTCCGGCTCCGGATAAGGCATATCTTAGCCGCCGTGGGCAGCGGGCACACGTCACGCTTGGTCATCCAGGCATCCATACGGTACGATACGGTACGAGACGATACGATGCCCGTTGGAAGTTGGGACTAAGACGCAAATGGAATAGGTATTTTCGACCTCGAACCGCCCGGCCAATGAGGGCGCTGTGCGGTCTATTATTAGCTTGATTGATAGCTCATCCGCGCACGGCAGCAACTTAGCTTGCATCTTATGCCTGCGGGGGAAAAATGGCAGCCTACGGAGGTGACGAATCCAAAGGATGTGTTTTTCCTAATACCCTGTGACTTCTGAACGACGTTTTTTCGTGCTGTTGAATTTGTTTATTCGAATCCGAGACTCTATATATGTATCTCTAGCACGGGCTGCGTTGCTTACTACTCAATTACGACAGCGTCCTGCGTGGTACATTCGGACATCCGACCGACCTCACACAAGCGACAACGCTTGTGTATAGTTTCGACTACACCATTATCGACAATCAGCCAGGGGTGTACATGAGCTCTCGAACTTGGAGAGGAATGTGTTATTTGTCTTCCGCAGAATAGTACCGGCAACCCCCAATTAGCACGGCATAGAAACCGCGAGTCGGCGAGCGATACTCGACAACCACTCCCTTTGAATAGCGGCATACAGTGCTGATGGTGCTCCGAAAGAATCCTCCGCCTGGAATTAGTGTTCCGTCACGAACGAGAAACGGCTCAGACCCTCGTTCTCCTGTGTCGCGCAGCTCTGCATCTCCCCGATCAGCCACTCAACAATCGTCTCGTAAAGATAGCTGGGAGCTGGATACAGACTCGATATATTCACCGGACTTGCATACGTCTCCTGCATTTGACCTGATGCCTCTAGAAGAAGCGCAGAAGTCCCCAGTGGCTGTTCAAAGCCCATGGGAGGATGAGCTGGTGGAACGGCCAACTGGGATGACACATGTGGCTGCGACCACGCAACCTGGAGCAGCAGCTGACCAGATGTTTGGGAATCCGGACGGAATAAACTACCAACACACAGGCTTGAGCGTTCCGTCGGTTGACGATCCTCAGAAACAGTTAAATTTTGGAGATTCGGTGTCTGGAACATCCCCCCAGCGATTTCGCTCTAACAATCCTTTTCTCCGCTCCCGAAATCCAAGTCCCAATCCATGGGACGATGCCAGTCAGCAAGGACAGGTGTCGCTGCACCCAGGGCATGGAGCATCAATATCCAGTCTTCACCCAGATGCTTCTGAAAGAAATAGCCAGAGTAAGCTTCCCATGTCACTCTCTTTTTTTCCCCGTCAATCTGCTCACAGTATGTAGCTTCAGGTATCATCCCAATGACTGCACGCTTGTCAATATTCGATGAACCAGAGGAACCATGGGGCTCATCAAGCCATCAATCAATCGCGCAAACACAGACATCGCTAAGCTCCGAATCAGCTCTACGTGTCTCTTCCGAAAATGGGGGGTCATCTCTTCCTGGAGACAGTGGCATGTCAAATCAATATCCGATAAATCAGGCTGCGCAATATTCGGGTTCGAACAATCACTGGCAGGGAACGATGTTGACGGGCGCTTCAAATTCTATCAACGGCTCAAATGCGTCTGCATCACAACCTATTCCCCGAGCCCCGTCACCACAGCTCATAGATCTTGGTGATACACCGACAAACACACAAGTCGATCCTTGGTCTTCGGAAAATCAAGCCCCTACGCCTCATAATGACCAAAATAAAGATCGGCCTAAAACTTTAAATGCGCCTGCGTCTACGTCTGCGCCATTGCCACCAATGTCCGAAGCGGAGTTGAGGAGGTTTCAGGAGAAACAAGCAGAGACATATGCGATTCGACATGTAAACTGGATCGACCACACGGGAAGTTTGCGCGAGTCTCCAGTGCTCGTGCAAAGTCAAAACGGGCCATGCCCTTTACTTGCACTTGTCAATGGACTCATCATGCGCTCTGACAGAAATACCCAGCCGCCGATTGTTAGAGCCCTACAAATAAGAGAGCACATTTCTCTCGGGCTACTTATTCAGGCTTTATTTGATGAGTTGGTCACATACTCAAACGACGAGCTTCCTGATATTGAAGCTCTAAGCCGGTTTCTAACCATGCTACACACCGGAATGAATGTGAACCCTCGTCTTACACTAGAATCTTCAGCGGCAGTCGGATCATTCTCCGAAACTAAGGATCTTCTATTATATGACTCCTTCAAAGTCCCCTTGATTCATGGGTGGATAGCCGCACCAACAAGTGAAGCCCATGACTCCATGGCCCGAGTCGCCGAGTACTATGAAGACA
Organism: Talaromyces atroroseus; assembly: GCF_001907595.1. Lineage (NCBI taxonomy): Eukaryota > Fungi > Ascomycota > Eurotiomycetes > Eurotiales > Trichocomaceae > Talaromyces > Talaromyces atroroseus. The sequence goes on along the minus strand of NW_017971437.1, from coordinate 1,195,480 downwards.
TGCAATTATTACATTTCCGCAAAGAAGAGCTCGAAGACCGTGTCATCCGCAACGGCTCCACATTATCTCCTGTTGAAGAGCGTCTTATGGGTGATATTCAGAAAATTATTCACTTTGTCAGCGTCGAAAACGCAACGCAGTTGACTGCGTTCGGATTAACGCATTTGGGCAGGACACTTTCACCAGGCTCGGTGTCGATCCTTTTCCGCAATGATCATTTCTCGACTCTCTATAAACATCCTCAGTCGGGTCAACTATTCACCTTAATCACGGACGCCGGATACGCTGACCATCCTGAAGTCGTCTGGGAATCACTTGTCGATGTAACCGGTTCCAATGCAGAATTCTATGCAGGCGACTTCCGACCAGTCGGCCATGGCCCCTCTGGCTCGGGTCCTGCTGTATCATCTCATTTAGTTGCAGAACGAACATCAAGTCGAAATAATGCCACGACTACGTCCAGTACTACATCGTCGCAGAAAAATACCGAACAGGAAGATGCAGACTATGCATATGCACTTTCACTTCAGTTTCAAGAAGAAGCGCGACAACAGCAGCAACAACAACGACAGCAACGTGGTCGGTCTTCCTCAAGTCGATTACCTAGCTCTAGTTCTGCGGGCAACAACACGGCACTGCGATATAGCCAGTCTACCGCCTCTGGCTCATTGAATAGACACCACACTCCATCCGCGTCTCTGCCTTCAATTCAAATCCCCAATCGAAGCAATGAAAACCACGTCAGCAACAACGACTTCAGCAACATACCCCAAGATGCACCCGTAGACGGTAATGCCAACGACGATATAGCAGACGATGCACCTCCCCCTTCCTACGAGCAAGTAGCTCGCAACAAGGCCGCTGAATCCCTGAATCGGCAGCAACAACAATCCCGACAACAGCAGCAGCAGCAGCGGCGGCAACAATTATCTTATACCTCCTCTTCTGCTTCGTTACCACATACGGAATACGGTCGACGAAGCCAATATCCCGGTGCAGCCGTGGCTGCAACTGGTCGAAGACAACCACTGCAAACCTTACCGGACAGAGAACCACGGAGTCCAAGGGATAAAGATTGCATTGTGATGTAGTTTGTAACCCCAACCCATTGACTGACTATATATGTATGATTTGATGACTTGTACTATTTCTAGCCTTAGCCCTAGCTTTTTTTCCTTTCTTTTCTTTTCTCCGTTTCTTTCTCGCATATCATTTATTGGATTTTTCCTCTCGGGTTCATATTTGCTTGGCAATGCATACAATTAATTCTCAGTTGAATTACTGGTTACTTGAGAATATGTGCTGATATGCCTTGGGTTTGTCAATACGTACTTGCATGATATTCAATTACATCTAACTACAAAGAGGTGAATTTATTATGCACTCTAGTCAGTAAAGTGAATAGCTAGCTATCTATGAACCTGCAATTGAAGGAGTTACCTAGGTCGTATACACACTAGGTATTGTTTGAGCAAAGAAATATTTAGCTCTGTGAGAAGAAAATTAAAGTCATTCGTATACGTTTCTCATTACAATATGTGTATGTATTTATTTATTCGTGTCGTTTCAGGGTAATGCTGCAAAGAAAATAAAAAAATCTCCTTCCCATATGATGAATCTTTGTTCAAAAAAAGAACCCGAGAAATAACGTCGTCAACTTATCAGATCTTCTTTCTTCGCTTTGGGCTGTGTATGATCGATTGATCGGATACGTTGATGCCTGGGTAATTCTCGTCGACTGTGTTTGAGGGACTCGTTTCTTCGCTATCGGTAAGCGTCTCGATGATGCGTCCTGGTTCGTGTGTGGTCGTTGCGTTCCTCTGGTTATTATTATTGTTTTTGTTGTCAACAGCAACACTACGACCGCTGGGGTCGTCGGATTTGGTGTAGTCTTCGTAATTATCAAAGTAGCTTGTCGGCGCGCTTGTTCGTGCGTTGTCCCCGAATAGATCGGTGTCTCCTACACCAACGCCGAGGTTGTCGAAGTCAAAGAGCTCGTCGTTGGCACGTCGATCGTCAGAAGTCGTTTTGTAGTTCTGGGTGGGTTCTGAAGTTGATGAATTCCCAATGTCAAAATTGCCTTTAGTATCTAGGTCTCCCATATCCGTGAAGTAGTCGTGGCTGTTGAATATTTGGTCAAGATCAAGTGTAGGCGGAGGTACGTTGCCATCTGCAATGCCGGGGATATGTCCAGTCGGGCTCAATGGCTGTAGTAGGTTTGTTAGGTTCTGGACGGAACGGTCCTGTTCGGCTTGCATCTTCATCAAGTTGTCAATCTCATTACGAGTACTAGCAAGTTGAGCAGAGTAGTTGTCTGGCATGGGAGGTGGAGTCGGTGTTATCAGGGCATTGTTTGATGAAGCAACAGACGGATCGCTAACGTTTGTATCACGCGCCATCTGTCGTAACATATCTGCCCGCTGCTTCGGTGTAAGAGCCGAATTACCACCGGACGTTTCTAGAGAAGAAACAATGTTGGGAAAGTCGCTAAATGTGGTTTGAATGCCGTTAGCAGCGTTGGAATTCTGGATCATGGACATGATATCACGCTGTGGCTTGCGCTGGTCCTGCGGGGGTCGCATGGGTCCTGCTGGTTGGGGACTATTGCTATCGTGGATCTCTTCAATATTCCGTATCGGCGCAACTTGTTGACGGGAAAGCTTCCGACTCGAGGTACCATCGTAGGCACTAGTCGCTGGAGACAAGGTGGTTGCACGATCATTAGTGCTAGCGTCAGCCTGTGGAGGGGCCTTCAACAGCAACGGCTGTTTCTTAAATCGCGGATTTGCTGACGCCAGATCGTTGCTTAAAGTACTCAGAGCATAATCATCGCCGACATCAACAACATTGCCTTGATCTTGGGATATGATCCCGGAGAAAGAATTGGCAAGATTCTGGGGGCCATCATGTCCCTGAAGGCTGCGGTTATAAACTGTAGCAAGAAAGGTGAGAATCGCGTTGATGGAATTTTCATGGCGGCTGTGCTGTTCTTGGAAGTTGGCGGCTTGAGCATACAGCTGCTCATGTTCCCTGCGAAGTTTCAATATCGTACTTGAGATGATTTGCTGTTGCTGGCGGATATTTTGAAGTTCACGGTAGACGCCGGCCAATTGATCCTTTGGTAGGATTTCCTCCCCGCTGGTTATGGCAAGTTGGCCACCATTCCGCGGGCGCTCATCGCGGCCACCATCTTCGGCGAAGTCATCAGCGTCATGGTCTTCGCCATCCTCCGTCTTGGTCTTGGCTCCTTTGCCAGCCCCCTTGCCACCCTGACCAGAAACATTTTTGGGTTTCTGAATCAGCCATAGAAGATCGGGGTGGCCGCGCTTAAAGTACGGGTTGGCGTATTCACTCGGGCTCTTGTTCTTCCTTTCACTCGCGCGCATCGAGTTGTCAGACAGGCCGACCTTTTTATGGAAGCCATACATATTGAGTTGGCGCACGAAAGAAGCGTATTTATTATGTTTAAACAGCTCGGGAATCAGCCTGCGGGCGAATTCATCTTCATCCAGCACGATGAATGAATTGCCATCGTCGGACCATCGTATAAAGTCGGCATATTGTGGTTCATCGAGGAAACTAAGTCAATGCATTCATCAGTAAAAGTTCCTATATTGTAATGATGGTTGATCATACCTTCTCAGCTTCTGAACGAAAGGGGGGATTTGTTTCCTCTTCGCCTGCGCTTCTCTCTTCGCAATTAGCGCCCTTTCTTCGAGTTCTGCCAGACTCTCTCCCCAGCCATCACCGCTGCTGGTTTCTGGAACCGATGAAACAGACGACTGCTCAAATGAACGGTTTCTATTTATAAGCTGATTCATTGGCCTTCGGGTGAGCTGATTAGGCGGTTGGTTAGAGGCCACTGCAACTTCTTGGTTTGTAGCATACGGCATGGTGTTATATGCGGTCGAATCGATGGGAAAGGCCTGCGTCGTGGCAGGAGCATGAGGGTCTTGGCCCCATTGAAGAAATTGATCGTCAGAAAGCTGATTTGCAGGGTCCGTGTAACTTGGAATCGATCCAATTGGGCCATGTATCACGGGCGACGTGCCTGGCGCTGGCCGTTTGCGTGATGGAACTCCTTGAGAAGTCATCTTCAACGATCTTGTGCTATCAGTTCGGCGTCGAAAAATCGCACAGCCTGTTGTGTAGAGCAATATAAGAGGACCCAAGGGTCACTCTCAGTTGTTCGGTTTTCTGTCACTGTGTGTTTTTTTACGTGGTGTAGTACTGAAGCTAGACGCTCTTGGTGGCATTAAAAGCAGCGCTTTGGTTATCCACAGAGGGAACGGCGCCAGTAAGCGAGGATGGTAGACCGCGTGCTAGCCTCTATTCCTTGGTATTTTCGAAGATAGATTAGGTGATATGATATTCACCGAGAGGGGCGCTGCAGAATTATCGGCCGTTCGCGTCTGAAATAGAATGGTATGTAGCAGAGCAGAAATGATGGGATTTAGCGGTAGAACAGAGTCAATGGTATTTCAAGTGTAAATAGATGCTCGCATGGTACCCCAGGAAATGCTTGACGTTGGCGAGCGCTGAATCGACAAGGCTAGTTGCCTGCTGCAGAGCGAGCAGCGCTGTGGCGGCAGAATAATGTCAGAGCCGGCGATGTAAAATTCGAATGAAGAGAGCGCGTAATGCAGGGAAACACTGGAGACGGGCTGCTAATGCGTTTCCTCTCCGGCGTTGCAAAAATTCTCAGGACCTGCGAATTGGACTTGTTTTTTTCTTCTCGTGAACTTTCCAAGCGCTTGCCTCATCCCGCCAAGCTTAAGTGAAGTCGACGGGCGGAGCGGGCCTATTCCCGATCCGTAGACGCACGTGACTGCATAACTTGTTCATTGTCCCGACCAGCGCAGCACAACCAAACCTGACACGACAATGCTATTGATTCGTATTCAGCAAGGAATCTTACGAGGTTTTGCGGCCAGAACAACTGAATGATTCAACAAATGTGCGCATCAAGCCCTAGAAGGCCTTTTCTACAGACGTCTAGCCACATGAACAAGAACTCCGCTACAAATTGGTCCGACCTTGATTCAGCCCTGCCTCAATACAGTGGCTAGTATAGACGCGTTTCTAGGCCTAGGGAAACAATAACAAGACCATATTCGATCTAGGGGTTGCCCAGATAACTCGGGACTCTCTTTCCAAGGCTATCCCTGAACATGATGGGCGCGTTCATGTCGCTTCGTACCCAAGTTCTCCCTTCCCAATAAGCTTCATTGGGCTTTCTTCCTTCAGCTTGAATGCGCTCAGCCACCTTTTCAACCTCTGCCCATACTCGGAGGATGTTTTCGCCGGCAAATTTGCGAAGCTGCTCGTCTGTTGCTCCTCGTTCCATCAACAGCTCGACTAGACGGGGGTATTTTGAAACATCCTAGAGAGAGTATTAGAATATGGATGAGCTGTTGTCGTCAATTGAATGGTGAAAAGGAAGGGAAATGGAAACTGACCTCCAAGCCTAGTGGAGTGACAGGCGTTCCGTCGAAGTCGGAGCCCACGCCCACATAATCCCATCCAACAAGTTGGGCAACATGCCATATATGGTCGACAACGTCGTGGATTGTCGCCGCGTCTGGATTGTCCGGTCTCAAAAACCGATTGACGAAAGTGATCATGATGATACCTCCCTTTTCAGCGGTTGCTTTTAAGACATCATCAGGCGCAAATCGCAACACCTTAGAAAGTGCATATGCGCCGGTGTGTGAAAATATGACGGGGGCTTCACTGAGCCGCAGTACGTCGCGCATTGTTTCATGAGATACATGTGACAGATCGAGCATCATGCCTAGGCGGTTCATTTCGGCAACATACTCTTCGCCAAAGGGAGTGAGTCCCTTGTCCTCCCGACCGGCCGTCACAGTACTGGCTGCAGTACCGAAGACGTTGTCACAGTTATGTGTAGTCGTGATATATCGTGCGCCGAGGTCGTACAGCTGCCTTAATGATGCAAGTGAATTGCCGATTTGATGAGCTCCCTCGATGCCAATGAAGCTGCCGACTTTGCCGTTTGCAAAGGCCTCCCGTGCGCAAGTTGAGTTGGAGCAGAACTGGAAGATATCCGAGAATTCGTTAACAAAGCGTTTCGTTATATCGATCTGCTCGAGGGTGTCACGAAGTGTCCACTAGTCACGGTCAGCGCGATTTCTGGACGTAGTCTTTCGGGGCTTTATATTCATACAGTGGGTTCGTCCAGCGGGACATCCTCCTTCGTCTCACTATCCTTGGGGCAATGGATATAGCATGACCAGAACTGTCCTCCCAGCATGCCATCTCGCACCTTCTGCCGATCGGTGTTACTTAGAAGGCCCGTGTTGAATGTGAATTTGTCATTGTAGATTTGATGCTTCAACTCATTGCGGATCAAATAAGGAAGGTCATTGTGTCCATCGATTAGTGGCGTTGTGCTGAGGACATGCTTCGTTCGCGCAGCGTAGTCTGTAGGGTCGATGGGAGCCGGGGCTTCTTGTGTCGCTGTCCAGGGGCTAATAAGTACGCTTGCGAGAAGGATACCCAGGGTGCCGATGCCAAAGAGCCAGCCTCGTTGAGATCTGGACGCCGTCACTGCTCCTGACAACACTACTGCTTGGTTGGATTCCTGAGAAGTAAGAATATCTGAAGCCACGGCAGCTGCTCTGGTATTCAAAGTCTCCATGATGTTGATAGAGGACGAATGCTGCTGTATTCAGTGAAAACAAAAACAAAGAATGCTGAGAATATTTTTCTCCTTTTCTTTTCCCCTCACTTTTTTCACTCCATATCTTTACTCCTACTAATTGCAGGTCCATCTCGGCCTTACCCCGGTCCAGAGCGGGAAAAATGTAGGCATCGCCAGCAGCCGTCGGCGTCTCACTCGGCGATTCGTTTATCAACCAAACGTCTAATTCTAGCGTGACTCCGCTTGGCTGATAGGCTGCCAGGCCCGGCGACTGATTGAATTGATTCTAACGATGCTACTGATAAGTAGCGCAATCGCGACGAGATACTCGGAGATGTCCGATTACAAGCAACCAAGTATTGCGTCTTTATTCTCTGCTATGATCACATTGCTTCGCTTCGCTTCACTTCGCCCATGCTATCTTCGAATGCTTGACTTGCTGAAATGAATCACAAGCCTCATGCTAGCCTATATAGTTAGTATGTTGTAACTAAATCTACCCCCAGACCCAGGGCGCCAATTCAGGCGAACCAAATTGGCCGTCAATGGGCATCCACCCATTCTCCATTTGAAAGGCAATATCACTTGTGTTTCTAGGGAACGACATAGAATTATCATATGCTTCGCGTTCGTCGTGCGGGGAGGCCATCGCGAGAACGGACACTGGGACGGAGGGCTTTGGCTGGAAGAGCATCGCAGCAACCCTCCGCAGCTTATGCTGGATGACCTTCGAAAGCGCCCAAGTCTCATTCGACGACTTTAACAGTCCAATAAGGAGCCGTACGCGGTCTCGGTGTTGCTCCAGACACTTCTCGCCGTCAACTCGAACATGGGCGATAAACGTTGAGCACTGCACGACGCCGCAGAGGCTCAGGCCAAACATGAATAAAGGACTATGTTTTTGCATCGACGTGCAAATGGAGAAGAGATTTGAGAGGCGCTTGGAGGCCTCGGTGGCTTTTATACCATGAATATGCCGCGTGGACGAGGGTGGGAGTTTGTGCGCAATCGGACCGCAGAGAAGATTGTCAACGTTGCTTGCGTTGGAGTCGGCACAGAAATCCAGAATCAAATTACTTCGTGGGAAGTGCAGCAGAATCGCGGCAAGCTGCACCATCATATGCGCCTGCAGCAGCATCTCATCGATCTCGCCATACGCATTTACAATGTCGGCCTTGTTGGAAGGTAGATAGTGCGCCCAGCTAGCCAGCGTGTTGTCCACGGCTTGCGCTTTGTCACGATGTGCCCGATTCGGATCCCTCACAGCAAGAACGCGGGCGAGGAGATCAATTGCATCAACGCGATATGTGAACGACGAGAGCGCTCTGGTTTCGGAATCTACTTCTGCGAAAATACGGGACTCCAGTTCCTGGCGCGACGCAGGGGGGGAGATGGAGCGACCCTCTGCATAGATGCTTTCTTCGCAGGGCATCTCAACATCGCAATGAACCAAGCTCAGTCGGAGGCCAGAGGGTCCCCTGGGATCGAGAGCTGTCAGGTAGCCGTCAAAAACATACAGTTCCCACCACGTTCGTCTCATACTTTCCGCTTCCAACCCGCTCCCTTGTCGGGTGTAGAAGTTGGCAAACTCCCTCTTATTCATCCCCACCGCAAGCGCCATGTCGATTGCCTCGTGCAGTCGTGTACGGGCCTCTTCAATCTCTCCATTGCCATGCAGGGCGATGGCATATAGCAGCCTGGCCTGCACAACCTGCGGCGAGTTTTCGCCGTTCACCGTCTGAGCTAACTCGGTGGCGGCTAATTCTCTCAAATGCGCCACCGAGATCACAGAGTAGTGACTACCGATATACTGAACGACAGCACTCAAGTAGCTTGGATACCGCCGGCCCCTGTCGTAGACATTCTTGGGGAATAGGATGGGATGCGAGCGGTGAAAGTTTTCGTAGTAAAGCTCAACTAGAGTCTCCTCCGCGGGGCCGCGGAGTACACCGTCACTGTCTTGCGTAACATGCTGTCCTTGTAACGAGCGAAGCGACCGGGGGGACGATGATGTTATTACATCGTTGGTTCCAGTGGCTTGGCTGATACTCGTAGCTACAGGGACATCAACTGCTGCTGTGATATCCGGCGGTAGAAGCGTCGTTGCCGGCCTTGACTGATTCAGATATATCAATGCCGCTGCCGGCGATGTATCCATCCACTGCCCGTGACTTTGCGCGGGAGACTGCTGCTGTGGCACAGCAGAAGTAGAGGAGGAAGAGATCCGCGACGAGTACTTGCGTTTTCCGCCTCGTTTCGACTTCAGATAACTACAGCGGAAGCCCACTTCGTGGCAGCGTGAGCAGACTGGTGTTTTGGCGTCGCACTTGAGATGTCGCCGTCGACATTCGGTGCATGCCAGAGCAGCGGGGCGGGGCAGTCGGCCCTTTTCCTGCGAGAGGGTTGGCGGCATATCCTTACAGTATCTCGTGAGACTAATATTTATCATGTAGATGCGAGGAGGAGTTTTCGGGGACTGATCGGGAGTGGTAGAATGCCATCGGCGACCCAACCGCAGCCATACTGAATACTATATATATATACTATGCTATGCTATGCTACGCTATGCTCATAGAAGAGTTTGCATCACGCCATGATGGCTTCGATATCGCCAAATTAAGCTCTCCGGCCTGTGATTGGCCCATCCATCTATATCTTGCGCGCCGGCTATCTAGCCCTAACCCTAAGACCTCGATTTGCAACTCTTCTTCGTCCACAACATTCAATCGGCCCATCAAGTCGGCAGAGTAAATTCGCCCCGAGGGATGAACTTGGCCAACGTGCTCTTGGGCAGCGTCGCTTGAGAATGCTTACTACTGCCGCCCTCTAGGGGATCGGCCAAGGTGCCTGGCGCGTCAGGACTCGAGGGGAGAATCTTAAAGTGGGCAATCAGATGAAGAAAAGCGAGGTATAGAGCGTTATGCGCCAAGTGCGATGCCACACACATTCGCGAGCCCATGCCAAAGGCATACTGATGCGCTTGTTTGGAATCTGAGTTGTCCAGCCAGCGTTCGGGGATAAATGCAAAGGGGTCTTCAAAAAGATCGGGATCTGTTTCAGTGAGCCATCATTCAGTTTATGTCATATCAAGCAGTATAGTTATGCATACCTCGATTGCATGCCCATGAATTCAGAAGAATCATGGTTCCCTTAGGAATCATCACGCCGTTGTAGACAACCGGCGCCGTGGTCTCTTTGGGCATGGCAACACGGAGGATCGTGTAGTATCTTCCCACTTCTTTGGTGAATGCATTGATGTATGGCACTTTACCGGTCCCAAAGGGGTCGGTGTCGAGGACATGGGATTCTTTGATTTCTTGAAATGCCTTTTCTTGTATTTCTGGGTTATGTGCCAGGAAATTCACGGCCCATGCTACTGAGGGTGCATTGCTATCGGCGCCTGCCATGATGCTAAGGCTAACACTTAGTCGTTCAAGATCGCTCAGATTTCTGGTCTCTGGGTTTTTCAGCATGTTTCCTTGAATGCAGGGCTTGTCGGTCTTCTCGCGGATTTCTGTCTTCAGCGCCTCCAGAAGAACGGCATGGTATCTCAACCGTCGTCTTCCAATATCCAGGGCCTTTTGAAGCGAGTTTCCAGGAAGTAGGAGCATTAGCGGATCGAATAGTCGCAGCAACGGCACGTAGTTCTTGATATTGCTTGATGTCGACCGGTATTTGCCTACGTTTGATTCCACTTCCCTGATCTCTGTGATCATTGGGTTGCCATCGAAGTCTTTCTGGTTTGCGGCTCTGCCAGTATATTAGTACTGAGGCAGAGACGATGGCGGATGTCCGTACCTTGTTCCATAGTTCAGAGTCAGAGATAGATTCATGGAGAATCGACGGGCATAAGACATGAAATCGATGGCTGTGCGACCACTGTCACATGCTTTGTACAATTCCTTGATGAATTCGCTCGACTCCAGCCTCAAGATCTACCAAAAGGTTACTAAACGAGCATGAGTAGGATTATAGAGTAAAGGCTTACCGGAGCATACGAATCTACCTGGACAACGTTCAAGGCTGACGCGGCTGCTTTTCGTCTCTTCTTGCAGCTATCGTTCCAGGGACTCGTCCCAATGCTGGTAATTTCTTTGCTCACGAATTTGTGGAACACATAGAAGAGAGGACGAGAAATAAACGATCCACTCTCGCGGATCAACAAATCCTTAGCGACTGCAGCGCTATTGATAATCAGTACGGGCTTGTTTCCCAGCTGTATCTGAAATAAAGGACCGTATTTCGAGGCCCATAGTCTGTATTGCTCTGATGGTGAGACATTTTGGATTTGGCTCAGGTTCCCAACGATGGGAAGACCCCTGGGACCTGGGATTCCTTTGACGCGGATGGACCATCGATACAGCTCGTTCGCGAGGAAGAGCAGGACGATGGTAAAGACAGCTGTTTCCAGATACAACACCCAGGATGTGTTGGCTGCAGCAGGGATGTGAATTCTCATGTCGTCGTGAAACTCTTTCAGCCTGATACCTCACTGTTGATAAATCAGGTATATTTCTCGCCAGAGCACGGCACTCTCATCCACAACGAAGTTCATGGGAATAAGTAACCTAGCGGAGTAGAAGACAAGCCAAACACGTGGAAATGGAGACGAGTCTAAAACCGAGATCCACATTCCAAATGAGATAATAATCAACTGCAATTCGATCATATCGATCAATCGCCATTTTCATCCCGAGTCGCCGACTCGGCGACTCATGTTGGCTGGCCTCCATCGTGAAACGGGAAAGTAAGTTGATTTTTGATGGGCTTTTGACATGTTGTTTCTACTCAGAATAGATATTTCGGCAGCTATCGTATGCTTTAGCTGGTTTTCTGGCGCATTACGACATCTGTGTGTAAATTGCGCGTGAGAATGGCCATACAATTTCCAGTTTTTTGCAGATAGAGCTCAAAAATAAAATGCTCTATTCTTCGCTGACACTCCCGAGCACTAAATAGATGTATATTTATTAGGTACTTGCCTGCTCTAAACATGCAAGTATTTGTCCAGTCATTCCACCAACGTCACTGAATCTTTGGGGGGGGGGTTTTTTCCCTTCATTCCAATGGCTGAAATCAAACCGGACAACACGCCGAGCGTGCGGTCTATGCCGTCCGACCCCGAAAAAGATGTCAACCTTACTACAGTAGATAGGGATGAGTATATCGATCCCAAGATTGAGAAATCTCTGGTGCGCAAATTCGACCTCTTGATTTTGCCAATGTGCGGTGAGTCTCTATGCATGCATGCCATCCATGTTCGGCCGTGGGCCAGAGCTAACCCTAACTTCTTCATCTAGCACTGGTCTACTACAGTCATACACTTGACCGCGCCAATCTGGGAAATGCAAAGACCATGGGCATTGAGACAAGTCTACACATGGTGGGCAATCAGTATTCACTCGTGCTCATTCTGTTCTATATTCCCTATGGTCTGTGCAATATTCCTGCAGCTCTGTAAGTTTTTGACTGGTATTCTTCCTCAGAAGAAGTTGCTGAATGAGTATTTTCTTTTTGCTCAGATTGGCCAAACGCTTCAACCCCGCAAGAGTGATTCCAATTATGATGGGTTGCTGGGGTTCGCTCTCGATGATCACTGCTGCTACGACAAATTTTGGTGGATTGGTAGCGTTGCGAATCCTCATCGGGGTCGTGGAAGCAAGTTTCATGCCTTGCGTGTATCTGTATTACTCTCTGTTTTACAAGCGAAAAGAACTTGCTCTGAGGTCGGCAGCTTGGGGATTCACGGGTTTCATAGCAGTATGTCTTCATGTATCAATCTTGCTGTGTGATAAAGACTAACAGCGTATAGGGCGCAACGAGTGGTCTTATCTCCTGGGATGTTTCTCAGTGGCATCGATCTCTATCTGTACGTCCATACGGTTTTATTTCCTCATGTTCTTTCGAAGACTAACCAGAAATAGGGCTGGCAATATCTATTCCTGATTGAGGGCGGCATGACTGTCGGCCTCGCAATCATCATTTTCTTCGTCCTTCCCCGTGACACAAATTCGAGATTATTCACACCAGAGGAACGGCGCGTTGCACAAATCCGACTGCTCCGTGAATCTGAGGAGGAGGGCGCAGGTGAAATCTCGTGGGATGTGGCTTTCCAGGTATTCCGTAATTGGCAAGTATGGGCTTTTTCTGCCATGGCATTTCTTTGCGGAGTGGGCGTTGCGAGTGCGTCGAACTTCCTCCCGGTAAAGACTCTATTCCTCTCTTGTAGAAGCTTGCGCTCTCTCTGACATATGAGTGGATAGACTATGGTGAAACGCATTGCGCAATCTACGCCTCAAGGGAATCTTTATACCGTCGGGCCGAATCTCGTTGCAGCGTTTGTGCAAATTGTTTCTTCGTGGATATCTGACCGCTACCAGCAACGTGCTCTGGTCGGATTCTGTACACTACTCGTGTCGATGATCGGGTTTATCCTTCTTGCTACCCTCGACCTTGTACATCACACTCACGTGGGCTATTTCCTGACTTATTTGATCACCTTTGGCACATATATGCCGGAGCTGCTGATGCCTATTTGGATGACCAGCAATCTGACGAGAGCCTCTGCGCGAGCCGTTGCACTCGGTATCTTCATTGGTGGGCAGAATATCGGTGGTATATTGTCAAGTGCGGTTTTCAGGGAGCAGTATGCGCCTGTCTATGCGCCTGCTTTGATCACCGTGGCAATTTGCCAGGGGCTTTTGTTAGTGGGTTTGCTCGTCATGAGGCAGTTTTATGTTTACCAGAATAAGAAGCTAGCTCGTGGAGAGTTGGCGCCACCCAAGGGCATGGAGAATAACCCGGACTTCCGATATGCTTTTTGAGTGTTTTGCTTTTTGTCTTTGTGGTCTGAGAAACCCTGTTGATGGTCGCTTGAGCAAGAGATCCTTTGTTGTATTATTCTTCCATTAGATAGAACCGTCTTGGTGACGTAGAGATTGCTAGTTAATGAATTCTATCTTTAATACATCTTTAAGTAGTAGAAACTAGCGTCGCTGTGCACGCTGCAACCCCATTAATCAAAGATAGTGTAATGCCTTCCTATATATATATATATATGTATATGGTTTTTTCATGCCCTTTCATGAAAGCCCCTCGGGTGAGCTAGAGCTAGATTTGCCAGGTACTAACCTAGGTGGCAAAGAAAAGTTTGGGGTTCCTAACTTTCTCAGGTTATACTACTAGAAAATACTCCAATCCAACAGAATCAAGTCTTAAGATACTACGTCTCTGCGGAGAAGTGTGGGGATGCGGGGTTACTGGAATAGGAAATTTTAGGGCTCACCACCCGCCATGCTTTGCTTACCGCCAGTTTAGGCTTGGGGTAAGATACTCTTATGCATTCTTTTCCTTGATCAAGGCTTTCCGTGAGAAAATCCACTGGTCTACCTGGTAAACATTTGTCTACGCGCCCACCCCCCAAAATGTCAATGCGTCGGTCTATCCCATTGTGTCTCGTGATATTCTATCTGGGTGTAAGGAATCAGGATATTTTGGGAGCTGGATGCCGCCGCTAAACTATCTGGACGGATTCCAAGTTCACCCCCGCTGATGATCACGGTTTAACTAGTGGTGGGAATAGTAGCATCCGGATAAATCTAAAATTCCATCATTGGGAATTCGTTATGCAACACAGATGCTCGGTGCCTCTTCCCCGCATGGCTGGAAAATGTTCGAATGATAAATAGGGGAGGATGCTTGGCTGCTGGTCAGGCCTTTATTTGATATCAACTGATGCTTCGAATATGGCATCCGGTCTCTTTACTGGCAGGTCTCTGCTCCTATTTCTCTTATCAACTCTCCTTTCCTCTGTTTCGGCTGCAGTTCTTGGATCAAGAGGCAACGACAATGTGCCTCAGGGAGCACCAACAGTAACTGCAAAGAATGGCAGTTACTATGGCCTTTATAATTCAGAGTACAATCAGGATTTCTTCCTGGGCATGCCCTATACGCAGCCGCCCCTGGGTGAGTTTCGTTTGCAAGTGCCCCAGTCTTTGAACGAGACTTGGACCGGAGCAAGGGATGCAACTGCATACAGCCCTGAATGCATTGGTTATGGTAGCGATGACTGGGTCCTAGGAAATATCGTCTCAGAGGATTGTCTGACGCTCAACGTCATTCGGCCGAGCACTGTGAAAGCAGGGGATAACCTGCCTGTCATTTTCTGGATTCATGGTGGTGGCTATTCCGAGGGCGGGAGCCGTGATCCCAGATACAACCAGTCGTTCCTCATACAACGCTCGGTAGAGGTTGGAAAGCCCATTATCGGCGTCAGCATCAATTACAGATTGTCAGGCTGGGGCTTCCTCTGGGGAGAAGAAGTTGCCGAAGCAGGTGTCACCAATCTTGGTATTCGCGATCAACGCCTGGCGTTGCACTGGGTTCAGGAAAATATTGCTGCTTTTGGTGGAGATCCATCCAAAGTGACCATACACGGCGAATCGGCCGGTGCAAACTCCGTGGGCACACACCTTGTCGCCTACGGAGGTCGTGATGATGGTCTCTTCCGAGCTGCTATCGCGGAATCCGGCGGCCCAACACCATTGAGTTACTACGTCAACGCCTCAGCCTGGGAGCCGAACTATCAGAAAATCGTCCAGCTGGCTAATTGCAGCAACGCAGCCGATACACTTGCCTGTCTGCGGACGCTGCCAACGGAACAGCTCAGCAACGTCTTCAACTCGAGTGGTGTTGTCGCATACACGGATCCCGTCATTGATGGAGATATCATCACCAAGTCGACTACCGCTTTGACCAAGGAAGGGAATTTCGTCAAAGTACCCTTCTTGATAGGCACCAACTTCGACGAGGGCACCTCGTTCGGCATACAGGGTATCAACACCACTGAGGAATTCAGGGCATCCCTTTCGGAGAACACGCCCATGCTCACTGAGGAAGCCATTGATAAAGTCGCCGAGCTATACCCGGACATTCCTGAGCTGGGAATTCCTTCCACACTACACAGTCGCCCCCCTCCAGCCTCCCCTTACGGCAGACAGTGGAAACGCTCGGCTGCGTACGGTGGCGATTTGAGGATGCACACGGGGCGACGAATTACATCCCAAGCCTGGGCTAAGTATGGCGTGCCGGCGTACACATACCAGTTCGATGTTCTCGTCAACGGTAAAAATGAATACATTGGCAGCACACACTTCCAGGAAGTAGCCTTCGTGTTTGACAACACCAATGGCTACGGATATGAGAACGCGGTTGCTGTTGATCCGTTCGCGAACGAGCCGCCTACGTTCGACGAGCTGGCTAGCATTATGTCCACTGCTTGGATTAGTTTTGTGCATGATATAGACCCTAATAGCAATGCGTTCAGTGACAAAAGGGGCATTAATAAGGAAGGCTTGGAGTGGCCTGTGTATGGCATGGAAAATCCGTCCAATATGGCGTTCAATGTGAATGTGTCTGGTTTGGCGTATATAGAGCCTGATACATATCGTGGATCTGCTATTGCTTATATGGCTGACAATTTCGAGGGAGTATGGGGTAGGTAGTGCTATTGACTAAGCCTAAGGCTTTTGAATTATAGCACCTATATAGTCAAGATATGAAGTCTTGAAGCAGAATATTTCAAGGTCTGATTCAAGGTAGCAATTAACGGTTTGGTTTGAAAATCATAATAATCGCGATGTGTACGATTCACTTTTCCCTCTTTTTGGGCATGGTGAGAAATATCATGCCTTCTCTCCAATCAGACGCTTGAAACTGCTCAAAAGCCCTTGCCAGTCTTGTTGATGCTCTTGACTAAATTTCTCTACTGTCGAGACCGCAGCAAGATCTACTTGCATGTGTATCTGGCTCTTGGTGCCGTCAAGAATTGACGTTCCCCCCAGACTTAATACGAAAGCATACAGAGCGGCCGCATTGCTAATTCCAGTCTTCGTGGAAAGATGCTGCACTGGTTCGCTCTTGACAAGGTCTGGATTAGCCGTCAACGTCCAGAAGGACTGATATATAATATCATTCTCACGAGCAAACGAACGCAATTCCACGTCATAGTCGTATGGGTCTTGTACGAAACGGTTCTGCACGACTGCAGGCTTGATTTTGAGCTTGGGGGAAGCACAGAGCGCTTTGAGTACTGGGAGAGTGCAGTTAGAGATTCCAAGGTTGCGAATAGAATTGGGTACAAAGCTCTCGGCAGTAGTCCAGGCTTCTATAGTCTGCTCTATAGTTGGGAGGGGCGTGTGAAGCACAAGCGTGTCAATGTAGCTGCCTTCCCTGGTCTCGGCTTCGGAGGCACAAAAATTGACGAGTGATGAGTTGATCGAGGCTTTGACTTGATCGCTTATACTCAGGTGGGCATCGTAGGGCATGTTGTTCGGGTCTTGCGATGTAACGGGTGTGTATTTGGTTTGAATCTATCCATCCCGATGGACCCAACCGCACATTGCGTTAGCGGGGTAGAAGTTCACAATCAGATTGGGAGATGCACTGGTTGTTTTGATATCATGAATTGTGTCGCTTACATAGAGATCCTCCCGTTTGACGATGTTCTCGGCAATTGCTCTCCTCATGGCCGCCCCGACCAGGTCTTCGCGGTAATGCCTGGGCTGTGCAGCGGTGTCCACCGCGCGAAATCCGGTTTTCAGGGCTGTGTACACGCATGGCGTTGTGCTTTCTTTTTTCCATGCAGTTCCATAGATCAAGGTTGGCATTACGGACGGAGTCGTATCGAGACCAGTCGGCCGGAGAGTAAGGCATTTGGCAGGCATTCTGAGACAGGCTGTTGCTCTGGTCATGGACATATGCTGCCCAGGTATGCAGTATACAGTGTATTATCAGTTGCTTTCGCAATCTGGAGTTGGTTGGATGACGATATAGAAAGAGGATGTTCCCACCCCCCGACCCCGGGCACCAGCCACAGCATGAGGGTGCGTCAGCCACTGTGGATCTGCAGCCCAGCCACGCTCCCGCCGCCGGCACGTGAGCCCCGATGATGTTGAACGACTGACTTCTCCTTGTTGGATCACACTTCTATTCACGAATACGAGTAGGGAGTTGAGCAATAACCACCTCGTTCTAGTATTACGGACTCCGCAGTACAGAGCCCGACTAGATTCTTCACTCGTCGAGAGGAACAGGTTACACGGGTTCATGCATATACTTACTTCCAAGGTTACTCTGTAGGAAGCATGCACATACTGAGCAATCATGTGCAGCCAAAGAAGGGAGCAACGATCTACAGCTACTACGTAGTTACGTGTATGAGCGAGCGCCCCTTAATCGGCAGTGGGATGTACATTCCAATAGTTTTATTAGTTGTTTATTATTGCGGACTGAGGCAGCAAAGCCAGAGGCAAAATAATTCATTCAATTCGGCTTAGCGATGGGCCTAAAATAAGGAGGAAGGCGCTCCCCACCGGGCTGCTCCTGCCTCCCTACTACTAGTAGTAGTAACCACGGAGTAGTGCCCCATCACCGCCTTCCCTCCCCTCGCCCTCTCTCCTTCTCTCCTTCTCTTCCTCTTCTTCTCCTCTCCTCTCTCTCTCCTCCCCCCTTCAGCCGTTCTCTTCTTCTCTTCCTCTCCCCCTTTTTTTCTTCGGCTTCTTTTTAAAAGAGAGAGAGAGAGAGAGAGCCATTTCCTCCTCTCTCCCCTTCTTCCCTTGTCTCTGCTGCTTCTGGCGCTTTTCCGATCCACTGAAGAAAAAATAAAAAATAAAAAAACAAGCCCATGTCTTCTTGCGTGCCGCTGCTGTGAATCCCCCCCCCCAGTCTTCTCCCTGCATTCTCTGCAACGTGCGTGATTACATTTGCTGCCTTGTGTTATTTTTTTGTATTTTCTTCCTCTATCTCATACGTCTTGTTGCCTGCTGTGTTGATTGATTGATGTTGTTGCTCGGCGCCTTCGGAAATTAATTAGTGAGCGGGAATTTTGCATCCTTACCTTGCGCGATCGATCCCTGGTCAAGAACATTCTATTCTATCCGATCCTGCATCAACGTACAACCAACAAGCGCCCCCATCTCTTTTGCTTCTTCGCTTCCGACGAGTTTTAAAAAGCCATCATCTATCTACACACGCGGGGTGTTCAAGAGTCTTCGCGGTTTACTCATTTACTTGTGGTAGCCTGCGCCTATGATCTTTTAACCGGAGGGGTTCTAATTTTTTTTTGTCCCTCTCCTTTCCCTTTTTCCATTTTGGTCTCGCGTCTTTGATTCCCGCTCCGACTCACAACCATGTATCACGACAATCCTTCATCGCGGTCGCCGGGATCGCAACGTCATCCACAAACCCTACATAGACAGCCGTCACGTCAGTTCGACGCGTACGGTCCGATGCCCTCGAATCCATACGATGACCCGCTGGCCAGGTACGATACCACTCGTCTTAATCCACTGCACGGTAGCACCAATTATGCCTATGAGGTCTCTGGCTCCCAGACCTGGAATCCCACCAACGGCTTCGCTGGCGCACACACTCTTGCTGGAATCGGCTCTGCAACGGGTAGGATGAAACCCACTCGAGGCCGAACTGGCCTGCCATCGGTATGTTATACTGTTTGTGCTTTTTTTCAACACGTTCCCCCCCTCCCCTGAATAGGCCTACTCACATTTTATATGCGTATAGCCTTGGCTCGATCAACAGCCTCAATCTTTGGCTGGTTTGGCTCCAGGTCCGCTCGCTGCCACACAGATGCAATCTTCGCCCAGCCAGGACGGCGATGATGAATTGATCCCGACTGCGATCGTAATCAAGAACATTCCTTTTGCGGTCAAAAAGGAGCAGCTTGTGCAATTAATGACTGAAATGAATCTCCCCCTTCCGTACGCGTTTAATTACCATTTCGACAACGGCGTCTTCCGTGGTCTGGCTTTCGCCAACTTTACGTCTGCCGAGGAAACAGCTACTGTGATTGATATGCTCAACCATTTTGACCTGCAAGGGCGCAAGCTGCGCGTTGAATATAAGAAGATGCTTCCCCTGCAGGAACGCGAGCGCATCGAGAGAGAAAAGAGGGAACGTCGTGGTCAACTTGAAGAGCAACACCGTCCTATTGCTGCATCCCAGCTGCAGACCCAAAGCTCGATGTCTTCTCTGGCCTCGCATATTCCAGCTACGTCACCATCGCCGGTTTCTCAACGCGGACCAAAGCTTGGTAACTATCCCCATTTCCCGCTCTATTTTCTGTCTCTCACGTGCAACTAACATGACGACCATGGCAGACGTTGATCTCAATGATAGCCAGACGCTACAGTTCTATTCGCAGATGCTTCTTTTCAAAGAAGATATGACTCGGGAAGCCTTGATCTTTCCGTCCAATCTCACACCAGTCCAGCGTCGCACTGTTCACACTCTTGCGCATAACATGGGCTTGGGCCATGCATCTCGTGGAACTGGCGAGCAACGTCAAGTACACGTTTTCCGTCCGGCGCCCGGTTCTAATGTTAGCCCGCCCTTGTCTTCGATTCCAGCAACCGTTCATGCTACGGAAGCATCACGCCGTGGACTCAACCGTGCTGCAACTATTGATTTTAGCGAGTCTCGCAGTGAGGGACCTGGCCCGTTTAGCACAATGCGCGGGCAATCGTCGGCTTTCCTGGGGGTTCTGGAATCTCCAGGCGGATTTGGCAATTCACAGAACTTGCGTGCAGCCAAGTCCTTTGCCGATTTACGTTCCTATACTCCATCTCCGGCACCGTCATCTGCGAGTTTCCCCGCAACGTTGCAAACCAATGGAGCGCGTCTGCAGCAAGGTTATGATGGCACAGCCAGTGGAACGTCCAACACTCCCACACTAACTCCCACTCCATCTGGTGCCTCCCTTGGTATGCAGCGGGATGAGGGTCTCCTCGTCAACAGCCTTGGTGGACTCTCCATAGGCACCAGTCTCGGCGGTCCTTCTGGTAGCCCTCGACGACTACGTGGAATGTTTTCCTGGGAACAAGAGAACCAAGGTGCACCTGCCGGGGCAATTGGAAGCAACCGGTCTATCGGAATTGGATTTGACAACCAGTCTCAAGAACGGCTTCCGTTGAGACAGCCTCGCGGACCAGCGCCTGATCGAGGAACTGGGTTTCGACGCCAAAATGGACATCAGGCACGCGGCAGCGACGAACTTCGCACGGGATCTGGCGTGGAAATAATCGTCGAGTAATTATCTCAATCAACACACATGAAAAGTGCAAAGATCCGAAGAGAATGGCAATGAAAATGACAATGATAAAAGATATTATAGCAAGTTTGAAAAGGAGAGGCGATGATTACGACAATTGTAATTTGATACACCAAGGTCGCCGATATATCGGCCGACTTGTTTTCATTATAATGATTCGATGATGGACGACGAGATGACTCCGAGAAGAAGAATCCGAAGAGAAAATATGTTGCGTTTTTCTGTGATGAGCTCATAATCCTATCTATCCACCTTGAATTTTATTTTTCTCTTCGTTTATCGCCATATGATTTATTGATTTTGTTAGATATATTCTCCTTGGGGCAGCCCAGCATGAACAGATTATGAACATGATTGGACGAAGCAAACGAACGATCCGAGTTGATTGAATTGACTTGTGTGATAAAGGGTTGAAAATTGGCGGAGTATGCCTTTTTTTCACCTATTATTTTTTTTTTTACCTTTCTGTTTTTTTTACCTTTTTTTTTCCCTTCTTTTTGAAATAACAAATACATCGAGCATGAGCTTGCACATGAACATGAGCACTGGACAGTTGAGCGTTCGTTTTTTATAACAAAAAACAAACGATAACGACAGGACATACAAACCGATCGATCATATACCTCGAGAAGCGATGCTATGGGGTGAGATAGGAGGAGCAAGATATTCAGACTGAGCTGAGCTGAGCTGAGTTAAGCTGCGAATGGGGGGAGAAATCAGACAAACGCAAAATTGTGAGAAAAACAAAAAAGAAGTGAAGGGAAAACCTAGGATAGGGGGGAACGAAAGCGTGAGGGCGAGTTTCTTCAGAGAAAAAAAAAGTCGAATAAGAATAACAACAAGAACCGAAAAAAAAGAGAAGTCTGGATATTTGGCATATATATTTTTTTTTATTATTTTATGGTGGAACTAATTTGAGCTTTTTTATCTTTTGCATTTTAAATCTTTTGTTTTTATACTGCTATAGGTCGGGTTATTGTTGAATTGATTCGTTTCATTTCATTCATGTAAATGATAACTACTACTGTAGGCAGGTTATTTACTATGCTATTATATCTTCACGTAGTTGATCTTTGGGCAACTAGACCCCAAGGAAAGGTTTTCAGCAGGAGGCACATGGAAGAATACCATCGTCGTTCCTGTATCATACATATACTTTATGGAGACAACACGAAGAAATCAATCGTAGCCTATGCTGTCAGTCTTTTAATGGTCTTTTACAGGGAAAAAGACATGGAGAGATAAAAGAAGAAAATGAGTAGAGAAAAAGGAGAAATAAACATATAACATATAGCAGATAAAATATAACCCTGTTACGTGAACACCGCCGTCCTTGTGATCAAAAGTCACCGAAACTGAACTGAAAAGGGAGAGGGAAAAAAAGAGGCGAAACAAACGTCAAAAGCGTGATATGGAAAGAAAAACCGAGCCCAAGGATAATGAAATGAAAAAAAAAGACATGTAAGGTGAGCAAGTAGGGAGAAAGAGAGGGGAAAAAAGGCTTAAGAATCAATCTTGCCCTTCTTCTTTTGTTCGACCTTGAGCAACAGCGCGCGGTTGATACGAGGCAGCACACCACCAAAGGCGATGGTGGCGCGGATCAGAGTGTCGAGTTCTTCGTCACCGCGAATGGCGAGTTGCAAATGACGCGGTGTGATACGCTTGACTTTGAGGTCCTTGGCTGCGTTGCCTGCCAGCTCGAGGACTTCGGCGGTTAGGTACTCAAGGACGGCTGTGACATAGACGGCAGCTAGAAGAATAAATAAATGACGCGTCAGTTTTGGCTTCTTCTCTTTCTTTTTTTGGGATGATATATTTTAGAATCGCACCTTTGGCACCAACGCGCATCTTGTTTTGTGTGTTGTTCTTGAGGAAACGCTTGACACGACCGCATGGGAACTGTTCCGTTGGTCTGGGTTAGCTTCTGAAACGCTGGAGGCATAAACAAAAACCCCCAAAAAAAAAAAACGACACATGAGCTCTATCCGATAAGAACGCGCGACAAGGTTGAACAAAGCGGGATATTCCTTTTTGCTTCTTTGGAGTGAGTGATGCGATGGCCATCATGATCGCAGCGCTTGGTGTTTTGTCCTCGACGCGTAAATCGTGATAACGCCACTCCTCGTGTCGCATGACAGCGAACATCTCAAACAAGTTCGAGTTGCGTATAAAATAGACGCATGAAATGGGGGGGAAATAATAATAATAAAAAAGAAAACTAACCTGCAAGCCAGCCTTTGCGCTGTGAGACTTTTGATTCTTCCCCGCCGCATCCTTGCCAGGGGCGCCCTTTCCACCGATGGATTTTCCTTTACCGCCAGCCATTTCGATTCAGTATTATTTTTTTTGGATTTCTTCTCTGTTGCGATCAGAGTGTTGTTGAGTGGATATCAACTGATGATGCGGTGTGGGTGGGATGAGCGGGAGAGCGCGCGTGTTGGTTCCCTTTTTTGAGTTTTTTTTATTTTTTCTTTTTCCTCGTTCGGTCTGTTTTTGTTGGAGAAAACTGAGAAATGTCCCAAAGGCTGGCGGTTAGGCTAGGCTATTTTATTGGAGCCTGGGGCTGCCACTGCCCGCGCGTGGATCGGCCAATCAGCGCGGGGCCACAGCCACCCTTGCCAATGTAATGACGGAGATGGACATGGACAGGGCAGATGCCACGCGCTTGTTCCATGGTAGGAATATGCCAGACTGGCAGAGAAGTTGCTGTCAGTCTGCGCCTTTCTGTTGTATTAGTAGTTAAGTGGTTAGTGATTTGTGGTTGATCATGCCGGCCTTTGCTTCACATAGCACAGACACCAGACACAGACATGGATGAGGAACCGACATGATGTTTAGGCACGAGAGACGATCCGGGTCCTGTTTGGGCAAGCGTTGATCACACGAATGCAGAGTATGGCCCGGCGGTGTGTTTGGGCTCATTGCGTCCATAGGGGGGGTTTCTGCTGGCATTCTTATCGTCCTCTGGCTGGCATGGAGTGCTTCTGCTGTGCGCGGGTTTTGCCTGGCAGCGCACAACACCCGGGGGTCACGTGACCCAAGTCATGTGATATTGGTGCCTCAGGATCGAGGAGCTCAACTCAGTTGCGCTCAGATCATGATTGGCGAGCCACGGTCACAGTTAGTTTTGCCTATTCATGCAATAACAACAATAAGAATAAAATAACCATAATAATACAAGACACACCTCTGTTATAGATACGAGATTATGCTATCTGTGGGGCGGCTTCCAAAACGTTCGATGGATTCTATCGGCTTGCTTGCCACGCGCTCACGTGATCAGTTTCCCCCAACGGGCGAGCTGTCCCTTCCTCGACTTTTCGACCTGCATTTGCGAATGAATATTCCGCTCTGCCAGTCCAGCCCTTTGCTTGCAGCCAGGCCACTTGCATTCTGTTCCTTTCGTTAGAATTACGTTTTGTCACGTTCTATATTTTTTGTTCGTTTAAATTCTTTTCCTCATCATGTCTTCTCAAGTGTAAGTTTTGTGCCTCGTCCTCGATCCCCTTTTTCTTTGGCGCCTCCGTCCAAACAAATTTCCTCGGGACCTTGTGTACTGTGTTCGCGTTGCTAATTTGCTTTTTGCAGCACCAATCTCGTCATCGTCCTGGGTATGATGCAGGTCTCCAAGCGAGTTCCGTTTGACGACCCCGACGTGCTGCTCGGCGTCCGGGTTTTGTACGTTGTGTCCAACTTGGTCATTCTCGGCATCTACCTCTACGTCCAGTCGGTGATCAACAAGAAGAAGGGTAATATACTCCCTTTCTATACTTTGATATATATATTCTCTAACTGTATTTGCTGCCGCCACAGACCTGACTACGCTCAAATACGTAGAGCCCTCCCAACTAGGCTCTGGCGAGGAACCACGCCCCGTGACGACAACCGTCATGGAGTATGACAAGCAGCAACTGCGCAACAGCTTCCGCTCGCAGCTCATGGGAGTCGGTATGATGGGCGTCATGCACCTGTACTTCAAGTACACCAACCCTCTCTTGGTCCAGTCCATCCTCCCCGTCAAGAGCGCGCTGGAATCCAACCTGGTCAAGATTCACTTGTTTGGCAAGCCCGCCACGGGCAACCTGCAGCGGCCCTTCAAGGCTGCTGCCGGTTTCATGGGCATGGGTCAGGGCGAGGTCAAGAGCGACAAGGCGTCCGTTGAGAGCGCGGAGAAGAAGTGGCGGGGCGGTGTCAAGGAGGAATAAGCCTGTAACATTTATATTTTTTTTCCCTTCTTCTTCTTCCTGGCTAATATATCTGCATGCTCAAAAAAGGGGCTTGAGGATACATGGTCCGTACCTACTAGGTATGTAGGGGGTTTTCTTGATTGCATGATTGGGTTTGCCCTTGGTTGTGTGTTGGAATACCCGGATTAATAATATACATATTCCATGATTTATGTTCATACGCTAGATACTCATATGCTCATATACTCCTGCTCATATACTCGTACCCATGGCTACTACTAGCAACGTGTGATTTGAGCTTCGAAGTGGAGGCAACGGATGATGCCTGGCCCCAGGAACAGAACAACAGGCCATCCATCCATAACCTTGGGAGCAATAGCCTAGGCTAACTGGGCGCAATTATCGTCGGCTCGGAAGATCAGCCAACGCCAGATGAAGCACGAGAGACGATACCAGGGTCCCTGATTGGCCGAGCGCAGTCTCGCAGCCAGAAATGCTTTCCTGTTTTGCCCGGTGTATGAAACCGGCAAAACGGCATTGCCGGAAGCAGGCGTGCAGTTTAAATAGGGCAATAGTCATCGTGGAATTGTGCTGCGATGCTGTCTAGTAACTCAGAAAGAGAAACCAAAAAAAAAGAAAAGCAAGCAAGCAAAACAAGCAATACCGTCGCAGTTTAGCCTGCACTCCCGGTGAGTGAAAAGCGTGACCCAGTTGTTGCGTCAACCGATTCACCGAGTCTACCTCTTTCGTCAAAGCTACCCCGCCAGCCCAGCCCTTTAAGAAAAACCTCGCCGCCGCCTTCCTCTGTCTCCCTCTCTCTCTCTTCTCTCCTGACTGTGTCTGTCTCTACTCTCATCCCATCTACAATTACAGCTACATCCGTACTGTGAGTTCCCGACACTGCCGCTGCCTCTTGTTGTGCTGAGCTCTTGGCTGATGCCGCTTACCCCGCCGCAGCTTCCATCCCACAGCAAACATGGTTACCAAGGTAGGCCGCCCGTCTCTCACTTAATTCCTGTCACGGAGACTGACTGGCTTTCGCTTGGACAGGTTGGAATCAACGGTTTCGGCCGTATCGGTCGTATTGTAAGTCGCCCATTGCCTGGTCGTATGACGTAGCTTGGCTAACTGCTCTGGACAGGTCTTCCGTAACGCGTATGTCGTTTGTTGTTGAGGATTTCCCATCATACGCAATTCTAACACCCTGGTTCTGTATAGCCTCGAGCACGGCGAAGCTGACGTTGTCGCTGTCAACGACCCTTTCATTGAGACTCACTACGCTGTATGTCGCTCTCCTCTCCCCCGCTGCATGCAGGGAGGCCAATACTGACAACCCCTCCATAGGCCTACATGCTCAAGTATGACACCCAGCACGGTCAGTTCAAGGGTACCATCGAGGTCGACGGCCAGGACCTCATCATCAACGGCAAGCGCGTCAAGTTCTACCAGGAGCGCGACCCCGCCAACATCCCTTGGGGCGCCACTGGAGCTTCTTACATTGTCGAGTCCACCGGTGTCTTCACCACCACTGAGAAGGCCTCTGCTCACTTGAAGGGTGGTGCCAAGAAGGTCATCATCTCGGCTCCTTCTGCCGATGCCCCTGTAAGTGTCGTCACCCACATCCACTTGCTGGCCGTTGCCAGACTAACCGGAAAATCCCCAAGATGTTCGTCATGGGTGTCAACCACGAGTCCTACAAGAGCGAAAACACCGTCATCTCCAACGCCTCTTGCACCACCAACTGCTTGGCCCCTCTCGCCAAGATTGTCAACGACAACTGGGGTCTCGTTGAGGGTCTCATGACCACCGTCCACTCTTACACTGCCACCCAGAAGACCGTCGATGGTCCTTCTGCTAAGGACTGGCGTGGTGGCCGTAGCGCTGCTCAGAACATCATTCCCAGCAGCACTGGTGCCGCCAAGGCCGTCGGCAAGGTCATTCCTTCTCTTAACGGCAAGCTTACTGGAATGTCCATGCGTGTGCCTACCTCCAACGTCTCAGTTGTCGACTTGACCTGCCGCACTGAGAAGCCCGTCTCTTATGATGAGATCAAGGCTACCGTCAAGAAGTACGCCGAGGGCGAACTTAAGGGTAAGAAAGATCTTCTCGGGCGTCAATTATGGTGCGATCGGTTTTGCTAACTCCTTCTATCACAAACAGGCATTGTCGGATACACCGAGGACGACATTGTCTCCTCCGACTTGAACGGTAACACCAACAGCTCCATCTTCGATGCCAAGGCTGGTATCGCCCTTAACTCCAACTTCGTCAAGCTTGTCAGCTGGTACGACAATGAATGGGGCTACTCCCGCCGTGTTGTTGACCTCATTGGTAAGTCTATATCTTTCTCTCTTTTTTGAACACTGCCGCTCACTCTCCATAAAGTCTACATCTCCAAGGTCGACGGCAGCGCCTAGGAATCAGAGCCCACCTTGCGAAGTGTGCTGTGAGCGCAAAGCAACAATCCACCTTATGGGCGCACTAAACCAAATTTTTTTTTTCTTTCATAGAAAATGGGGGAGAAAATGAATGAAAGATGCCAGCCACGATTCCATCTCTTTCCAAAATTTTGATCTGATACCAAGGAATGAGAGAGTCCAATGATGAAAAGGCAAGTTTTTATGATGTGCTCGGATCGACAGTTAGAGACGAAAATAGCTATCTATTCCTTCAATGACAATAAATAAATAATTTAATGATTTTGAACTTTTTCATCACTGAGTGTATGTCCATATTGCATGGAATATGTCTGCGCCCGCATTGAGACGTATGTGTATGACGATGGTTATATATACAACAATTCCCTAGGTAAGCAGTGTAACGTGCATACGCCTAGTATTGACATGCTTCGTGAACACTTAAGTAGACGCATTTCCCATGATTTTTTTTTTTTTTTTTTTTTTTTTTAAATTTCCAGAGGCATACCAGCTTGTCATATCAGTCTCGAACTCGCAGTAGACCCGACTATTGTTTATTCTCAATTCTATTTCGGATCCTCATACTTGCGTTGGCCATGGTAGCAAATACAATCCTGTATGTAACATACACACATACATGTATACGTATCACGTGCTTCCCGAACTTCCCAATTAACACGGAGCTTCTGTCTCTGCCCTATCTTGCTATCACTCGCGACCAAAATACCTTGCTCTTGCTTGTTTGCTTGCATACAAGTCTTTTAAAGGGATCATATTTATTTACTTGTAGTTGTCACATCACGGCAGCCGTGCGTCTTTGAGTTTTAAGTGTCTTTGTTTTTTTTTTCCCTTTTGTCTTGTCCTCGCCTTGCTGTTTGGTTTTTTTTTTTTTCTTTTTTTATTATTCGTTTTTATTGCCTTTACCTGTCTTCTGCCCTATATTTTTTGGTTTTTTCCTAAAACTGAATTGTGAAAGAGTTGCATGTTCAAAGGCGAAAGAAGAGAAGAGGAAGACTGTCGACTTGGACATTTCTCGGACGGATTCAAGGGAGGCAGACCATGAGGGAGTAGTAGAGCTCTCGACGGCCTAAGAACGAGCCCCCCCCCCCGGCCATCTTCAATTCTGTTGTGTTGCGCGCAAAAAGAGAGAAATGGAGGAAGATGAGGACACGGTGATGCGGGATCCTGGATCTCTAGCAAATATTCCTCCTGCTGCTCCAGACCATCCTTCTACAGCAGCTACTGAGCAATCACATCTCTCCAACAATACTACCACTACAGACATCCCCTCCTCTCATGCTGCTACTTCCATAGCTAACAACGAGGGTCTGTTTGGAATGCCGAAATCCTCTTCCAGCTTGCTGTCACCACCACCACCACCACCACCACCTTTCCTCAAGCCATCATCAGCAAGCTACAATGGGAACTCCTCGCATAGCTCCACAGAAATCCCAGGGTTGACCAAGTCCATCGAGGACGAGGGGCTGCACCTGATGGTCAAGTCCAGCGAGGAATCCGACAGTCTCATGGAAGAAAGCTCGGACTGGTCCGTTGACAACGACGCAGCTATGTCTGTCGGGTTGCCAGTCGCGTCTTTGGCGACGGGGCTTTGCTACGATATCCGAATGCGCTATCATTGCGAGGTGCGCCCTGCTGCTGATGTGCATCCGGAGGATCCTCGTCGCATCTACTATATTTACAAGGAGATCTGCCGCGCGGGTCTTGTGGAAGATCCGGAGATTGTCGACACGCCTAAGCTGCTTGCTCCGATTCCGCTGAAGCGGATTGATGTTCGGAATGCGACGAGAGAGGAGGTAGAGCTGGTTCATACTGTTGAGCATTATCAGTTTGTGGCGGATACTCAGAGTAAGTCTGTCCATTCGCAAGAAAAAGCGTCTCTTGTTAACACATCCATATTAGACCTCCCTGATGAAACTTTGATCATGCTGGAGGAATCTCGCGATTCTATCTACTTCAATCGACTGACCTTTGCCTCGGCGCTTTTGTCGGCGGGCGGCGCTATTGAGACGTGTTTGGCCGTGGCTACGCGAAAGGTCAAGAATGCCATTGCCGTCATTCGGCCACCTGGACACCATGCTGAGCATGACCAGACTATGGGATTCTGTCTGTTCAATAATGTGTCGATTGCTGCTAAAGTTTGCCAGCGTCAGTTGGGGCAAGCGTGCCGCAAGATTCTGGTTGTTGATTGGTGAGCTCTCTCTGTCCCTTGTCTTGCCAAATTTCTGCTAATTTCGAGAGTAGGGATGTCCATCATGGTAAGCATTGGACAATATCTATGATTCTATTCTCTTATAGCTAAAGGTTCAACCAGGAAACGGAATCCAAAAGGCATTTTACGACGACCCGAATGTCCTGTATATTTCCATCCACGTTTATGCCGATGGGAAATTCTATCCCGGTGGCCAAGAAGGCAATTGGGACCATGTTGGCGAAGGGGCTGGTCTGGGGAAGTAAGTCTCTTCGATCATTTGCCCAGCAGTGTGGCGCGCGTATGCTGAGCTCGCATATCAAGAAACATCAACATTCCATGGCCATCGCAGGGCATGGGAGATGGCGATTACATGTTTGCCTTTCAGCAGCTTGTCATGCCGATTGCCACTGAATTTGACCCTGATTTGGTGATTGGTAAGTCATCTCTCTGTTTGCAGTGCCGCTCTTTTTTTTCCCCCCTTATGTAGAGTCATGCAAACAAACAAACAATGGCGAATATCCACCTAACATGAGCATCTTCAATCCCAGTGGCCTCAGGATTTGACGCTGCGGCTGGCGATGAGCTTGGAGGCTGCTTTGTTACGCCCAGCTGTTACGCTCACATGACCCATATGCTCATGACGCTGGCTAATGGGAAGGTGGCTGTTTGCTTGGAGGTGAGTGCGCCTTCTTCTCTTTTGCTATCCCAGCAGTCTGTCTGACTGTTGTCTCGGTGTATAGGGTGGCTATAATTTCCGTTCTATTTCCAAGTCTGCTCTGGCAGTCACAAAAACTCTTATGGGAGAGCCTCCCGCGCGACTACTGGCCACGACTCCATCCAACGCAGCGGTGCAGCTTGTACGAAACGTCATGACTGCCCAGTCCAAGTATTGGCGGTGCATGTACCCCAAGATTCCAGCGCAAGAGGGGCTGTTCACAGACAGACTGCATGGTAAACAAGCAACCAACCTCGAAAGATTGAGTACTTGATGGGCAAGCAGAGCTGACTGCGCGATGCCAATACAGATGTCATTCGTCAATACCAGGCTAAACAGCTGTATGATAACTTTAAGCTTACTAGTCTTTGGATCTATCGCTCTTCAATCTCAAAATCTTTCGAGAACCAAGTCCTGGCTAGGTGAGTGTCAACCGGTTGTCTGGTCGCTTTTCTTTTTTTAGGGTATATATATATGAACTGACAAGAGATAGTCCCAACTACGACAAGACGGTACCTTTAATTGTGATTTTCCATGACCCGTGAGTCTTACTTACCCTGCCGCCTCCTAGTTGTGCTCTGCTAAAATATCAATAGACCTGATCTCATGGGCGTATATCATCCAATCACGAATAAATTGGAGGCGCATAACTGTTGGATGGTAGGTTCTACAGACCCCTCGACGTAGTCAGATTGCTAATTTACATTTCGTTTGTCTGGAAAATAGGCGGATGTGGTCAAGGACTATATTGCTTGGGCGAATCAGCACAACTTTGCCATTATCGATGTCAATATCCCCAAGCACGTAACATCAGAGGCGGTGCGTTTGTATCATAGCTCTTGGGAAGACGGAGTGGCGAGCTAACGGAAATATTTCTAGAACGCCGGTAAATACGAGGAGGATGATGAGGATCGACCGAACCAGACTGAGGAGTTGGCTGGGTACCTGTGGGACAATTACATTGAGTATGTGTGGTTATGGGACACTTAACATCAGGACAAGACTAATTTATTTATTTCTTGGATTAGGCCAAACGAAGCCACCCATGTCTTTTTCCTTGGCATTGGTGATGCGTTTTATGGAGTGGCCAATCTTCTTATCAACCGAGGTGAGTTTTTTTTTTTTTTTTTTCCCTTCCCTCCATACGCTTCAAAGGAAAGGAATGAAATTAAATAGTTGAGCAGATAGCATCTATCAGCGCGTCAACAGCGTGATTTCTTTCGTCGCTGAGAACCCAGTCCGGGCTGTGGCATCGACGACACAGACATGGCTCTCGAGGTGGTACAAAGATGTAAGCCATATTTTCCTTTCCCTCCTCGTAGCACACGGTAGTACCGCTATTGACACCTACAAAACACCAGAACTCGCTAGTCTTCGTCTCCTACGCTCACGGTGTATGGCACAATACGGAGAACCGCCGGAAGCCATCGAAGCGATACGGCCGATTGCTGCGGTCTCCCAAGGCGGGACTCAACGAAATGCTACTTCACCACAAAAAGGAGGTATACACATGGATTGAGCAGCGGGTTAATATCCTCACGGGCGACGAGACGGAGGAGGAAGAGAACCTGCCGAAGACTGAAGCTGAAGCTCAGTAGTCTCTGGCAATGGCCGTCGAGAAGAGAGTTGACGGAATGGAGAAGAAATATCACCACCAAGCTATGCTTGTATTCATGTGATTGTTGATCTGAGTTGATGTTGGGCTGCGCTGGCACCATTCGGCCGGGGACATGTTGTCTACTATTAGCTGCATGACTAGTAGGATAACTAACTACATCTAAAATTCTTAAGTAAAGAGAGTGACCACTGTATATATACATATGGATGTGAATATACCTGCCAATATTGTGTTTAATTGCTGCGCAGTGACTCCGTGAGGTTTGGCCCGTGGCAGTACAGTAGGTTCCACCTCCTTTTGCCTCTCCTTTCTTCTTTGCTATCCATCCATCAACTGCCCTTTCCTTTTTTTTTTTCTTCTTTCTTTCCCCTCTCCCTCAATTAATCCACCAGAATTCTTCTTTTTTTTTCTTCACATCCTTTATAGATCGATCCTGCTCCGGGCCCGCTCCCCCCTTTCGCTCTTCTGAAGAGGCGGTGCGCATTCTCCTCTGCGCAGAGATCGATCGCTGCGTCGAAATAACTAGCGAATACCCTTGCGTCGACGGATGCCTCCAAGGTCCTCCTCGTGTATTCATTTGATTTTGCGTGCACTGCGGAATGCTAGCTTCGTGATCCGCGGTCAAACTGAAGGAGGACAAACAAGACAATTCTTACAAAACAGGAGGCTTGGATTTGTCAGAGTTTCAGCCTCGGCTTTGACGACAGCGACAGCAACAGCAAGCCAAACCCATACACATCCTCGTTATCCCCCCTTTCGCGCCCCGTTGCGAAATATCGCTTACAGTTCCTCGTCGATTCGTCGATTCTCTAGCTCGACTAACATGTCGGGAGTCACGCATGTCACCGACCGGCTGGAAAAGCCCGAGTTGGACGATCGCTCGTACAGGGTGATCAAGCTGGCGAATCAATTGGAAGCTTTGCTGGTTCATGATAAGGATACAGACAAGGCCAGTGCTTCGGCGAATGTCAATGTGGGAAATTTCTCGGACGACGATAGCATGCCCGGCATGGCGCATGCCGTAGAGGTGCGTGAAACTTGCAGAAGCTAAGAGATAGGGAAGAAGACATACTTATTATTATCATCGTTTGCTATAGCACTTATTGTTTATGGGAACTGAAAAGGTGAGTCGACTGCATTCCCCCTGAACAAAAGAGAAAAAAAAAAAAAAGATGCTGATACTTGTTCTTTCACTAGTACCCTATAGAGAATGCCTACAATCAGTACCTTGCCGCCCACTCGGGCTCTTCCAATGCGTACACCGGAGCAATAGAGACCAATTATTTTTTCGAAGTCGCCGCAACCGGAGAAAGCAAAGCAGACGCTGCCAACGAGGCGGATGCATCAAATGGCACAGAAACTTCTCCATTATACGGTGCGCTGGACCGGTTCGCGCAGTTTTTCATTGCGCCTTTATTCCTAGAATCGACGCTGGATCGAGAGTTGAAGGCAGTCGATTCGGAGAATAAGAAGAACTTACAGAGTGATGTGTGGAGATTGATGCAACTGAACAAGTCCCTTTCGAACCCCCAGCATCCCTATCACCATTTTTCAACGGGCAATCTGCAAACTCTGCGCGACGATCCGCAGAAACGCGGTATCGAAGTGCGTAGCAAGTTTATTGAATTCCACAAGCAACACTATTCTGCCAATCGCATGAAGCTGGTCGTTTTGGGGCGCGAGTCACTCGACCAGCTTGAGAATTGGGTCGTGGAGTTGTTTTCTGAGGTCCAGGATAAGAATCTGGCACAGAATCGATGGGATCATGTGCAGCCCTTTTCGGCTGATCAGCTTTGCACCCAAGTCTTTGCGAAACCGGTTATGGACTCGCGTTCGTTGGATATCTATTTCCCCTTTTTGGATGAAGAGGATCTCTATGAGACGCTTCCCAGTCGATATATTAGCCATTTGATTGGCCATGAGGGTCCTGGTAGTATTCTGTCCTATATCAAGGCAAAAGGTTGGGCGAATGGATTGTCAGCGGGCGCCATGCCGGTTTGCCCTGGTTCTGCATTCTTCACCATCTCTGTGCGTCTCACCGAAGATGGTCTGACGCATTACCGGGAGGTTGTCAAGACGATTTTCCAGTACATTGCTATGATCAAGGAGCAGGCGCCAGAACAGTGGATCTTCGATGAGATGAAGAATCTCGCCGAAGTCGACTTCCGGTTCAAGCAGAAATCGCCTGCTTCTCGCTTCACTAGTCGATTGAGCAGCGTAATGCAGAAACCTTTGCCGCGGGAATGGCTGCTAAGCGGCAACAGCTTGCTGAGGAAATTCGATGCTGGATTGGTCACCAAAGCCCTCTCGTACCTGCGCAGTGACAATTTTAGACTCATGATAGTCGCACAGAACTTCCCCGGCGACTGGGATGCGAAAGAGAAGTGGTATGGCACTGAATACAAGGAGGAAAAGATCCCGCAAGATTTCCTCAAGGAAATTGGGGATGCGTTGGCATCGTCGCCTTCTGAGAGGATCCAAGACTTGCACATGCCGCACAAGAACGAGTTCATTCCTACTCGTCTGTCGGTTGAGAAGAAAGAGGTCTCGCAGCCAGCCAACACGCCCAAACTCATTCGTCTGGATGATCACGTGCGCGTCTGGTATAAGAAGGATGATAGGTTTTGGGTGCCCAAGGCTACGGTGCACATTACTCTGAGGAACTCGCTAGTCTGGGCTACCCCGGCGAATCATGTCAAGGCGAAGCTCTATTGCGAGCTGGTGCGGGATGCTTTGGTTGAGTATTCGTATGACGCTGAACTGGCCGGGTTGGACTACAACCTATCTGCTAGCATTTTTGGATTGGATGTCTCGGTCGGGGGATACAATGATAAAATGTCGGTGCTCCTTGAGAAGGTTGTTACTACGATGCGCGACCTCGTCGTTCTTCCCGAACGCTTCAAAATCATCAAGGAGCGCCTGACGAGGGCTTACCGGAATGCGGAGTACCAGCAGCCGTACTACCAAGTTGGCGACATGACCCGCTATCTTACCGCTGAGAAAACCTGGATCAACGAGCAGTATGCCGCCGAGTTGGAGCATATCCAGGCTGACGACGTTGCAGCATTCTTCCCGCAGCTTTTGCAGCAGAATCACATCGAGGTCCTCGCTCATGGCAACTTGTACAAGGAGGATGCTTTGAAGATGACGGACATTGTCGAGGATATTGTGCGTAGCCGTCCATTGCCACAATCCCAATGGCATGTGCGCAGGAATATCATTTTCCCGCCGGGCAGCAATTACGTATATGAGCGGCAGTTGAAGGACCCGCAGAACGTGAACAACTGTATCGAATACTATCTTTTCGTGGGCAGGATAACAGACGATGTGCTGCGGGCCAAGCTTCTCTTGCTGGCGCAAATGACCGAGGAGCCGGCCTTTGACCAGCTCCGAAGCAAAGAACAGCTTGGGTATGTTGTCTGGAGCGGAGCACGCTATTCTGCAACAACCATTGGATATCGTGTCATCATTCAGAGCGAGCGCACCGCGCAGTACTTGGAAAGCCGCATTGACTCATTCTTGAGCCAGTTTGCTCAGACGCTGGAGGACATGACGGAGGAGGAATTCGAGAGTCACAAGCGTAGCATTATCAACAAGAGGCTCGAGAAGCTGAAGAACCTGGGATCTGAGACTGCGCGCTTCTGGACGCATATTGGCTCGGAATACTTTAACTTTTTGCAGCATGAAATCGATGCTAGCACCGTCAGGACCCTGACCAAGTCAGACCTGATTGCTTTCTACCGCCAATACATCGATCCCGCATCGGACACACGCGCTAAGATCTCGATCCATCTGAACGCGCAATCCGCTGACACGGATGATCTGCCCGTGGACACGTCCAAGACTGCCGAGGGAATAGAAGCATTGCACATCCAGCAGACGAGCAGCAAGGACGAAGTTGAGGCCGTCAAGGCCGTCCAGAAACCCGTTTACATTACCAATGTGCCTCAGTTCAAGGCCCGGCTGCCTGTTAGTCCTGGACCGAGTCCGGTTATGGATCTCAGCGAGTTTGGGGATTTTGATTCGAAGCTGTGAGTTGGCTGTGTTGGCTTGGACTGTATATTTATAATTTACGTGGTGCATAGATGTAGAGTCATAAAGCTGCACTTTTGGTCTTGCAAATGTACGTAGTTTGAACGTATAAACCACTTTTTATATTACTTTAATAGGGATAGGCTTAGTGGGGCATGCAGCCTCGTCTTATTGGACGGAGCTCTCATCAACTTGATCCTCACAAAGTCCCGCGGAGGTCAAGCATTGCTCCTCCAGCAACTACGCACGAACATTTCAGTCCTTCTGGATTGTCCCACTTATTGTCTGGATATTCGAATATACATAGAAAACACATTCTCGCTGCTGAAGGAACATCCTTCCATCATGTCGACCGTCACGGCGACTGCCATGCAGAGCTCGAAGCCGTACGTTTTGTCCCCTGTTTCTCTGAATCAAAAGACAACAGCAACCAACTCCAATCTTACCACGCACTGGAAATACCGAAAAAAAAAATAGGTTGAATAATTCATACTAATTTCGTATCTGAACAGCCCCATCATCCCCAAATCCTTCGACGCCAAACAGCCACAAACAATTCGTCTCTACCCTCTGTCCAACTACACATTCGGCACAAAAGAGAACCAGCCAGAAGAAGACCCGTCGGTGCTTGCGCGTCTGAAGAGGCTCGAGGAGCATTATGATCTACATGGGATGCGCCGGACGTGCGAGGGCGTGCTGGTTTGTCATGAGCATAACCATCCGCATGTTTTGATGTTGCAGATTGCGAATGCGTTTTTTAAACTGTATACCTTCCCTCCCTCTCCTACTTCTAAAGGGAAAAAAAAGAAGAAGAAGAAGGAGAAGAAAAGAGTTCTAATTCGTACAATAGACCAGGCGACTACCTACACCACGACGACGACGAAATAACCGGGTTCAAAACCCGTTTGAACGAGAGACTGGCGCCCGTGGGCTCGCAGTTCAGCGGCGAGGGCGTCAACGAAGACTGGGAAGTAGGCGATACGCTGGCGCAATGGTGGCGGCCTAATTTCGAGACCTTCATGTACCCGTTTCTACCGGGGCATGTTACGCGTCCGAAGGAGTGTAAGAAGTTGTATCTTATCCAGCTTCCGAAGAAGAGTGCGTCTATCGTCTCATTTTTCACCCAAAAAAAAAAGGAAAAAAAGAAAAAAAAGGGGCGGGTAGCTGACTCGTTTGGCAGAAGTATTGAGTGTGCCCAAAAATATGAAACTCCTCGCCGTCCCCCTGTTTGAGCTTTACGACAACACTGCGCGATACGGTCCTCAATTATCGGCTATTCCGCACTTGCTGTCACGGTACAATTTCGAGTTTGTCGATGAGAATGACAATGTTGTTGCTGTTACGCCGGGCACGCCGCATTCGGGCATGGACGAGTTCAAGACCAAGATCCTTGCTGGCGGTGCGGAGGGCGAGGATACGGGCATGGAGGATGTTCAGGGAGGAGGTGGAGGAGGAGCTGCTGGTGGTGATGTGAATCAGTCGGAGATTAAGCAAGATGATGAGCAAATCTCGTAATTCTGCTTTTCTATACAATGTTTTCTTTCTTTTTTTAGTGGTCGGGAGCTTGTTCAGTCTTTGGTAAAAGGAAACGAAGAGGAACTTTTTCTTGTTGTTCTATACTCTTTATGCTGCTGGTGTTAGGGAGTGCTGTCTAGTTACTTTGTATACAATTTTAAAGATATGAATCGTAATCCAGGTCTGGGTGATCCGTAAGCGTAGCAAACTGGGACAACATGTTACAGTCAGCTTGAATAGATAGGCATGTCACATTCTGTTCTATTATTTCCGCCTGATACTTTCACGCGTGTAACTAGTACAACAGGAACAGCTACTTGGGTGTTGCACTAGGTAGTATTGCGTTCATGACTGGTGACTTAGTCCTTAGATATGCGGAGAATTGAATCGTTGCACGTGGCTTGAGGTACAAGTAATAGGCATACAGTATTTGGTGTAAATCGCGGACATTTTTGGAATGCTATGTTATCCCTTGCAAGCCCTTGGAAAAGTACTACGAACTTCAGAAGAATTAATCCACCCTCACAACTAAACACAGGCGAAGACGGGGAGCATGTCGTTAAAATGCATCATAGCTGCTATCGGACTGGCTGCTTCAGTCCTAGCAGGGCTGGCATCGCGTGGTAAGAAAACGCCTACGGATTTGAGGACCTACAGATTAACAGCACAAAGATGTCTCGCAGCATGTGCTGGATGACTTGAATCTCTTCGAACAATACTCGGCTGCAGCGTACTGTGATGCGAATGATAACGCTACAAAAGGCACTGAAATCGCTTGTGTGGCTGGAAACTGCCCTCTCGTGCAGCAAGCGGACGCCACATCTGTCTATTCGTTCTCAGAGTGAGAAGAAAACCATCCAAGAGTTTGAATTCTTCGTTCCGTATGGAACTGACGGTGTTGAAAATAGCACTGGCGTGGGCGATGTAACGGGTCTCCTCGCCCTTGACCACACCAACAAGCTGATCGTCCTAGCCTTCCGTGGCTCTCGAAGCATTCAAAATTGGATCACTAACCTTGACTTCAAGTTTACGAATGCATCTTCGCTCTGCGATAATTGCGAAGTCCACGATGGATTCCTAGACTCCTGGCAATCGGTCTCGGACACGCTTACCTCCAAACTGTCGGCTACCGTCTCTGGCAATCCTGGATACAAGATTGTCTTTACCGGACATAGCCTGGGGGCGGCTTTGGCTACCGTCGCGGCGGTACAGTTGCGAAATGCTGGAAACAACATAGACCTGGTAATTCATTCCTGTGACGAGATGAGAGAGAGAGAGAAAAAAGACAGCTGACAAAAAGAAAATACAAGTACACCTATGGAAGCCCTCGCGTGGGCAACCTCGACTTTGCGACTTTCCTCACCTCACAGCCAAACGGCGTCAACTACCGAGTCACGCACACCGATGACCCTGTTCCCAAGCTGCCGCTTCGCAGTATGGGGTTCAGCCATCCAAGCCCGGAGTATTGGATCACAGCCGGTACGGATGAGGCGGTGACGGCGAGCGCGATTACTGTAGTCGCAGGGATTGACTCCAAGGGGGGCAACGACGGGACGGACGCAGGGCTGGACGTCGATGCTCATCTCTGGTATTTCAACAAGATCTCTTCGTGTTAGTTAGTCAGTGATAGTAGAGTGAGTGAGTTAGCAGCAACAACCAACCCCCTTTTGAAACGAGAAATCCTGGTCCTGGTCCTGGTCCTGATCATCCATGATCCACATGGAAACAAGTATTCCGAGCTCCGTTTTGGTCTTCGTGCAGTCGCGGCGGGCCTAGACGGGACGGTATTTTTAGATCCGCCGCACTCCGGCGTCGCACGCAGCAAATGAAGCTTGTGTAAAGCTGTGTGTGGCTTGGAGGGAGAGAGTTCTAGACGAGACGGACGGCGAAAGGAGAAGAGGAAGAAGCAAGAGTGACATGACGATCCGAGGGGCAAGCGCGACCCACCGGGAAACACGCAAGCATTCTTTGCTCTTTCCTCTTTGGCGCTCTCCCCTTGCCCTTGCCCTTTTCTGCTTAAATACTCTCGTCATTCTCTGTCTGCCACTGTACGCTGCACACATACAGATACACACAAACACACACATACATATATGTGTATATATATATTCTGTTCCCCCAGATGACCCAAGCCTGCCGTCCAACTTAACACTTGCGTCAAGAGTCCAGACCCAGACCCAGACCCATGAGCCTAGACGCATCGCCCAACTAGCGCCCTCCTTGCCGCATGGCTCTTCGCTCCGTCGTCTCAGTCGCTGTGAAGCCTCCATCGCGCCGCCTGCGGACGGCCGTGCTTGCGCTCTTGCTGCTGCTCACCTTCTACTGGGTTGCGACAACAACTGCCCTGCCATCGGCGCGCCCCAGAACGCGGAAGGGGGCCATCCATAGCGATGCCCGGTCGCCGCAGTTGGAGGCTGTCTTGCAGGCCCCCGTGCCTGCACCTACCAACATGAGGTCGCATATCGAGAAAGACCTGGTGGTGGCAAGTATGGTCGGCGATAATACCTCCTGGCTGACCGACTCCCTTCCCGACTGGCACAAGAGCATATACGTCGTGGACGATGACACGGCCGAGCTGACTGTGGCAAATAACAAGGGACGGGAATCCATGGTCTATCTTACGTATGATATCTGTATCTTTTTTTTGGCGGGGGGGTGGAAGTTGCATGTGCTGATGAGACGGCTACAGATATATCATTGACAACTACGACCGCTTACCCGACTATATGCTCTTCATACATTCTCAGCGATATCAATGGCACAACGACGATCCCTATTACGACGGGGTTCCGATGATCAGACGATTCCAGCTGCCTTATCTGGAGAAGATTGGTTATGTTAATCTGCGTTGTGCCTGGGTGCTGGGGTGTCCCGATGAAATTCACCCCATGACAGATAACGATCACGATGCGGTTCATGCAGGTCCATACTACATGAATGGGTTCAAGGAGCTGTTCCCCGGCGTCAAAGTTCCAGATACGGTAGGAGTGTCTTGCTGTGCGCAGTTTGGAGTAGCGCGGTGGAAGATTCGCGAACGGCCAAAGAGTGATTATGAGCGATACAAGCGGTGGCTCCTGGGAACTGATCTGGACGACGCCATGAGTGGCCGGATCATGGAGTATTCCTGGCATAGTAAGACTAATCCCCCCTTTTTTTCCCCTTCATTCTTGTCGAACGTGGGTTAATCTTTTGTCTAGTGATTTTTGGGATGGACCCGGTTCATTGTCCCAACGCTGCCGAATGCTATTGCAATGTCTGGGGTTTATGCGACCTCAAATGCTTACAAGACGAATGTGAAAATCGATACTCACTTCCTCCGTATTCGACTCTCCCTGACGGATGGCCATACATAGGGTGGAATGGAGAGCCACAGGATCCAAGCAAAGGGGGCCTTCCCTTGGCCTTGGTTTCTTGAGTTGGATCTCCATTTCGGCTTTTCTCTCTTTCTCTCTCCCTCTCTCTGAGAGACACACACCTACACCTACACCAATACATTTTTCTCTTTGCATTCAGGGCGGCGCTTTGTTGTTACGGTGGCATTTCGGTCTAATTCTAGCATTTCAGAGCGACAGCGTGTTTGATTGGCGTTTAGCAGTTCATATTTGGTGTGATTGCACATAGAATAATAGATATATTGCTATAGTCGTTGTCAAAAAAAAGTAAAAAAAAAAGAAGTTCAAATCATCGTGAATCGAAAGAAGCTTCAGAAGTAGCTCCAGTAGTTTCAATATTTCGCAGGCCTCGGCTCGGCATAGAAATAGTTGATCCGATGACGGCACTGCACGCCTTCCTCACATGCTTCTATCCCACTTGCTTCTACAATCACTTTCTCAACGACTAGTTCAACACGAGATAACAAGAAGCAGAAAAGAAAAGAAGAAAAAAAAAAAGAAATGCTTATCATCGGACTCACCGGCTCTATAGCCACCGGTAAATCCACCGTCTCTGCCCTCCTCGCCTCGCCTCCGCACAACCTCCCCATCATCGACGCGGACATTCTCGCCCGCAAAGTCGTCGAGCCTGGCACCGCAGGCTACAAAGCTATAGTCAATTACTTTGGACCGAGCACACCGGAGCTCCTCTTACCGGCAGATGCCGAGGGTAAGCGCGCGCTGAACCGGCCAGCGCTGGGGAGGCGCGTATTCGGCGATAGCGAGGAGCGCAAGCGCGATAGGACGATATTGAATCGCATTGTGCATCCGGCGGTGCGCTGGGAAGTCTATAAATCTTTACTGTATTACTACCTTCGGGGCTATTGGGCTGTGGTGCTGGATGTGCCGCTGTTGTTTGAGTCCGGCATGGATGTTATATGCGGCACGGTGGTGGTGGTTGCGGTGCAGGATCCGACGGTGCAGATGGCGCGATTACGCCAGAGAGATCCGCATTTGAGTGCGGAGGATGCGGAGAATCGTGTCAAGAGTCAGGGTGATGTGCAGGGGAAAGTGAAGAAGGCACTTTATAGGAATAAGAAGGCGTCGGAGCAGGATACGGACAAGGGCTCGAGAGGCGTTATTGTGTGGAACGATGGCGATAAAGATGCCCTGGCAAAGGAAGTTGACCGGGCTGTTCTTACGATTCAGGATAATAGTCCTCGGTGGTGGTCCTGGATACTCTTGATTGCGCCGCCGGTGGGCGTGGCTGCTGCTGTGTGGAATATGGCTGCGAATTTTAGTTCGCAGAGGAGTTGGGACCAGAAGGTCAAGAGAGAGAAGGCTAGGTTGTAGCATAGCATAGCACACTCAATATATATTCTTCGAGACGCTACTACCACAACTGCCAACGTATATACACACGTGTCGTCTAGCATTTCATTGCGTCGCGGAAGGACAGGACAGCACAGGCCAGGCTCGAATTCCATGCGTACCTAGGTACAGCTACTTGGTCTTGATCGATCCGACAATCGGTTCTTCGGTGGTGGCATGTCGTCGTATCCAGCTGGCATGGAGAGAAGAGAGAGAAGCAGTCGGTCTGAGAAATACGCTGGACCAAGAACGGATGGACCGCCCGCCCTAAGAAAACCGAAGGGGGAAAATTCAGGCCGACTCCATCGCCAGCGTCGATAGTTGATGGTATAAACCGCTGCCACGCGCGAGCAAGCCGGTTCCTGCACTGTCGAGAGAGAGAGAGAGAGAGAAAGAAGGGGCCGCGATGGCCGAGAGCACATCCGCGTAGAAGGAAGGGAAGGGCAACCCCGGAAGTAGTAAGCCTCCCGCGCTCTTTTACCTCTTCTTTCTGTTCAGCCATGATGAACAAACCGCCTATCTGCCATCCTCACATGCCTGTCTCCAGGCTTATGCTGCTAGATTGGTGTGTCTGATCGACAGTCTCCAGTTCCCCAGAGCCGCATGAACCGACCTGTTATTCTCTTCTTCTCCTGCCATCCGGACATGCATGATACCATGCCATGACATGACATACAGGACTCGACAACTCCGACGACCGCACATAGATTAGACGCCTGGTGGCTGGAAGAAAGCAGTCATTCCAATGATACACCTGGTCAAATACTTGCCAATTGCGCTGTCTATCCTGTGTCAAAGCTGAAAAAGGCCCCCGCCATGCATCCATATACTCCATATAATTCTGCGGGCATGAGCCCGGCTCCGATATTCTCGACGTCCTCGTCCACCCAAGCAGGTAACAAGAGCTCCAGAATGAATACAGGCGCAGCAAAGTCTCTCACGTTCAAGCATTATACATTCACCCCTGCTTCTCAGCAACACCAGATGCCTCCGTCCAAACGTCGACGTGTTATTGAGCCATCAGATGTATCAACAGCAAGTTTCCCGCCAACCGGCAGCCATTTAGACACCGCGCAAGACGGGGTGAATAGTTTCTATCATCTAGATTTTGCAAAACCGCTGCATCAGAATGTCGTATCACAGAATGCTGCTTTAGATACCGCGGGCTCGTTCTCCACACAAAGTACCTCGGAAAGATCATCTCGGGGAGATTTGGATTCCGATTTTACCAGCCGCAATACGCCTAACACCTCAGTGTCAAATACGTCGCCATGGCCTCAGATAAAGGCAGATTCTCCGGCTGCAATGTCAACGGCACCGGCACCAACGACGGCGAGTGATTCTCAAGTAGCCCACCCCCCGAAGCAGCTCAACGAGACGGAAGTCGATGCGCCCAACTATGAAGAATTCAAGCCACGTTCTTCCATACCTAGTGGGATCCCCGGTCCAGTATATGCTCAGCAGTGTATAACGGCTGCATATGCATCCCGACTCAACCCGTTTGCATTGCATAAGCGTGAACAAAAGGCACTACAGCATCATCTATGCCATCTGCATGTCACGACGTACCTCAATATCCGCAACGGAATCTTACGGCTATGGACTCGCAACCCGATGATAAGCGTGACCCGTGAGGAAGCGCTTGGCTGTGCTAGGGACTTCAGATGGATGGGCCTTGCAGATTTTGCCTATGAGTGGCTAGTGAGAAACGGCTACGTCAACTTCGGCTGCGTCGAGGTTCCGCAAGCTCCTATTTCTCCCAAAAAGGGTAGGCGAAAGGATGATGGGCCTGTCATTGTTATCGTCGGAGCGGGTGTAGCTGGCCTGGCCTGCGCCAGACAACTGGAAGGCTTGTATCAGCAGTACCGCGACAAGGTCACATCATTCAAAGTGATAGTTCTCGAGGGTAGGCGGCG
Source organism: Talaromyces atroroseus (assembly GCF_001907595.1). Lineage (NCBI taxonomy): Eukaryota > Fungi > Ascomycota > Eurotiomycetes > Eurotiales > Trichocomaceae > Talaromyces > Talaromyces atroroseus. The sequence goes on along the minus strand of NW_017971437.1, from coordinate 1,151,337 downwards.
CATTGGTGGGCGGATCTACTCGCATCCTCTAAAAAGCCATAAGAATGCCTCATTACCAAAAGGTCTCCGGCCGACCGCTGAGATGGGTGCTCAGATTATTGTAGGATTTGATCGAGGGAATCCATTAGACCCGATCATTCGTTCACAGCTGGCATTGCGTTATCATCTGCTCCGAGACATATCTACGATTTATGATATTGACGGCTCAGCTGTTGATGAAATGCAAGACGCAATGGATGAACGCCTCTATAATGACGTTCTCGACCGTTCTGGGAACTATCGGCATAAGACAGTTATTCAACATACCGCAGAAGGCGATCGTGAGATGATGAATCATGGCCGTGACATTCCGATTGACGACGGGGTCACAATTCATCAGTACGAGGAAGCGCGCGCTGCAGGAACCCATCACCTACTGCTTCCTGCTGCACGATTTCGTCGCGGCATTGGGCACCATGCATCCCGGATTCTGCCGCCTTCTGATCTAGACCCAGACGAAGAGCTGCCAGCGGCTATGGAATGTCAAAGCATGGGGTGGAAACTACGAAATGGCGTTTCTCCGCAGGCCGACCTGCAACTCGATCAAGTTGCCAAAGCGTCCCCCCGTCAAACGCTAGGAGCCGTGATGGACGAAGGCGTCAGACAATACCAGGCTATGCTTCCTCTGACGCCGAAGGATATGCGGCTTTTGAATTGGCACTATGCAAATCTGGAATACGCGAACGCCACCAATTTAGGCAAGCTGAGTTTGTCAGGATGGGACCAGGACATGGGCAATGAGTTTGAGGGCGAACATAGCCAGGTTATCGGGGGGTATCAACAACTGCCACGAGGACTGTGGGCATATCCTACCAAACTAGATGTCCGGACCAACGAGACGGTGGTAAACATTACTTACGATGCCACTGGCGAAGCCAAGAATCGCAAGACAATCGTCCACACCAAAAACGGTCCTATTTCAGCCGACCATGTTGTTTATACGGGCTCCTTAGGTACTCTTAAACATCGCACAGTTGGGTTTACTCCCTCACTACCAGAATGGAAAATGAATGCAATCGATCGTCTCGGATTTGGGGTGTTGAATAAAGTCGTGCTAGTGTTTGATCATCCTTTCTGGGATACCGGTCGGGACATGTTTGGTCTTCTTCGCGAAGCAGAAGTTCCAGGCAGTATGACTCAAGCAGATTACGCCAAAAACCGGGGCAGATTCTATTTGTTCTGGAACTGTGTCAAGACATCAGGTGTACCGATGCTGATTGCGTTGATGGCTGGAGACGCAGCACATCAAGCGGAAGAGATGGCAGACAAGGACATTGTCACAGAGGTCATCTCGGAACTGCGCAATGTCTTCAAATCCGAAACTGTCCCAGATCCACTGGAAACGATCATCACGCGCTGGAAAGCAGACAAATTCACCCGCGGCACATACTCCTACGTAGCAGCTGATGCCTTGCCGGGGGACTACGATCTGGTTGCGCAGGCCGTTGGAAACCTCCATTTTGCCGGTGAAGCTACGTGTGGCACGCACCCTGCGACTGTGCATGGGGCGTATTTGTCGGGGCTGCGGGCTGCAGGGGAGATTATGGAGAAGATATTGGGACCGATCGCGGTGCCTTCACCGTTGGTTCCGCCTTCATCCAAGGGTAATAACGGTTTTGCCAGTAATCCTCTGCGGTATTGGAACAGCAGCACCACTCCGACAAAGCAAAATTCTACGCCAAAAGCGAAAACAAGCAACAAAAAGAAAGCCCCAGGAGTGACAGCTCATACTACTACTACCACCACCAAAGCAGAACAAGAACAAGAACAAGAACCACAACACCCGCAACTCCATCTCTACAACCAAGCACTAGAAACCCACCTCCACGCAACCATCGGACCAGCACCGCCAGCCAAACCCGCCAAAATCGCACTCAATCCGTTCCTCACATTCCAAAAGGACTACTGGATTCGCGCAAAACAGCAATGCGAGGCGAATAAAAGACAGGCAACGAACAACCCAGAAGCGAAAGCTGCGCGCGACGAAGTCAGGGCGGTCCTGGGACAAATGTGGCGAGAGGCGGAGGAGGAAGTTAAACGGCCGTATCATGAACAGATGGCTGTCAACAGGCAGACGAATGATAATATGGCCAAGGCGTGGGCGGAGGCAGTGAGGGAGTATGAGCGGAAGAGGGAGGAGGCTGTACGGGGATTTCCTGCGTTTGAGGCATGGCTATCGTCTATGGACAGGTCTGTATAACGGCCATGCTTGTTCTTATTATCTTACTACTTATTATATTCAATACAAATTTCAGTCAAGTCTCGAAAAAGAGAGATCGGATTCGGAGTCCATTATGAGCTTTTAAATACACTGAATTGTATTACCTCCGGCTTTTCATTCTTGATCCGTTGTTGGGAGGGCGCGCTCACACAGCAATTTTATCATCATACTTTGCAAAAACATCAACTTCAGCCTCCGCAAACTCGCGCATAATAGTCTCCTTCCTCGCCTCGGAGCGCAGCCTCACCGTGCACGGAAACGGCTTTGGACAAGCAACCAACCCTTCAATATAGCCTGTATCCGGATCGACGTCAGGCTCACTCCGCTCCCCGCTTATAGGGTCAATTACGGGCTGCTCAAACGCAAAGGCCCAGAGCAGCATTGACATGGCTATAAAAAGGTCGCGTTCGGCGAGGTGAATGCCCGTGCAGAGGCGGCGGCCGGCTCCGTAGCTGTAGTGATCGCGGTTGTTGTAGTCGGCGCCGCCGTTGTTTGCGTATTCGGATGCTGGTAGCGTTCTGTCTTCGAAGCGGGTTGGGTCGAAGAGGTGCGGGTTTGGGTATTTGGTTGGGTCGTGGTTGAGGCCCCAGATGTTGAGGATTAGGATGGTGTTTTTGGGGAGGAAGTGCCCGTTTATCCATTCATCTGGCGCTGTTTTTAAGTTATGTTTACAAACAACAAAAGGAACGGGGAAGGGAGGAGGGAGGAGGAGGAGGAGGAGGAGGAGGAGGGATACCTTGGTCAAGAAGATGCGGCATGCCCAAAGGCGCCACAGGCCTCCATCTCACGCACTCCTTGACAATAGCGGCGACATATGGGAGACGACTATAATCGGCCCAGGTTGGAGTGCGGCCCTCGCCAATGACTGAGTCGATTTCCGAGTGTGCCCTTTTCTGGATCTCGGGCCATTTGGTCATGGCCTGAATGAACGAGATGATAAGCGCTGCAGGAGTCTCTGAGCCACCTTCGACAAGACCGCCAGCGAGGAAGGATAGTTGGTGATGGCTGAAGCCTAGTTTTTCATTGTCCTTGAGGAGGTTGTCGACGAATGTATCCTTGCTGCTGCCGAGTTTGGTTCGACGGTTGATGACGTGTTGGAGCATTGTTTCGTGTAATGATTCCATTATGTCTTTGACGTGGGTGGCTTTGGTGATCCATTTCCCTAGGAACCGTTCGGGGATGTATTTCAGGAATGGGAAGAAATCGACTGGAGGGGTGGCTCCTAGTTCTAGCAAGGCTGTGAACTCATCTAGCATTTCGTATAGTCGGTCCATGTAGGTTGAACGAATAGAAGGGATCCGCACGCCGTACACTATTTCAAGAATTGTCAATGTACAACGGCCAACAAGCCAGGTGGGTTAGAGTGTTATACCGATGCTAGTGAGAATGCTATTACTGTACCTCCTCGGATGAAGCATGTAATCCTCAGGCGCAGCAACAAAGTCTCTGAGCATCTGAACGCCTTCAGCATGCTGCAGATGGACATGGTGTTTATCACACATGGATTCCATAAAGCATTGATGAATCAACTTGCGCTGTACTCGCCAGGTGGGACCATATTGGAGAGTCAGAAGATGATCTCGCTGGCTGACAATCTCCTGCACGATGTATGAAGCAGGCCTGTTGCTGGCAACGGAGCCCTTTTCTTCGAACAACTCTCGCGCGATTCGTCTGTCAGTGATTACGGCTAGCGTGCTGTTGCCGACTTTGATTGTGTACAGGCCACCGTAAATCTTTGCGAATTCTGTGTATCTGCAGTTGTTCTTGTTTAGGCATCTATTTTTTATAGTGGTCGGATCAAGGAAAACTCACTTGAGATGCGCGCGTCTCCTTGGAATCTGATGAGCATTTCCGATGATTGGGAGCGTTGGGGGCCCTTGTTGAGTCAGTCACCCTATTTTCAACGTGAGATCAGGACAAGGCCAGAAAATACCAGGTGGCAGGCATGCATCTCTGCTGCCTACGGTCAGGATGATGTATGCGATGCCTGCAACGGCAACTGCAATTGCAAGTGCAAGTGCACCACTGACAGCCATGATGGTTGAGCACCAAGTTCTGCTTTAGATAGAGTAGAAAAACTCGAGGAAAGCGAGGTACTATTGTTGGTCAAAGCACCTTTCAATGGGAATGAAGATCAAGTCTTTGTGCGAGAAGCAATGCCTTGTTTGAGTGTAGCTTTGTGGCATTGTGCGGAGATTAAAAAAAAAAAGAAACAAGAAAGAAAAAGACGTCGCTGGATATTCTTTGTTCACATGGCCTGCCTTAGGGTGGCCTGGAAATCCTGGCACTCCACATCTAAAAATACATGTATACAGCAATAAACAGAAGATATAACTATGCTTAGCTTTGATTAGATGCTAAATGTTTCACAACCCTGATCTTCGGCTCCAGACTCATCTCTACCCAATATCCCCCGGTCAAATAGCGTCTCGCAAATCCATCTCGGATCTTTTCATAGCATTCAACTCCTTTGTCGCCGGCGAGCCATTTGATTGCATCAATTTCGATACTACTGCTGTGGAAATGGTCCCCAGTACGCAGCTGCGGCTGTTCGCTATCGGATGGTTTGATCAGTTTGAACCCGGCAAATCCGGTAATCGTGTCTATGACTTGCCATGACTCAGGGTCCGCAGAATGGGATCTGAGCTCCGCGAGTTCATTGTCTTCGACGAGTGCGTAGTCGATGTTTGACCAAAAAGTCGGTGTGGACTTGAGAGTCGAGTTCTCGGTTTTGTCGTAGGTCCATTTCGTCGTTGCTGCGTCTGTGTCTTCTTGTGGCTGTTGAAGGAATCGAGTGACTCCGGTTTGACAGGCGAGATTTCCCATGTATAGAACGACGTGTGACGGGGTGCCCTGGCCGTGGAAATGGACTCTCTGAATGGCCTGTGCACCTGGATAATTTGCCGAAGAGATTGGTAGAAGGACGAGGTTTGATACCACGAGGGAGCCAAGTGTTGATAGGACTAGTGAAAGGGACAGAATACGGTATAAGGTTGACTTCCTACGTCGTATCCATATGTATGCCGCGCCTTGAGCTGCGGCCGCCGTTAATGCGGGAATGATATAGATGATGAACCGCCATTCCTTGTGAGGCTGTATACTGTAGATGGCAACAAAGACCAACGAAGGGACGAGTAGCGATAAAGATGTCGGTCTTGTTGCATCCGCTAGTAGAGATACAGGGATACCCACTAGCCAACTTAACGGGTTTAGGAGAAGACGAGGAAGAGCATTGACAAAGTAAAAGTACCAAGGATCGACACCCCAGGCGGAGGCTTGCCCGGACACGACATTGAACTTGAATGCGTTGAACTCGGGCCAGAGGGGAAATTCTTGCCAGAAGTACGAGTCAATGACAACAGTTGCCGTGAGGCCGACGAGCAATCCAATGATCCCTGCTGGCAGAATGTCTTGTTGGATGCGAATGCGTCGGCTAAGGAGAAAGTAGGCGGTGTTTGTTGCTAGTAGTAAGGCAAGCTCGGAACGAAATATGATGCCAGTCACGGTGAAGAGAATGAGAGAGAGACGGTATCTACAGTTACCAGACGAGGTGGAAGACTTGTTGCTGGCATTAGGGCAGGGGAGAAGAAGTCGCAACGCAATGGTGGCTGTATTGATTGTTAGACCCAGTAGGCATCGAGCAAATCATTCAATCCGCACAGACGTACTCAGACCAAAGGCAAACATATTTGACAACGTCCGCGATGCATAGTAAGCGACATGGAACTGACTGGCCTGGAAAATCAGATACCAGTACGCCGTCGCACTGCCAAAAGCCTTCTGCAACCCACGCGCGTAGGAATTCAAGGACAAGGCATTGAAGAGGCCGAGAATGGCGCGGGCTCCATTTTGTAGATTCCGGTTAGACTAAACTATGATTACGTGCTGCTGTAGTTCACACACCTAGAAATTGCCGGTCAACATGCTCATGGAGCCATACAATAGGCCACGACGCACTAGCGAGACCTAGCGCTCCAATAAAGGTCCGGGGGACAGCCCCTGGGAAGCTGAAATGGTCATAATTAGACCTGAATTGGCTCGCAACAGCTGCAGAGTCAAGACGAAGAGGCGAAGGGATCCCGTATGTTAAGATGTCGTGCGTTGCCTGGATGTGGAACGACTCTTCGACTTTGGTGTATGGCGCGGCGAGCAGATGTATGAGGATGACGGCGGGGAGAAGGGAGTAGAACACGACATCTGGAGATGGATTCAATAAAGAGTTCCAGCGGTGACAATTCAAAGCAGTAATTTACCTGTTAATCTTGCCATTTTGTCATTGCATCGTTGCTACGTGTAAGCTGGACGAACGTGAACATGAATGACTATGAGCTCTTATCGATAAGCGCAACAAACAGAGCAAACACGTCATCCGCAACCAACCTGGCCAGCTGCGCAACCACAATCAATGACTGAAAAACAATATCCAGCATAACTATTAATTCTCTCTCAGCCACCTTTGCCTAAATAAATGCAACTCTCCTTCGACTTTTGAATCACAATGTTCCTCTTCGGCTTTGGCAAGCTCATATACGGTCCGCATTTCCCACACTAGCATCTGATTCGTTTACTGACTGACTGACTGACCGATCGGAATAGTAACGGTACTCCTCATAAACGCCGTAGCGGTATTATCAGAAGACAGATTCCTTGCGAGAAGTAACCTTGCCCGCTCTCACCATTTGGTCATTCGTCTCTAATATGACGTTCTGTTTAGTTGGCTGGGGTCGCGCACAACAAGAGCCCGGTTTCGGATCGAGTTACGACAACACGAGCATAAAAGCGAGGACGGTTAATTTGATTACTAGTGTGAGAACGGTGATGCGAAGTATGTTGTTTTTTACCGATGCTAGTTGAGTGTTGGTCGAACATATGCTAATCTTCCGTTGAATAATGTAGTACCGCTAATTGTGATAAATACGGTCATCATTATTTACGAGTTGATATTGGGATGATCATTGCCGAGCGTCAATCAGTTTATACATCGAGGATATCATGATCTAGTCCATAGCTTAGGACTGTTTATGTCTATTGTCTGAAGCGTTAGGGTCTCTGTTCGGTTGCCACCTCATTGCGTTTTCTTCTCCGGGATGGCCTTATGCGCATACCCAGGACTAAGTGAACGAGCATAACTATTTTACGGCCTTGATATTGTCAGATGATATAATTAGGTACAGGCAGCATGTTAATCCTTAGCGAGGGCAGGATTGAACAAGGGTTGTATGTGAGGTCGAAAACTATATATCCAAATTCATGCATAGTTCAGTCCTGGGTAATGGCTTCAACAATAGCTTTTGCTGTTACCTCTGGGGCCAACGTCGGTGCGTAATGGTGTTCGTCGATAGTCACCGTTGAGACCTTCTTTGCATTTCTCTGCTTCAACTTTTCCACCCATACCTGCTGGTATTCAACTGGAATGATATTATCTTTGGTAGTGTAGATATAAGTGACGGGAACATGGTCGACGGCCGTATAGTTTGGCGGATCAAGGAAACTCAGGGTTGACTGGCACTTGAGTTTTCGTGCCAGATCCAAAGCCACATCTGAGGGCAGTCCTGGGAAAAAGACTGGGGCAGCGGCGTCTGCGTCGATATGCATGAAGTCTCCCTGGAATAATGTCAGTTTCATAATCATCCTTTACCTAGGTATACAATTTAACATGCTCGTAACTAAGAGACAGACTCACCAATATTTTGATATTCTGGCCTAATTGACCTCCCATAGCCTCCAAAGGCGCCTGTCCAATATCTGGCAAGACAGACGCCAGATACACCATCCTGACAGCACCGCCTGCATCTGCTCCTGCTGCTTGACGCTCCGGCTTGGTGACAGATTTGACGCTCTGCGTTGCCACAGCGCCGCCAAATGAGTGACCAACAATGACAATGTCTTTGCCCTGGCTGGACAGGGCTTCAACGATGCCACGGAAATAGGCGGCATCTTCTTGTAGTGTAGCTGGCTTTTCAGGCGGGGATCGACTCGCGGATTGTAGTGCGCCCACGATGACTTCGAAGCCGTGCTCCTTCTGGAGGATGGAGGAGAGAGAATCATAGAATTCTGGGCCGGTGAAGGAACCGGGTACGATGACAATGGCAGGTTTGGACATTTTGGCTGCTTCTTTCTTTGTATTGGGCTTTGGTTTTATATATTGACAATTCATCAATCAATTGAACCATGAGCCCTATTTATAATACTTGTTCTACCATAGTTATTACAAATCAACTGGTAATTAGTATTCGTCCTAAATAAAAACATGTCAGAAATGTAGCTTTTTTCAACCTCAATTGCCAGATAATGTATGTAGCATTTGTCAGCGGGGCTTGTTGTGCTGCGGGCTTTCTGACAGACTGACATGTCAGAAAAATTTCCGTTTCGGGTAATTCTAGGTACATGCGAGAAATTCTAGTGACAACGATGCTGAACTGACAATCTCGTGTTGAGATGCGATAATATTGACTGCTGAGAGGCCTCACAAGGAGATATCCTGATCACCAAGGGGTGCTTGAATACATAGTTCAGTATCTTAATGATAATAAAATAATTCTTCCGAAATGCAATACATTGATACATAAGTTACATACGTGCAGCAACATATACCTCGTACTATATTTTTCATATCTACAGCTCAGTTGCCCGGAATAAAAATACCATGCTCCGCTCTCAGAGCATACAACTGCTCGCGAGGGCGGCATTTCCTCACATCCTTGAGGCCAGTAATAACCTTAGACCTGGTGCCATTTGACAGCAGTGTCTGCTGCTCCATGGTGTCATCTGCAAAGCACAGAATAGTCTATAGCACCCTTATTAGTGATATTCACAACTTCAACTGCTGGAGGGAACGTTAAATACCTGGCGAAGGTAGTCTAGACAGTGCGGCCAATGCGCGTTATCGTGAAAGTCCATGCCGATGTCGATTCCTTCTTTTGACTGCTGCAAGGCATGTCGTATTGATCCGAGACAGTGCAGCTGATGGAACCTGTTGATTGTTAGATGGCATGCATGCCTGTCCAGCACTGTTGTTGTTCCCCGAAGAAAGAAAGAAAGAAAGAAAAACCCACATGCTAATAGACTCCACCTTGTCAGAATCATCTGTTTTGACAATCGACGAATTGCCCGTCTCCGACCACAAATGGTCGAATGCATGGTCTAAAGTCATGTATTCCTCGCTGGTCCCGAATGCGTTAAGAATCGAATAATCTTCTTGCTGCTGCTGCTGCTGCATTTTCAATGCGGATTGACCCCATATAAACAGACCGACACAGGCCAGTATCAAGGCCAAGTTGAGCAGGGACTGTGAAATTAGAGCAATTACCAGAAGCCGCCGAGATATAGCATCTGAAGGCTGAGGCCCGTCATTTAGTAGGGCATCCTTTTCGGCACCGTCGAAGGAACGGTCCTCGTCGGATTCTGAGTATCTGAGATTCGACATGATAAAACTTAGGTTCACAAGGACTTTTTTTTGGAATTATGAGTGCATACTTGTATGGAATTGAATAGTCGAAATCCTCTTCGCAGCCGCAATCAGTAGAGAGGGGGGTTTAATCTAGTTTTTGAGACGAAGGAAAAACAACGCGTCCGCCTAGTCCGGCGTTGCATCGACTAGCGCTAGAGGATTGTTGGTATATGACTATATATGAGTGTTATTAATAATAGTAGATAAGTAACCAGCGAGCGAATGCTGGCTATTTAAAGGCCCATGTCTTCCAGCTCAAGTGCTTCTTCTCAAGAGTGCCGTCTGTCTATCTACACCAAGTCAAACCCGAACTATAAACAAATCATACCATCATGCAGTGGCGTGTACTCCTTGTCGCGGGGGCATTGATTTCCTCGGCTGTTGCTGGCCCAATTCCTCAAGGTTGGTCTTCAACATTGATGTTTGTTAATTCTAAGTTGGAATACTAACATGAGGATAGAGAAACGAGGGGATGAGATGGTGGGATATGTCACCGGCTACAAGGAAAAGCGAGGGGACGAAATGGTGGGCTACGTCACTGGATACGAGAAGGAGAAGCGAGCAGATGAGATGGTGGGATATGTGACTGGCTATGAGAAGGAGAAGAGGGACGATGAAATGGTGGGATATGTGACTGGATACGAGAAGAAGCGAGGAGACGAGATGGTAGGATATGTCACTGGCTACGAGAAGGCCTAGAAATAGGGCAAAAGCTTGATTACATTAGTCCCTGATTATTGCGGAGACAAGACGACGAAGTTGATGACTTTTGATAAACATCGCATTGAGATTCTCGAATGAATGCAATGGGATATTTACAAGCCCAGACTGCGAAAGGAAGGTGGTATTTGACTATTAACTATTGTCGCAAGTAAGCAAGAGAGATCGTCGAATGTAATAGTTTGGTTGGTGTTGGTGGCGCTTTTAGTTTCGCCTCATTTGGATGATTTACGCTGGCGAACATGTCATTGGGAGAATGGCGCACGATTCTGTTGGTATACCCACAGGTAGATAGATGATCACATAGTAGAAGGGGGTTCTGCAACTCTGCAGCCCTCTACCTAGGTACTTGTCACAAGAATGCCCCATGGCATGACGAAAGTTGAATATGAAGCAATCACAGGAAGAAGACAGTATTCCATTTCTTCAGCCTGAAGATAGCGGCAGTACGGAGAAACATACCACTCACCAGACACCTTTCAGCCGTACCTACTGGCTTTTTGGCATCATCGCTATCCTTCTCGTCACCAATATCATTTCATTATTCGTGGGTAGTCGACTATACCTATGGAGGGGAAATCTTGACCGGGTATGTGCGATTCACACATCACAACACGAAAGTATGTCAGCATTGCGTAGAACTTTTCGCAGATATTCATCTTCTATTAACTAATATTCTTCCTCTAGCCACGCTCCTTCGCGACGTCCATGTCTCATATTCCTCTGTCCCCTTCAATGGCTCGTTCTCAAAGGAGACTATATACCGCCAGCGACCTAGTCCGGAAGTTGATGCGGCATGGCTGGACCTGGGAATTGAATGTAGCTACCACCAGAACCCCCTAGAAACTAAAAGTACTACTAAAAATGTATAAAGATGACCCCCTGATCGTCCCCGATGAGGATGCAGACGCCGCCGGCATCGAGAAAGACCGCTTCCATGTCTCTGAAGTATACGGCGGACCTGGATATCCAGCCTTTGTGGCTGGATTGCACCAGTTGCACTGTCTCGTGGGTTCTGTCTATCCGGACTGTGGTTGGTGAGTTAAACTAATTTCAATGATACTACGCAGAACTTGCTCCGGAAAAGCCTCTATTTCAACGTCGACTATTACCGAGCTCTGCATCGCAATGAGTTCCTGAATCGGGAAGAAACACTACAACTACATATCGGTGTGTATACAACACGTTTCCTGTTCGTTGTTTAATCCAGTAGCGTGGAAACTGAACAGTAGAATGTAGGGCATTGCATAGACGTTATCCGCCAGAGACTGATGTGCACTGCTGATACGGAGTTGCATCCCTACCTGTGGGCTGGCGACCCTCCGCATGTCACACCGGATTTTAATCGAATGTACAAATGTCGGAATTATGATGATATCAGAGAGTATGCAAGACTGAAACAGGCGCAATGGGGGCCAAATGGACCGGATGTTGTGCCGGAGAAGGGAGCCCTTGTGCTGGACGCTATTCCGTGAGGTCTTTTTTTGGGGGACAGTTACACTCTGCGCGTCATGTGACTATGTTCACCCGCAAGCGGTTAGCAGCGCTAGCACCCGGCTCGTCCCTGGTGCACGTGACATCTTGTGACCCTAAAGGTTTATACTAGTGCTGAATTAGGAAGGTCTCCTTGCAGAGCTATATTTTCTAAGAATCCTTATGGTTAGTACTATGTAGTAATTGCAGTCTAGATTAGGAAAAAGTCTCTGATAATCTCAAATATCTTATCACGAAATCATTGCTATATTCAGACATGTTATGGCGTCTGACCGGTGGAGGGTGGAGCTCTTTACCGCGCAGTTGTACGGAATAGCTCCATGGAAACCTGGGGTCTCCATCTGCAACCCCCCCAGAGCTCGAAACGGCGAAAGGCCTCGTCAGCGGCGTGGCACAAGAAGTTGTTGTCGAGCCAAATACAGAGACCTCCAAGGAGCATGCCAGCCCGGTCTCTGCTGACAGGTCCCCGTATAAGGTCAAGGAGGAGCCCCTCCGCAAGCCCAGGAAGACCAAGATCATTGCTATTGCCAGTGCCTTGAATTTTGGACACGAAGTCAACGAGGACAAGTTTCGATATTGATTACGTTTGCTACGGTAAAGAGCCCCATCATCGGCGGGACGTGGTATGAGAATCGCTGTCCGGGATGAGCCTGTGACATCCCTTCGGTCTGTTACCAATTCTCTTGGGCTTCTTCTCCAGAATGGATCCTTTTGTGAGTGAGCCCCCGGGTAGGGGCTTGTTGGCTTCAGCCCGCTGATTGCGCATAGCTACTCCGGAGCTCGTGAGATCCACCGGTACTTCCTGAAGGTTGCGGAAGACTTCGACCTGCTCAAATATTGCCGCGTCAACATCCTAGTCGCGGGGTGTTTCTGGCAGGAAGAGTCGCAAACTTGGCGCGTACGGGTACAAAGAGTGGACCAGCCGGAGATAGTATTCAAAGTACCTAAGTGAGTACCACGGAATCCCTTCCCTTTTCTCGGTCATAGTTTCTGACGGAACCTCACAACTAGCGTCCTTGGGTTGCTCAACCTGTAGCCAAGCGGAGCAGTCTTTACCTGAACGCTGACAGAGCCGAGATAAGGCAGGTCTGGTCTTGCGCCTCTATAACTGGAAAGTCATGTCCTCGTTCCATGAACTGAAACCCTAGTTGGCAGCTCGAGCTTTGTCCGCCTACATATAACAGTTGCTCTATCGGCTGCCTCTTCAGACGTAGATCACAATGGGCCTAGACAACACTGCAGTGCCCGAAGAGAAGAAGTTCGCGGTTGAACCGATTGCAACGCCAACAGAGATTTCCGCAGGCTATTCCATGAAGGCGTAAGTGGAAGACTTCGACGTCGATCCGGCTCTCGAGGCCACTGGCGGTGCCGTCAGAATATTCCCAACGGAGGCAATACCACTTTTGGAGGCATTATTACCAACTCATTCGGCTTCGATTCGCGCACCTCGCTACTTCTTAGTGCTCCCGCCGGCGCGGTTGATGTCGGCAGCAAGCTACTCTTCCCTTGACTCTCTCGGACTACTCCAATAGACAGGACCCTATTCTCCGGCATTGCCATTCTCCTCTCCATGCTGGACGGCATCCTTATGATTGTCATTCCGCTAGAGCATGTCGGGGCCCGCTCCTTTTCGGCTACTATCTGATCGCCACCGCAGACGCGTCATGGTGTCTGGTTATGGTTCTCATATCCAACAGCACCCTCGGCTATACCAAGAAGGTCACCGTCAATAGCGTCCAAATCATCTGCTACACAGCTGGCCACTGGATTGGCCCGCTGACCTTCTGCAGCAGTGATACTCCTGAGTATCGGAACGGCAAGACCGTAGGTGCATATGTCTATGGGGTGCCCGCCCCTTGTCCTCGTAGCAATCTGCCTCGTCAATATCCACGAAAAATAGGCGTCGCGATAAGCTTCAGGCTGAGTCGGGAGTGGACTCGACGGATTATTATAAGCCCCATTTTCGCTATGTCCTGTAAAAGCCGCTCTCTCTTGGTGCCGCCATAGTCGCTATTTATCTCTCAGCAATACGTGTGATTGAATATCTGGTGCCCCTGGAAAGTCGTGTTGTTCAATGGTTTTATATTACTGTGTTTAAAATATTCATGATTAATATCCACTTCTGGTGGCTCTGGCAGAAGAAGATACCTTTGAAGCCTCGCAATGACATAGATCTTTATATAGGGTTTTCCTGAATTCATTTGAGAGAGCATGCTAAAAACTGTAGCTAAAACCAATTGGGTGTTAGTAATGAGGATACCTAGTGTACATGTGTATGCTCCAAAACCGACTCAAGAATGCATACCACAGGGACAATAAACAAGATAGATAATAAAGGAACCCAGTAATCGCGCATACCAGATGCAGAGAGACCCGTATCCTAGAACGCCGTAGTGATGAGGCTCGGACTGTCTTCAGAACCGAGAGGGGTGAAAAGTATGGTAGAGAGTATATAAGACATGATCGCCTGCACAACGTAGTAATGCATCGATGCTATTTTGAAGGCAAGGGAAATAAACTCCATCCAAGTGCAAACAAAGTATATACCAGAATCCAAAAGAAAAAAGACCAAAAGTCGTCATTTTGCCATAACGGAAGGACTAGAGGCAAGTCAACCCAGCAGACTCATCGATTTTTTCCTTATTCCAAACCCCTTCCATTTGTGGTTTCCTTTGTCTCTGTCCGCTTTACCTTTGGGAGGAGAAGGTTCGGGAATATGAGTGGCAGTTCGTGGGATCTCTGGAAGAGCAGCTGACGTGTCTATAGGAACGTCTTCCTCAATGACATGCTCGTGCAGTCTCATATCCGGAGAATTGCCATTCTCAAACAGAAGATCCGAGCGTGGGAATTCCGACGACGCTGCTCTCTTGCCGTTCTCTTTCGGTGACGCAAATCTCTGACTCAAGCTCTTGCTACTTCGTCGGAACCGATTCAAGCCACCTGCCAACATCTTGTGTTGTCCATTCGAGTCCCCGTTTTCTGTTTGGGCCTTTCGGTCTTCTTCGGCCTTCGAGATCTTGCTAAGCTCGCGAGCGGCTTTCAGATCCGCATCTTCGCGTTTGATGTCCTCTCTGCGCTTTGCATCCATCTCCTTTCGCCTTTGCTTCTCAGCCTTTTCTTTCTCCTTCTCAGCCGCTTTTCGTTCCTTTTCTTCTTTGACTCTCTCCTTTCGAGACTGTGTATCGTTTTTCTTCGAAGTCGAGAATGTGGCTGGGTCCAACACTGGCGTCTGCGGGGGAGCTGGAGCCGGGGGACTTGTCGAAAAGGCATGCTCAGGATGAGTTGACATCTGAGGTGCAGTCGGAACGGTTCTCAATGGAGTAAAACGATGTGCTTCCTCTTCGTCGGGCGGGCCCTGGTATGTGTGAATGTGGTCGAGGGGATTCTCATTTCCTTCTCTCAAATCAGAAACACCATTGACAGGGTTGCGGCCTTCTTGTTCTTGTTCTCGTTGCACTGCTTCCAGGGTAGTTTCTTGATAGAACAAGACGTACGCGCAAGCAAGTCCCGGTCGATCCCCGAAAAAGTTTAGCACGTAGCTCTTGTCCACAGGCTCGACCATTTCGTCATCAAACAACAACCAGCCGCGATCTTCAGTCTTAATAATGGATACATAATGTCCGTGATATGGGCCGCCCCCAATATGCACGACGATTGCATAGAGCTCATAAAGACGGTCCGGATCTTCGGCATCGTCTGTAGTATTGAATAAGCGTAGGTGGTACGGATAGACAACGCGGTGAAAAAGCTTTTGTAATCTTTGCAAATCTTCGGTGTACTTGAAACGTTTTAAATGCAGAGCAAGGATCTTAGGTAGTCTCTTTATCTTCATTCGCTTCTCGGCCTCTTGCAAACCACCGCAATTATCGCAATGAAATTTATTCTTCTCGCAGAGCATCTCCTCGGCGGAGAACTTTCGCAAACCAGACGTGACGGATGAGTGCTGTTCTAAATCGACCGACAAATCTAAAAACACCTCGTCTCGTTGGGACACATTTTCGCAAGTCAAGCATTGTGTTTCTGAAGTTAAGGTGCCTTCAAACAATTCATGAACCCAGCGACTTGTATTTGGCGTTTTCGAACCTGTGGAGCCGCCCACTTGAGTAGACGTGGAATATGTAGACGAGTCTGTAACAGTTACAGTCTGCTCAGAATCGGTATTATCGAGGGCAAAAGGGTCATGTTGCTTTGATGATTCGGCTTCTACGTTGGTGACCACTTCGTTCAGCAAAAGGTTCAAAAACTCGTGGGCATCCTGGTGCATCGCGCTACGGAACATCTCGTTTTCACGGCGGAGGATGTCGAGGAAATGCTGCGGCCGAATGACGCCCATTTTCGACTGGCTTGCCACTATGGATTCAAAAAGGTCTTTCAACGAGGTAAATAGCGATTCCGGCATTCCATAACTGGCCGAATTATTTTTGGTCTCGAGAAGCGGCAGGGTCTGAATTGCCACTTTCTTCTTGTATTCGGGGGAGTCTTTATCTTCAGGCTTCTGTGGCTGTGTCGGAGTAACGCCTGCGTTGCGCGATGATGATGGACCAGGGCCATGTTTCGCTTTTGCAGCGGCGGCTTCGGCTTCAAAAAATGCTTCTGGATTTTGGTACTTCAAATTCTTCGCAAGAGCCGTCTCTAGCGATTCTATCGGGGTGCGCTTTGGATAATTGACGACCGATTCTCGAAACGGAACGGAATAATATAGGCATTGTAGAATAGAGTTGCAGTAACTATAAGGCAGATGTAAGTAGAAGGACGCAAGCAAAAGAACAAGTAGGCGGCGCGTACCATGTGTTTCCATACTAGAGCGTTCATCGTCAGCGTGATACTTCAGATAAAAGAGATCAATTGTTAAGCATTATCACTCACATTTTCCATGCCAAAAAACTTATCGCTGCCATCGTTTCGCACGGGACCGGAGTCCATCAGCATTTTCTCGAGCGGGGTGATTGGTAAGGCATG
This sequence comes from Talaromyces atroroseus, assembly GCF_001907595.1. Classification (NCBI taxonomy): domain Eukaryota; kingdom Fungi; phylum Ascomycota; class Eurotiomycetes; order Eurotiales; family Trichocomaceae; genus Talaromyces; species Talaromyces atroroseus. The sequence goes on along the minus strand of NW_017971437.1, from coordinate 1,134,454 downwards.
GCCGTCCTTTTTTGGAGATGATATAGTCGATGTGGGTGATAGCGGGCCCTGTGTGAAGTTTTGGGACGAGTCAGTAAATGCTGTGCTCCCTCGCGAAATGAATGTCACAACAACGCACTGCCGCTACAAGGCATGGCATAGACGAGTGCTCAACGAAGAGGGTAAGCAGCCGGGCAATTGAACATACATTGTTGGACCTCAGATTCTTGAAGAAAGACCCCATCTTTTTTATCCGCTTGCCCTTAATTCGCACTCATCGAGTATGTGTTCCAGACAGCACCAGAGGTCGGGCGTCCTCAACGGGTAGGTGTGGTTCCGCGATGGACCGCGCGGGCTGTAGGCTTCGGTGTTTCAGAGCACCGCACCAGATAGACGCACTCTGGCAGAGCCGGAATGAGACAAGGAAGGGGGAGAGAAACTGGCCGGTCGCAGACAATGAATATATGGCGGAAGGGGGGGGCGGACAGTAGAGGTCCAGCGAGCAGTGAATGGCGGGCGGCCGCTCGAAGAATGAATGGAATGGACGTCGGCTTCGTAGGGATGCGCGGCCCTGGGCTGGAGAGCTTTCCGGCAGAGTTCCGTGAGGGCAATTCAGTAACAGAGGGGAATTGGGGCGCGATAAAGATACAGGTACAGAGGGAAGCGATGCGAGATGCGTATATGGGGAGATGAGAAGAAAGAGAGAGCGAGGCAGAGAGATACGGCGCAGGTACTCTCGGCTGGCAGGCGTGGATGGGATGGGGGAAGGAAGGCGGCGTGCAAGCCCGGACATAAGCACGGGGTCCGGAGTAGGCCTGCCAAAATTAATTAAAATCCACAAATACTTGGTAGGGGAAATACGGTAACTTAGTTAACTAGTTAGTTAACTATGATTGTTAATACGTATTAATACACAATTGTATCGAAGTTTTCCTCTGGATCCTCTCGTTCCTATCATGCTTGCATACACATACATAGTCAATACAGGGAGGATCGTATCACGAACTGTGAAGACGAGCCTCAACGAAGCGTATTCGGTACCGCGTCGTACGGGCCGGGTGATGTCTCTCCACAATTCATTTGACCTTGACACTACAACTTCCGCGTAAGTAGCTTCGTCGCATGCTTCGTCGCATGCTTCGTTTTCTTGCAGTGTAACTTGGAGTTGACGGTGACGACAGAAGCTGCCGATCTCTTCTGGAAAGGCGCCTAACAACGGCTATACGAGCCTAGTGTAACCCCGCAGAGCGAGATCCGACACGACTCTATGCAAATGCCAGTGGCTGTAGCGCTGTCAAATGACCCCGGCAACGAACACTCAGTACTCAATAATAAGCAGCGGTCAAGTCGAAGTAAACCAGATGCTTCAGGATAGTGACAAAAGCTCCGAGCGCTGGCACTAACCAGCCGGGCGGGGCATGGCTGAGGCGCGCCTTGCCCGATCGGCAATGCCACGCGAGACACATGGGTGCTGGGCTGCGGGCGGTGCGCCGTGATTGGCTGGCAGCTTCCCAGCCTATCCTTAGCCTGGACGTTACGGAATTCTCCGTCAGTAAGTATGCCTAGTCAGAACGCATAACGTACGTACTACTTACTGTAGACCTGACCCCTCACTTCCAGCTCCTGGATACCACCCTGCGTCCGGAACAACAGGATTCCATCTGCCGGCGGCGTAGACCCTGACTGGAGAGAACGGACAAAAGGCCTCAGCGGCTAACCGTTTCCTGGCTGGCTCGACGTTTCCGTGAGCCACGGGAAGCATAGGATTCAGTAGCTCGTATATCCAGGCGTCGGTAATTACATTATCTGCGCCGCTGAAACAGGTAGGTAGTTTCGTCTACCCCAGCTTTTTGGGTCAATCAGCCCAGGATGATACAAAGGGCCGTTGCTTTGATGCGGGGTCATATACGACGTGTAGATATTTCAGGGTAGTCTGTCCTGTCTTCGCAGCACGTAAAGAATGCTGGAACTTGCAACGTACGTCGGTTTGAGTACGTTCCAAGTTGGCCCAACTTCAGCGGATTCAAGGCTGGCTAGCCCTAAGCCCTAACTCCGGGCCGCATTGGTCAAGGCGGTCTGCAGACCAGCCAGTCTTGCCTGGGGGAGGAAAATGAGTCAGTCGGGCAAGAGCATCAAACAAGAAGAGTCAACAGAGTCTCAATTGTCTGCGACCACTCGCACTAGCAAGTGTTCATGCGGTGATTATTTCGGCCATCTCCCCTGCAGCTTCAGCTTCTCCGTTTCCGGTCAGCCTCTCGTGCGCGTCCCTTGTATATGCAGGCCGTGACTTCGTGCGTCGCGCGCAGAACCAGACCTGCTGCTGCCCGGTTTCGGTGGGGGGAGGCACTGGTGGGGTCAAGAAATTTTGGGCAGAGGGACAACAACAGAAGAACCATCTCCCTCTCTGCTAACCCCTCCTCTCCTCCAGACCTCACAATGGGCAAAGAAAAGTCCTCCTTTAACCTGAAAACCCCCAAGGGCACCAGGGACTGGTCCGGGGCCGACACCCTCATCCGCGATCGTATTTTCACCACCATCAGCAATGTCTTTCGACGTCACGGCGGGACCGCCCTCGATACCCCTGTTTTCGAACTGCGAGACATCCTAGCGGGCAAATACGGCGAAGACTCCAAGCTGATCTATGACTTGCAAGACCAGGGTGGCGAGCTCTGCTCTCTGCGTTATGACTTGACCGTCCCCTTCGCGCGATGGCTGGCCATGAACCCCGAGGTGCGCAGCATCAAGCGCTACCACATTGCCAAGGTCTACCGTCGAGACCAACCAGCCGTTGCCAAGGGACGCATGAGGGAGTTCTATCAGTGCGACTTTGACGTTGCCGGTGCCAATTTCGACCCCATGGTGCCTGACGCAGAGGTCTTGAAGATTGTCAACGAGGTTTTTGAGGATCTCGGTTGGAATGGGAAATTTACCATCAAGATCAACCACCGAAAGGTCCTCGACGGGCTGTTCGAAGTGTGCGGTGTTCCCCAGGACAAGATTCGACCGATTTCGAGCGCTGTCGACAAGCTGGATAAACTCCCCTGGGCCGACGTGCGGAAAGAGATGGTGGAGGACAAGGGTCTCCCCGCCGAAGCTGCGGATAATATTGAGAAGTATGTTAGCAAGAAGGGCAGAAAGGACCTCCTCGAAGAACTGCTGCGTGACGAGGCTTTGATGGCCAATGCGTCTGCCAAACAAGGTATCGAGGAAATGGGACTCTTGATGGAATATCTCGAAGCGTTCGGCGTGCTAGATACTATTTCCTTTGACCTGAGTCTGGCTCGTGGCTTGGATTACTACACAGGTGTCATCTATGAGGTTGTCACAGAAGGCTCGGCACCCGCATCGTCGGCGCGGGCAGCACCGGAGGCGGAAAAACTACAAAAATCAGGAAAGAAGGCCAAGGCTGCCTCAGGCGATGATGATGATCGGTCTAATGATCCGACAGTCGGCGTTGGCAGCATTGCAGCCGGTGGTCGATACGATAATCTCGTGGGCATGTTCTCTCCAAAGGCACAGATACCTTGTGTCGGCATTTCATTTGGAGTCGACCGCATATTTTCCATCACCAAGGCTCGCATAGAGCGAGAAAAGAATACCGAGGCTCGTAACAACGAAGTTGACGTTTACGTGATGGCCTTTGGAGGGAAGGGATTCACGGGCATGCTTAAAGAGCGCATGGATATCTGCAAGACGTTATGGAGTGCAGGTGTCAAGGTAAGTTTTTATATCTTAAGCTGTTTCTCTCGCTGCCAAAGGACAAGTCTTAACGATGTGATTTACAGGCCGAATTCTCATATAAACTCAAGCCCAAGCTCCCGCAGCAATTCAAGGCTGCCGAGACGTCAGGAATCCCCTTTGCCATCATTCTGGGCGAAGAGGAACTGGCCGCAGGCCAAGTGAAGATCAAGGAAATGGGTCTTCCCGAGGGCCACCCAGAGAAAGAAGGAGTATCAGTCGATATCAAGAACTTAGTTGACGAAGTCAAGCTACGAATAGACAAGAAGAGCAAGGGTACAACGACAACGAATGTCGTTGCAGACGCCACTGCGGCGGTTGCAGATTTATCTGTGAAGACGGAAGATGCAGGCGTTTAAATAGTTCTGTGTCCCAAAGTCAAGCTTTTTTTTTTCTCTCGCATATACCATACCATTACTCATGACGTGCATGGACCAGTCAGATGAAAAAAAAGAAAAATTCAAAGGGAGCCAATGATAAACAGGTGCAACAAAAAATTAGCAAATAATCAGGTTTAATTAGAGTAGGTGCGTGAACTCTTAACTAGTTAATAGTATACAAAAAAAAAACACTATGATACAAACCAACAATAGAAAGGAAACTAGGGCAGATTAATCAGCCTGCTTCATAACAAACCCCTTCAACCAAGGCACGCGATCAATGATATCCAATCCCACACTTCGAGCCATAGCCACAGGCCCATTACCGGGGACATTGTACAGTTTGTGAAGCAAATCGCACATTCCGCCTATCTTGGTGTTGGATGCGTAGCGCGCAGACATGTAGGGTTCAAGGGATAGGTAGTCGCCGATATCCATGCCGTGGTTGATAGCGTATTCGATTGTGTTTGCGAGTGCGCTAACGTCGCCGATACCGAGGTTTAGGCCCTGGCCGGCGAGCGGGTGGATGACGTGTGCTGCGTCGCCGACGAGGGCGATGCGCGGCGAGATGTAGGAGGAGGCGTGTCGGAAGCGTAGGGGGAAGGATGCTGTGCTACCCCGTTGCACGGATGTGACTAGCGGTGGAATCTGGGGCGGTTGAGGCGTGTGCTGGAGACGCCAGTTGAGTTCGTTTTCGTGCTGGGTTTCTGTGGTTGTGTGTGACGACGACGACGATGATGGGTCGAGGGAGAGCATGTAGTTTAGATCGGTCATTGACAGGCGGAATGCTGCATTGATCATGGCTATGAATGCTGCTTCCGGTAGGGATTTTAGGTATGCTGCGTTTTCAATTTTGGTAGACCACACCAGTGTCGCCTTGTTGTTGGGGAGTGGGAGTAGGGCAATTGGTCCTCCAAGCGAGGGAAGAAAACGCTGGTATGCGGTACGAGGACTGCTACTTTGAGAGACTGAAGAAGTGGCAGTGGTAGAATCTTCTGCAAGAGATAATGTTGCGACAACTCCATGTCGCTGGTAGTCCCATCCGTTGGTTGTTATATCTGCAAACGATCGCACGGGGCTGTTGATGCCATCTGCACCAACAAGCAACCGGGCGGCGATAGGACCAAGTGTGTGGTTCAAGGGAGACGATGACGAGGGAGTTGCAGAAAAAGATACAACAGGCCAGGCGGACAGATCCGGGCCATCTACACTCTTAGAGCCGTTCTCAATTGATGAGACCATGGTATTGGAGAAGATTGACAGAGAGCCACTGTCTTGTTTCTTTTCTTCTTCCAACTCCTGAATCCGCGCGAGAAGTCCACGGACAAGATTTGCATTCTCCGTCATCGTGGCCACGGAGCGAACATCTTCAAACGGCGATGTGTCCACGGACCAGTCAAAGGATATCTTGGACCCGGTCTGCCCATCCCAGACTTGCATTTCCTGGTATGGTTGAACGCGAGAGCTATCGACATGTTTCCAAGCGCCAATTTTCTGCAAGAACGAAATCGAGGTTGGCGTGAGACTGCTGCACCGATTGGAGAAATCGCTAGACGGGGGAAGATTCCAGGTTCGCGATTTATTCAGGTCCTGGCCCTCGACTAACGCAATTCTGAGCTTGGATGTGACCGGCGACGCTCCTTTGAGTTTGTTAGATATAATTTCCTTTTTCGCTTAGTTCAATTTTGTAGACATCATACGGAGAGCTGCTACTAGAGCAAGGCCAGCAGGGCCCCCGCCAACGCAGACGACATCGTAGATGTCGGGGGTAGTTGTTTGGGCATTGGCGTTGGACGAGAAAGCTCGTCGGGCGCCTCTTTGTATATTAGACCGGCATGACGGGCAGACGTAGCTGCGTAGCAGCGATTGATTGAGTGCCCGCATCGTGAGTCGCCGTCCGGTGTTTGTTCTAGTTGAGCTTTTGTTTGCGGAGATTATGCGGTGATGCCATCAGGTGATGTTCTGCCTGAGGCAGCACTCTACCCGCCAGCATCCATCGCCGTCACTCCATTTCTTCCCTTTCTTCTTTCCTTAACTGCGCCAGACAATCAGTCCCTTCAACTGCCATCAAGTCAGCAAGTGCTGGTGATATCTAACTATCCTCTTTGCTGCATCATCTAGTGCTTCACTGACTCAATACAGCTAGCCTATCTCATCGATCCTAAATAATTCACCGAGCTGAAAAGACCTAAAAGGACTTGCATATGATCCATGCAGCACCCAGAATATGGACGTATGCAATCCCGAGATTACACGCCATTTCCCCTTCTATATTTAGATGCTGCCAGCCTCCAGGGTATGAGTTTCTCAGGTAGTGTTCTAGGACTGCTGACACAGCCACCGCACTTGGCTATGCAACGCCTCGCCTCTATACGGAGTACATATTCAACTACCACATGTCTGTCTGCATGAATGGCTGCATGCATGCAAATTTCAGGTTCGACCATCACCGCTTAGGTCTGTTTTTTTTTTTTGTCGGGCGAGGATCGCCCAGGCTTTAGCTGTTCCAATAACTTGCCACCAATTACCCATCCTTTATATACACACCTGCGACCTCATGGGGCCGGTTTTTCCTGCCTCTGTAGATGAAGGTTCATTTTGGATTTCTATATTTACCCTACCTAGCCCAGCTGAAGAGTAAGTATGCTGCAGCTCATGCAGATTCGTTCTATTTTTGTCTGGCCCGATATTCTTTGACTGTAACGATTCCTCGTCTGCTACATAGTCCATGCATGCATTTATATAGTGGTTACTGCATGAAATATGCCCGAAAGTAAGTGCACTGCATGCACTTTGCAAAAGGTGGCATGCACCGTAGCGGCATAGCCTATGGCCGATGTATTCTCCGGAATACCCTCACAATACTCTAATCCATCGACGTGTTCACTTGGGAAACGATAGCGAAGCAAACATTTATTTTATAAGGCTCTGATGTTCAGCCCCGGAAGTCAGCTTGAAAGAAATGTTAGAAGATGGATTTTCGACCCATAACTACCTAAGCCCTAGTCCAAGTTTAGGCAGGCTAGCCAGGAATATCGCGTCACAAAGCGACTAGTATTCGGTCTTTCTGTTCTATATTCCTTCCAAATCATTTTACGTTGCCAATCGAGCAATGGACAGGCCAACTCTGCACTCGAATTTCACTGGACCGTTCGCCGACAAAAAGACCACCACATCGGCGGCCACCGCTACCACAGCAGCCACAACAGAAACTACCACAAGCTCACGGGCCAGTTCTAATGCTAATGCAAACGCCAATGTTCTATCTACATCAGCAATCCAATACGATCACGAAACCTATCTGGAGCTCTTAGCCGGGCAAAGTACTCATGTCGAAAAGACAGCTAGCCAAGTATACAGAGAGGTTAGTGCTATATTCCTCCCTCCCCTCATCTTCAATATAGATGCGAAAGCTTTGAATAAACCCCTTTACGAGTCAATGGCAAACTTTTTGTTGGTTTCTTTCTTTTCGTTTTTATATTGTAGGAACGCGCACGCAAGTTGAGTCTGAGAGCTCAAGATCCGGCCGTTTTGACGGGTCCGTTGGATTTGGAGATTGATGTCTTCGGGGGCGATTCGACGCGGTATGCGTATATGCATGGGCATGGGAAGGGGGATGCGAACAGGAAGTAACTGAGATTTGGCCACTCTTTAAGTATTGGGGGAATGGGAGATTAAATGCCTTGGTAGGCAACCGATGCCCATTGTTTAGGGCTAGGAGGTACAATATGAATGACTGCTGATTAGCAGAATCACTTGTCATGTAAAGCAGATAAAACATGTACTGAAACGAGAATGAGAATATTATTATTAATCGAGCAAGGGTACGAAAATTCAACAACAAGCCCATCATCATGATGCACCCTCGCTTCTACCTCCCAAGCCGTCATCGCCAGCCTCGCCATCCATCTCCGAGATGAATCGTTCCCAGGTATTAAGAACACCTTGATAGAATTCTATATGACTTTCAGCCAGACTTCCGAGAGAGTCTCGGAACTCAACTCCTTTGATCCGCTCAAAGTCAGCCACCTCACGCACAACTTCTTCGTCAAACATTTCCGATGTGGTCTTTGCAGAATCAACCTCTCGCGTCAATTCGTCAATCCGGAGTTCCAGCTTGCGTATTCGCTCTCTTCGAGCCTGCTCATGATCAACGCCACGCATATCTTCCATCTTGGATCGAATAAACGAGGCTGGCGACGACGTGAGTGGGTTGGATGCATAATGTGAAGACGGGTTGTTGACCAGGGAATCGCGGTCAGACACGGCCTTGTTGCGGTATTCTACAAGGGCCTCGAAATCTAGCTGCTTCTGCTCTCGTGTTTTGAGTAGCGTCTTTAACGACAATATGTATGCCCCCATGTCCCGGAGCGATCCGAGATAGTTCTGGTCCGTGTGGTCTTTGAGATCTCTCAGGCCGCGCGAGGTTTCGTCCACAGAGGCTGCAAATACTTGCAGTGGCATTTCCACCTCCGGTTCCAAGGGGACTAGTTTGCGAAACTGGGTCGCCAAATCAACATAATCCGATTCAAGATCCGCCTCGCGCCGTGCAACCCGAGCCACTATCTTCTCCACATGATTGAGGTCTTCGTCCAATTTATCGGCCTTTTCTCGCACTTCGATAAATCGTCGATCTGGCTTGTGAACCTTTGTGAACGCATTAACAAAGGTGTCGGCAAAATTATCAAATATACCACCAGAGGTATCCGTTGTACTAGTGGAACCGCGACCTCCGTGCAGCCGCATATGGGCATTCCAATCCGGTGACTCCAGGAAGATAGCGAGCAACGGCGCCCGGCGAAGCACCGGATGCAATGTTAGGCGCTTGATGAATCTGTGAAGGGACCATGCGCGACGTTGGGTAAAGTCCGGGCCGAATCTATCACCGGTAACATAACTTTCTACTTTGTGTTTGTCTGGCAACGGCGGAACCGCGCAAGCCGGATATTCTCGGTAAAGGGTCTTGTAGAGAAAAAAGAAGTCACGAAATCGCCGGCGGACTGTAAAGTCCGGTTTCTGAAAGGTCTTGAAATCTGTCTGATGCATAGAGAAGAAAAAAGAACAAAGAATAACGGTAAGCTCAACGTATCCCGACGAGGACAGCAGCCAGATCACCTACATGAGTTGTGACAAGGTACGAAATATAGGCATCCTTCGTTCCATCGTTCTCCTTGAGCGGAGCGTCTACCGCACATTCCAAGACACCGTCTCCGATGCCAGCCAGGTCGACAGCATCAGCCAGTGGCCCTGCTTGAGTCTCTTCTTGAGCCACGCTCATCCTGCGTTTCCCATTGAAGTCTCGATCAGACCGAGCTGTGTCTTCGGCGTCCGTTCCCGATGTTGTTGGCCGCGATACATCACTGCCGGGGTCATTTCTCCAGGAAACGCTGTCGAAATCATCGTCCATGGCTGCTGTGATTTCCCGCACCTAGACAGGCGCGCGCGGGGCAGATTGCAAGATGCAGCACGCAAAATGCAGAGGAAGAGGTTATGTGGTCAGAGATTTCGACCTTTTGGTAATCAAGCTCTATCTCTTCTGTTCTTGTTCAGTATATGCGCTCTGAAGGGGGGTATCAACACAGACAGGAAGGCAGGCAGGCAGGTTAGTTCAGAGGTCGGACTAGTTAGACTGCGTCATTTGGGCCGCTGCCGAGCTCCCCCAGACCATACGGCGATCGTCCAATAAGAGATGCCGGCTTAAATCCGGCCCGACATGCAACTGTATACTACTATTACTACGATAGCACGAATTATAGACATTGATCAACCAAGTATAAAGCCACTGCAAACCTGGAATGTTGTTTATATACGACCATAAAGGTTTATGCATATATATATTTATGCAATGATATATCCCAGAAACACAGAGAGAAACAGTAATCAGACGCTCCATACTCCGCGACAATGGCTAACGATGGAATTTATTTCACTTAAACCCCAGAAAGAGAAAAGAAAGGGAAAAAAAAAGAATAAAAGAAAAGAAAATAAAAGCACATGCAAGAACGTCAGATATTATGTAGCTGTCCCTCATATTTCAGAATCGCCCTTTTCTCTGAGGTGGTCGCGAAACGGGACTTCATCATCGTCGTCATTCTCGCTAAGGAGCTCCTCGTCGCTTTCCTCGGCAAAGGCATTGTATAATTCGCCGCCTCGACGTCTTCGTCCGCGCCGGCCAGCCAATGGCACTTGCGCGTCGTCCTCATCGTCAATAATCTCGAATTCGTAGTCATCATGCGGGTTGTTTCGGAGTCGGTTGCGGCGTTGTACGTAGAAGTAAACGCCTAGTGCAATGCAGAAAATAAGGATGAGGACAATTGAGGCGTATATCCAGACTTGGGTGTGTGGTGTCGCTCCAAATGTGGGTAGGAAAGACGGTAAGAAGCTTGAAGATGCAGTCTCAGTCGGCTCTGCCGTGGGTGCCGTCTCCTCATCCTCGATTGGAGTAGGGACTTCAGGAGTGGCAGTTGGCTTGGCCTCAGTGTTGGTGGGTTTCTGATTCACCGGACGCTCGGCGTGATCCGTAGCAGTAGGTGCCGGTGTTGTTTTCGTATGTGGCTTAATACTAACAGTAGCGTAGACAGCATCTTCAATATTATGATCGTCATCGTGTTCATCAGGCAAGGGGTGCGGCTGTTGAGAAGCGGCATCGGCGGAAGCCCCCCAGAGATTGAGACGCCAGTCAGTGAATACTCCGTGATGTTCATTGACAGCTGTGTCTTTAACAATCACGGTCCAGACGCCTTCGCCAGATTCGCCCCTAAAAGAATAAAAGAAAAGGATCAGTTATTGCTTTGGATAGCATATAATAAGTAACAAATTGAGCTCAGAAGTCTCTTACCAATGTGCGACGGACATAAAAGTCCAGTCTTCATAGCCTGTTGGAGCGTTATCGCCCCTCCTGGCAGTACTGAGATGGCTGACAATTCCCTGAGGACCGCGCAACTCAACACTTAAATCACCTCTCCGAGTATGCTCAACATTCATAGTAACAGTGACATGTTCTAACTTATCGAAGTTTGCTTCTTTCAGCATGTCCGAGGTAACTTCGAAATAGCTAGCCAAGCCCTGCTCGCCCTGTGGAATCTCCTGCTGAACTCGCAGCCAAGGCGAAGTGTACCAAGCTTGTGGCTTCACAAGTTCCCATTCTTTGGCCTTCTGTACAAATGAATAGGTGTCCACTTTTCCGTAGCCATATTGATGGCTAAACTCCTTGCCGATTGGGGTCAACTGCACCTCATCACCTTCTGCATGCACAGGTATAGAGGTTTCGAGTAACAGATACTGGACATCACGCCAGGTCAAATCTGGTCGAACACTCAGTGCAAGAGCTATGGCTCCTGCAGCCAGAGGACCAGCAGCCGACGTACCGCCATGAGCGCCCGTACAGGTTTCGGTGCCTACGTCAGTCGTATGAATAGCATCACCTCCACCGCTACTATAGGCAACGACCAATTGTGCGGAGCAAGCCTCGGAATAAGATGGATGGTTCCCAAATCGGTCAAGGGCCCCTACAGTAACACTATAGATACTGTTGGTATAGCCATCAAAGTTGCAATTATCGTCATGTGCGGCGCCGTTGCCCGCTGCAAACACATATATTGAGCCTTTGCCATCGCGTCCATTCACAATGCCGTTCACCATTGCTCGTTTTACGAGGATGCCTGGCGCTTCCATGGTCTGTCCGTCATCTCGAGGACCCCATGAACAAGAGTAGATGTGATTTTGCTGGAAGCCGTAGTTAATTGATGCTGCCTCGTCGGCGTCATCAATCGGCTTAGAAAGGATTCTAATGCCAGCGACCTTGCCGTCATATGCCATACCGACACCGCACACGCCATTTCGAACTGCCGCCACCTCTCCAGCACATCTAGTGCCGTGTTTATCATCGAATAACAATGGCTTTGGTTCTTGGTAATTCTCATTAAAGTCCCATGATCCCTCAGCAAAGTAATTGTCTTTTAAATCATTGCTGTACATATCAAGGCCGTCGTCAACGATAGCAGTGACAACCCCTTTGCCAGTTATGCCTTCCAGCCACACACCCGTGACATTCAAATCATTGCCAACTTGTTCTGTATTGAACAAGTGCCATTGTTTCTGAAACTCCGGGTCTTTGATGGCTAGGTTCGACGCAATGAGCTTCTGCCTGTCGACGGCTTCTGGCGCTGGGCCTGGTGATTGCCCAGTCCTCGAATCCAATTCTATAGGGACGCGCTTGTGCAATCGATCCTTCAAAGCAAGCTTCTGAGACCAGAGGATGCCATCAAGGCCGTCCTCCCTCTTGTCGTAAAGCGCAGGATCTGAGCCCCGTTTCCGTCGCACTTTCAGTTCATTCAGTAGCGATTCAACCGTCGACGCTTGACCATGAGGCAAAGAGAACTTGTGATGTCCTGGCAGACTTCCAATCTGGCCTTCATGGTGGGCTCCCAGAGCCTCTGCGACGTGTTCTGGCTTTAGGGAATCATCGAGATGGAGGGCAAAAAAGTCGTGAGTGTCGTAAGAGCGAGGAAGTAACTCCGCAAGAGAAGAGGTAAATAGCAAAGAGAGCGCGGCTATGGATTTCGTAAGACGCATTTTTGGTTTGAATTCGGGGTGAGAACACCGGTCAAGGTGCTTTCACGATATATGCAAAGGACAGTCGACAGGCAAGTTTGCCATTTAAGGGACGTCGGTCACTCAATCAATAGGAACAGAAGAAAGAAAAAAAAATCGAGACTCGATTGGAAGAGCTGAGAGAGCACAATTTCAGCCTGACTCCTTCCCCTCGTGTACCGGACTTGAGACGTGAGCTGATACCAAAAAGAGGACAGTTCTCTCTAAGGAAGGCGGCGGAAGGAAGCTTATCTTGCGCTTGGCAATCACGTGGTGGGCCCGCATGCATATCAGCCAAATCCGGATTAGCGCGTTGCTTACACTTAGAGCCTTTAGGGTTTCTCTCGCAGTGACTGGAGGCGCCCCTTTCGGGGACGCACTGCCGGAATGAAAGTAAATCCGAGGCAATCACGGGACTGTCATCACGTGATGTCCCGGTTAGGCCATTTTCTACCTCGACGTCCAGGCACCGCAGACATTTTTACCCTCCATTTCATTCCGGCAATAGCAGAAACTCTACGAAATGCCAGTATCCTGACACGTTTCTATTCTCTATGTTGCAGACTACTCAATACTACAAACACCATAAACTTCATTTTGTCGTCCCGAAAGACTATGGCTACCAGCACTGAAAGCCAAACCGGGTCTAGGAGAGTTTATACTATCGTCAAAAGTTGAGCAGAACGTGTGGATAATTAAGAGTGGCTGAAGAGCTTATCCCCACTCAAACAAAGGCTTGCTATCGCTGTAAGGGTAGACTCGGCTGTTTCGGTTTAGAAGACAACTTGCAACACTTTCATGTCCTTGCGCTTTCTGCTTCTCCGCCAAGGCAATACTGGGCACTTACAGTACTGTCCGTTCGCAAAGTGTGGATCAGCAGTCCATCTCGTAAGGCGACGATAGAGCATTTCAAGATTTCTGAAAGGTTGCAGTTGATATTGTCATCCCAAGAGCCATGACCGTGAATCTGAAGAAGTATCCAACCGACTGCACGCAGGCTTGCTGATCATCCTCAATAGAACCCAAGATGGCCATCAGAGCAGTCACCCAGCTGATGCCACACTCTGCTCCGGAAAGCCCTAAAAACACACTGGATACCATGAAGGCGACGAGACTTCCAGGAGTAAGAGCAAGGCGGCGCCCAGAACAGCAAACATCTGGTTTAAGACTTGGAGGTATATTACTATATAGAATTCAATGCGAAGTATGACATTAAACTGAGAAGGTAAAACGTCGAAGATAGAATTTGCGGTGGCGCAAGGCAGGAGCTTTATCAGCACAAGGGGTTCCTTGACAAAGTAGAGCTCCCAGACCAGGAAAGCGACGAAGCAAACCAGCTATAATGGAAGGGGTACTAATACCAGGGTCGAGTCCCAGGAATAAGAAGTCGCTCCAGACTAGAGTCCACTGAAAGAGGACAATGGGGCAAATGTGGGATTTTTTTGAGGGTGAGAGTCAAGACCAGAATCTGCACGATGTTCCCTCCTAGCTTACCAAACTACAGATTTAAGGGCTAGCAGAGCATTACTCGACCAAGTCATCAAGATATATACAGCTAGTAGAAAACTGTACTTCATCATGGAACGTACACGCGCACGCCGGAATCGGGGGATGCTGGTCGAGCGGCTTGAAAAGCTTAGGCGAGGCAGAAGCCGACATGAATGTTGCAAAGGAATTGTGAATGACTTAATAAAGGTGCCTAGGTAAATACCTAGGTACACTCCGAAAAAATGGGTATCAATTTAAGCTATGGCGTTCGTTACCTTGTTCTATACGGAGTACACCGGAGCACCTTAGCCCACACCGAGATGCCATGTAGACATCCGAGCACATACAACGTCCAAGCTCATAATCGTCACAAACCGGATATCTCCGGTGCGACCTCGAGAAGACCAGGTGGGTCAACAGGTCGGATCTCTTTTGCGTCAATGCAACTCGTGACGCCCTTCTCTCCTGCATATTGTATTATTCGAGTGTTTACGAAGAGCTGCGTTATCTTTGCAGCGGCTAGCGCAAGAAACGGAGTGCTTGGATAGAAGTTAGGGCTTGTTGCCAAATCCAGTATGAACTCCAGAGGCAGAGATGCGCACCACAAAGCTTAAACACTCGGGGACGGGAGCTTATCTTCTCGGCTAGGGCTGGAACAGGCAGGTGATGATGCTCTGGTCCCTGTCCATCAGCATCGTTAGACTGCTCGTTCACGCGCGGGCGTGATGCACTGCTACCGAAATAAGATTTCGTGGCTAAAATCACAGTTACATTGCTTTACCCAGTCAGGTCTAGATGATTTGCATCCACGTAATAGCCTGCTGCAGTAGTGGCATGAGCTTGATCGCTTCGTATCTGAAGGTATATAAATGGCCCTGACATGTCGTGTTTTAGCTAGCGTTCAGATCAGTACTTTTTGTTGGTGATTTGTTTGCTGGTAACAATGCACTCTCTTTGCGTCCTTTCTGTGGCCGCTGCCACGCTTCTCTCACAGGGAGTCGAGGCAGCCAAGTCCACCACTTGGAAGCCAACTGCCTTTGCTGATTCTAGCTCGTTGTCCAAGAGCGCAAATTATGTCTCCCTGACCAAAGTTAGAAGCGCAGGTGGTAGCAACAAACGTAGTGCTGCTTATCTCAAGGGCTTGACGACTACTACCACGTCAAATGGCTCCGTGGGCTTGATCTCTCTCATCGAGGGAGAAGAGTTCGCTACTACCATTACCATCGGTACGCAGACCTTTGATGTCGTCCTCGACACTGGCTCAAGTGATACATGGGTGGTTGAGGAGGGCTTCGAGTGTGTCAATGTCGACACTCAGAAGGAGACATCTGAATCAACCTGCGGCTTTGGTACTCCTTATACCGTTGATTCAACCTTTTCGCAGATTGACGGTGAAGAGTTCGACATTGAATATGGTGATGGCGAGTTCTTGAAAGGCATCATGGGCAAAGAGACTGTAACCATCGCCGGAATTACTGTCGAGGGTCAGACCATCGCTCTTGCTAACTACACCGGTTGGGACGGTGATGGAACAACGTCTGGTCTTACTGGATTCGCCTACCCAGCTCTGTAAGTGCTATTCATTCCAAGTTCTGGGAAGTACTAATCGTATCTTAGCACGAGCGCCTATTCGACCAAAACCGATGACCAAGAAGAATACAACCCTCTCTTCACTACAATGTATGAAGACGGGTTGGTCGATTCTTACTTCAGTCTTGCCATTCTACGTGATGTCTCTGGCTCAGCTGGCTATCTTACCCTGGGTGGCTTGCCCCCTATTACCTTCAACGAAACCTTTGCAACCACCGATATTCTCGTCACGTCAATAGAAGGTTATCCCAAGGGTTACGACTTTTATACAATCGAAGTGGACAGTATCAATCTGAATGGGAAGGCCCTCTCCGGTGGTGCGAGTGTGAAGTACATTGTATGTTAGCTTCCCTCACCAGTCATAATGTAGCTGACTTTTGCCAGGTTGATTCTGGCACGACCTTGAACTACTATCCCACCAAAATCGCCGATGAAGTCAACGCCGCTTTCTCTCCAGCTGCCACCTACAGCGACGATCAGGGCGCATACGTTGTTGACTGCGATGCCACTCCTCCAGAGCATTCCATCACCATTGACGGCATCACATTTACCATCAACCCATTGGATATGATCCTGTACGTCGAAGACAACCTGTGTATTTCCGGTATCGACGACGGTGGTGATAGCTCTACGGAGGACGTGTTTATTCTGGGCGATACGTTTCAGAAGAACGTTGTGAGCGTCTTTGATGTTGGCGCAGTGGAAATGAAATTCGCGCCCAACGAGAATTACACCTCCAACGACACATATTGATGCAAGAATTGGATGCAGATAGATGCACTACTGTATACGTAGTATTTCTTGACCCAAATTCAAAGAATCATGCAGCCTCTCGAAATGGAGCACGTCAAGGCTGAATACGTGGTAAATAAATAGATGCATCCTTGCAGCTGTCCGACTCCAACGGCCCAGCCACGACGCTCTGTATGTATGTATTCATACTGTGCCATACGGTGGTTTTTTAGCAGCCGATCCTAGTATCATGCAATATCATCGAGTTTTATTACCGTTCAGGTATAGTCCGTACACGGTGTTCGTTATTTTACCAGCCACCACCTTAATTTGCAGCCCAGCCGATCCGAGCGATTCTTTTTTTCCCTCCCCTTCCCACTCTCTCCTCTTTTCTTCTTCTTCTTTCTTCTTGTCCTCTGCTTTTGTAGATATTTTGTTTTAGCTCTGCATTTTCGCATTCCTGTCTCTCCGTCCTCATCTAATTCGGTCGATGCCATCTTGACCTGCGTTGGACAGTGGACATCCAGAAGCTCCGCTTCGCTTTTACCCGTTTAGGCCAACGTTTATTTGTTGATTGCCCGACTGCGCCATCGGTTCTTGGGTTTTTGTTATTCCTACTGGCAATTGTTGATTTGGAAGTCCCATTGTTAATCGTCTTGGGTACCACGGTAACGGTCAAGCTATCGCTCAACTACGACAGGGCGCATGGGAAAGTGAACATCAGCTCGCACGAATCGCTCTTGGCCTTGGATTCCTGCAACATAGCGATAGAGAGAAATAGTATGGCTACGAGCTCGCAAAGCCCTCCAGTACCATTCAATGCGGCGTACAATGCCCCCCAGGCGAGGCCAGGAATGGCTCGCTCCAGTTCGACTCGCTCTAGGAGAATGAGTGTGGAAGGAGCAGGAGATCCTGCAGCGCAGAACTATGGTGCCATTCCCCCCTTAGCACCAGCTGCACCAGAGGCATCAAGGGGCCCTCCAGTCTCGACACGCAACGGTAAAGTACCTGGGAGTGCTCGAAGTGATGTTCCTCGGTCATTCTCTGTTCGGTCAAGGAAACCGCCTCCAGAAAGCGCGCATGCCTTTCAAGATGCTGGATATGTTGATGATGGTTTTGGTGCTTCACACGAGAAAATAAATCAAAATCAACGACCTCCTACGCAACGTGGTCCTGCACTACAGCCCACATTTGCAAACGCGCCGCCAGCAATGTCAGACACTCCCTCACACCCATCACCTGTTGACAGCACGCGACAGCCCCGGGGACCTTCAGAAATGGCTCCTCGCCCGACATCACGTAGCCAGGTCTCACCCCTAAGTCGTTCAAACACTGTACAATCGACAAAAGGGGGCTTGCCAGTGGATCGATCCCCTCTACAGCAACTAGAGACAAGGTTCGTTGGACTGAGCAAGGAAGAAAAGAGAGCCCGTATGATGGAAGCCGAAAGGAAGCTGCGTGAAAAGAATGTTCGGGGTGACAGCCAGCGCGCAAGTGCTGCTACTCAGCCCGCATCCTCTGATTCCAAATCAGAGACAAGAGAAAGTCCTCAACACGCCGAACGACCGACCAACGATACACCCTCGGTCAACTCGGGTGGCTCTAGAGACTCTCGTGACTACCAACGCCAAAAAAGGCAACCATCTATCAGCCGCAAGCCTATTCCTTCTGAACAACTTCAATATGCTACAGTACAGCCAGCTCAGGAACCACAGTATGCATACTCCCAAGGGCAAGGCGTTCCGGGTTCACGAGTTGCCATTTCACCACCAAAGCAACGGCAGCCAAGCCAAAGCCAACAAAGTTCTCGCCCATACGGTGTGACTTCTGGAAATGGCAACATTGTCCAGCCGGCTCGACATCCACAGGGCGATGGGCAAAACCACGGGAATTATAATGTTCCATCGGTAGCTACTGGTAAGCCGCGATCAGGAAGCATTCAAGCGCAGAGATCGGTTAGACCAGGATATGATCAGCAGCGTCCCACGACCTCGGCAGGCCGCCAACAACCTCCAACAATGACTCATAATAATCGACCTGTGACCTCGTATAATGAACAAACATTCCTGGATCCTGACACTGGAGTTCGCCCTACCCATTTTGCGGGTGAGGATTTAAATCGAGATGTAGAGAAGGAGCAGCAACAACTCGGGCTGGACGAGGCTCCGACACCTGTCCTGAAAAAGCCGAAACGGCAGACTGTATCCTTCGACATTCCTCCACCGACACCTCCGCCTCTGGATGAATGGCGTCGTGCCCCTGTAGCAAGGCTACGTGTCGCAGATCGAGATTTTGAACGCATTGACGTGGATAAAGGAAAGGCTTGGTGGGAAAAGGGTGCTAGCTCAAATCGACGACAGAGTCGTGCTCTCCCAAGCAATTATCGCAAGCCTACACCTAAAATGAACGAAAGTAATCGTTTTGATCCCCTACTTTTCTTACGATGTGGTCCTTTACTACGCTACCTTGGTATTAGAAAGACGACCGTTGACGGACCTCAAGGAACGACGGAACAAGAAGTGTGGCGGGGTAGTATCATGATTGTGACGAAAGATTCTCTGTCCTCGTTGGAAACGCCGCCCACCTTGCGCCTATTTGCTCAGCCTATGGATCTTCTGCCTCCACCTCCTCGACAGGTTGAGGGAGCTCATCTAGCTCCCGAGTATGTTGACCCCATAGCTGGCGTGGTCAAAGTCGGCCGTGATGGGCGCGCATTATATGTTAAACCCGTGGATCACCTAGAGGAAGAGGTGGATCTTTCTGCAGTCGAGAGCGAAGATGGGCTGTTCGAGAGCTCCCCCAGTCCTATAGATTATGCGACCGAGGACAGCGCGGAATTCAAGGCTGTACCGAGCAACAGACTCCATCCAGTCAATGGAGAAAATAGCGGGCTTTATGAAGAGATCCAGGCATTCCGGCTGTACTCTGACTCTGCTAGGGACGTGACTTTTTGGCGATTCAATATCGAAGTTGAATTGACTGAGAAACAAGAACGAATTGCTTATCGTATCAACCAAGGACCAGCAATCGGCTTCTGGGTTCCGGCAAAAGGCCAATCGATGAACATCATGTTTCACTCGTGCAACGGATTTAGCTTGTCCGTTGATCGCGACAAATTTAGCGGACCTGATCCTCTTTGGCGAGATGTGCTTAATGAGCACCAAACTCGCCCATTCCATGTGATGATCGGTGGTGGGGATCAGATTTACTGCGACAAAGTCATGCATGAATCGGATCTCTTCGAAGAGTGGATGCGCATTAAGAATCCGCATAGCAAGCAGAATGCACCGTTTAGCGCGGCATTTAAGGCTGAACTAGAGACCTTTTACCTGAACCACTACGCTGAATGGTTCTCGCACGGCCTTTTCAGTCTGGCGAATTGTCAGATTCCTATGGTGAATGTTTGGGATGATCATGACATAATTGACGGATTTGGCTCCTATCCTGATCATCTCATGAGGTCTCCTGTATTCTCCGGGCTGGGCAATGTGGCTTTTAAATACTATATGCTTTTCCAGCATCAAAGTGTGCCCGAAGAGACCGAGGCAGATGAACCCAGCTGGCTTCTGGGAGCTGACCCGGGGCCATATATCAAGGAAAAGAGCCGTAGTCTCTTTATGTCTCTCGGAAAGGGTGTATCTTTCTTAGGCATTGATTGCCGCACTGAGCGCATGGTATGTTTCTATAAAATTGACGGAATGACATCAAGTACTAACAATTTTGTTCAGCGCGAAGAAATTGTCAGCGAGCAAACATGCGAGTTGATCTGGGACCGTTGTTATCGCGAGATTGAACGTGGCGAAGTTAAGCATTTGATTGTGCTTCTGGGAGTGCCTATTGCCTACCCTCGACTTGTGAGTGGCTGTCTTTTTTCCATATCAAACAGACGTTTTGCTGACAACGGTCTTTATCTATAGGTCTGGCTAGAAAATATTCTCAGCAGCCGAGCAATGGACCCTGTAAAAGCGCTTAGCCGGGCAGGGCTCTTCTCGGGCCTTACCAATAGATTCGACGGCAGCGTTGAAGTCCTGGACGATGTAGACGATCATTGGACCGCGAAACATCACAAATTGGAGAGAACGTTGCTGATTGAGGATTTACAAGATCTTGCTGCAGAGAAGTCTGTACGAGTTACGATTCTTGGGTATGTCTATCAACCCCCTTTTTTCCCCTTGATTCTCTTGCTGACTTTTATAGCGGCGACGTCCATCTGGCTGCCATTGGGCAATTCTATTCCAACCCGACGCTTAACATAGCCAAAGACAAGGACTACCGTTACATGCCAAACGTCATATCATCAGCCATAGTAAATGCACCGCCTCCCGAGATGATAGCGGATTTCCTCAACAAGCGCAACAAGGTCCACCATATGGACTCGAATACGGATGAAGATATGATCCCGATTTTCACCCATGATGTGGACGGCAAGAATAGGAACAACAAGCGACTGCTGCCGCGCCGGAATTGGTGCTCTATTCGAGAGTATCACCCAGGAACCACGCCACCACCAACCCCACCAACGCCGGCTGAATCTCCTGATGCAGGTGTAGAAGATGTTCGACCGGGACTGCTGAGACGTACATTGTCGTTAGGTCGGGGAGAAAACAGGGCAGACACTCAAGCACGCCCAGCCGGATTGCTTAGACGTCTCTCAAGCCGGAGACGTCCGCCTACAAAAGAATTCAATCTTGAAAATGCGCAGCGGCGTCGCTTCAGTACAGACGCCATCGCCACGGGTGCTGTGAATCGTCGCCCACCGGAAAACGGCGATAGCTACTTCGCGTCTAGCAATGATGAACCAGCGCCTGGTCCTTTCCACCGACGGGCAACAGATCTTTCTACCAAGGCCGCTAAGAAAGGCAACGCTATTGGAGGAGACAATGCTGCGACAGCTTTTATCAATCTAGAAGGTGGGCTAGATATCACGTTGAATCTCGAAGTCAACCCCAAGGACCCTGCGGGTATCACTACGCCTTACAAATTGCTCGTTCCGGCTCTGTGGTATGACGGCGGATATGATCCGGAGCCGCATCGGGTCGTGAAAGGATGGAGGAAGTGGCTGGGTCGAGGAAAACCGAAAGGAGGCCAGCACGAGCAGCAGCAACTCCAAGTCCACGATCAGGAATATCCCGGCCAGATGCGTGAGGGCGGTGATGGCTACGGCGGCGACGACGACGACGATGATGAAGATGAAGATGAAGATGAAGACCATGAGGACTACGACGATGACGAATATTACGACGGCGCGCATAATCATAGTCATAACTATTCGTCAGCGAATGATTATGCGATGCCACATGGCGACGATGAGCCAGACCCCCCACCAAAGAAGAAGAAGTGGCTGGGAATTGTATAGCCAGGCAGGCCGTGTATTGATCTGATGTGATTTTACTATTTTTAAGGCCCTCCGTGTACAATATTGATACCCGTGTTTGTTTCATTGATTCTTTGACTCAACTTTGCATACATAACGGCAAGTTCTAGTTCTTCATGCTTACTCAGAATCCTCGCCAGTTCGGACACGCAGCACGTAGACGTCTTATTTGCCAGGGAAGGAGAGTAAATGGCGGGGCAGTTGGGTGCGTTCAGTGGAGCGAGCGTTCTCGAATTCCAATTTTTATCAATCGCAGCCAAATCGCCTGGCCGAGACAGGCGCCGGTTGGTAAGCAAGGCTCCGCCGCACGTGACCGTCCCCGTCCGGCCAGCATCGCCAGCCAAAAAAGGACCGCGCCGGATGATAAATCAAGTTCAATTGTTCAAGCACTTTCAGGCTGTGATTAGTCCACGCGGTTTCTCGGACATAAAGTGCCACCAGGTCCCCGGCAATCAGGTTTTGCATATTCCATAAAATCTTTCTCTGCTCTGTTGATCTTGCCCCTGCTCCCTCTTCGAAAAACCATCACCCCCGCCCTATTTCACTTCCACGTCGCTCAACGGGTCCCTTGTTGAGCGAGATCATAAAGTCATTCACCGTGTTTTCCTCGGCGCTTCGACGTTTTTCTTCCTTCTCTCTTCGCTCCCTCGGACTGTCTGCCGCCGCCGCGTCGTCCTTGCAGCAGAATACCACATCGTCTTCAACAGTGCAAAAGAAGATGGTTCACTCTAAAGTCGTTAGTATGTCAACCCAGAAACAACATAAAGGGGGGAAGTGTAACAGGCGAGGAGTTGACTGGTACTAACACTCACATATAGTCATCGGCTCCGGCCCGGCTGCCCACACCGCAGCCATCTACCTCTCGCGAGCCGAGCTCAAACCCGTCATGTACGAGGGCATGCTCGCAGGCGGCACAGCAGCCGGCGGTCAACTAACAACGACCACCGACATTGAGAACTTCCCGGGCTTCCCGACTGGCATCGGAGGCGCCGAGCTCATGGAGAACATGCGCAAGCAATCAGCCCGCTTCGGCACCGAGATCATCACGGAGACCATCACGCGCATCGACCTGAGCAAGCGACCTTTCCGGCTGTGGAAGGAATGGTCTGATGGCCCCGAGGAGGAACCAGCCCATACCGCCGACGCAGTCATCATAGCGACGGGCGCAAATGCTCGTCGTCTCGACCTCCCCGGCGAAGAGAAGTACTGGCAAAACGGCATTTCGGCTTGCGCTGTGTGCGACGGTGCGGTCCCGATTTTCAGAAACAAGCCGTTGTTTGTCATTGGTGGTGGTGATTCGGCTGCGGAGGAGGCTATGTTCTTGACCAAGTACGGCAGTCATGTCACTGTGCTTGTGCGCAAGGATAAGCTTCGCGCCAGTCGGGCTATGGCTAAGCGGCTCCTGGCTAACCCCAAGGTTACGGTGCGCTTCAACACGGTTGCTACACAGGTTGTTGGCGAGGACGGGCCAAGGGGTCTCATGACCCATCTCAAGGTCAAGAACGTCATTACCGGTGAAGAGGAGACTGTTGATGCTAATGGTCTTTTCTACGCTGTTGGTCATGACCCCGCCACGGCCCTTGTCAAGGGCCAGGTCGAATTGGATTCCGAGGGCTACCTCGTCACCCAGCCTGGTACGAGCTACACATCTGTTCCAGGTGTTTTTGCTGCTGGTGATGTTCAGGATAAGCGATACAGACAGGCAATTACCAGTGCAGGTATGTTATCTTTCTCTTCTCCTTCCTTTCCCAGTTCTAGTCTGACATTTTTAATTTACAGGATCCGGCTGCATCGCCGCCCTCGAAGCGGAGAAATTCCTCGCCGAAGAAGAGTCCGCAGACGACGAAACACCCGCCGTCAAGACGGAGGCTGGACAGACCCGTATTGAGCCTGCGGCGGCCGAACAGAACGGTCAAACGAAGAAAGAGGGAAAGCCGGCTACAGCGGAATATAAACAGAACCCGCTGTTATAGATTTGTTCCTGTCTTTTTTTTTTTCCCTGAATTATAGAGCTTTCTCTTTTTTTTTTTTTTTACTTTTGATATATTAGCGGTTTCTCTCCCTATCTGATGAATGCGCATTATTGGGTATGACTTGGATGTTCATAGATAGATGAATAGACAAATAGAATTTGTGCGCTATTGTTATTTGCAATTATGTTTATATGAATAGAATTCGGATCAGGGGGTATCAATCAACGCTCTACAGATGCTTCTCTAAATCATCCATCCTCTTCTTCAAGTCATCCACCCACGGTCCGACATATTCGATATTCTTCTTCATGGCGACCTCGCTTTCGCGGACTTTTTCTTCAACGATTTTCAGTCCCTCGCGCCATTGCTCAATCTCCTTGCTCATTTCCGCCTGGTCCTTTTCGAGCGCGTCAAGTGTCTCGCTTGCCTGTGCGGCGCCTGCATGGATTGCTCGGAGGGAGCGAAGACGCTCGAGCACGCTGGGGAGTAGAGGGTGCAGGGATTGGATAGTGGGTAGTGTCGCGTATAGTGCCTGGATTTTGGCTGCTTGTTCGTTTGAGGACGCGGATGCGGCAGCATCCGCGATGTTTAGTTCTGTAGCACTGGAGGATGATGCAAAGGCGTCGCCGGAGGTCGGATCAGCGTGCGCTCTGGCGGCGGCTTCATTGGCGCGTCGACGCGAGCTGGCTAGATTTTCTGCGTCAGCTGTGAGTTTTTTGATTCGCAATGATAATGATTCTAGCTGTGCCGTGGTTGTAATAGAGGGGGCGGTTGCGGAAATAGCATTGGATGTTGCAGGGGGCCCGCCGAGGGTGCTCGTCAACGCGGTCAGTTGTGATGCGAGATGCTCGAGAGTTGGTAAGACGGGCCGTAGCTGTGGTTGGGTGTCTGTTGTTGAGAAGAATGGATTCGATCCGGTGGATATGCCTAATGAAGCCTCGATCAAGGCAAGGCGGGTATCAAAGGATGCCGCATGCTCAAGAAGGCCTGATGGCGATGGCGCCAACGATGCTGTCGTTGGTGCAGACAAGGTGTCCCTCTTCTCGGTAGAGGACGTCTTTTTGTCCTTTTCCAATGTATCCGGACCAGCCCCTGCTAATTTGCGCGAGAGAGCAGCATCTGAGGACGGCTTGTTCATCCGTGTAGACGAGTAATGGATGTTATCCAAAGCCTTGCTCAGTTCGAGAATCCCGTCTTCTGCTTCCCTCATCTCCTGCTCCTTCTCGTCTTCCGCTCCATCCCCCTTGTCCTGTCTTTGCTGTTCTCTTCTTTTTAGCTCGGCATTCAATTCTTCGGTCTCTCTCCTTAGTCGAGCCAGTTTGCGTTCAAACGATTCCTGACCGTCGGTATCGCTGTCGCTAATGTCTCCAATTTCCTCTGTGCCATCGTGACCATGGCGGCGTCTTCGATTCGCGGACCGAGACTTGTACGCTCGTCGCTTTGTGGCAATGGTATCGGAGAAGTCAATGTCGCGGGCGCTGACACCGCTGGCGCGAAGGAAGTGTAGCCTGGCCTCGTCGGCGTTGAGGTTGTTGCGGTCGATGTCTGGGTTCGTCTCATCGTCCGAGTCGGAGTTGGTGCGGACGGTGGCTGTCTGCTCATGGTTGGTTCCAGTTAGATTTGATTCTTGGGTGATCGAGTGAACGGACGTACCGGCACGGTCGACGCTCCATCCGTTAAATCTGGTGTCTCGTAGACGTCTGGCGCAAGATCCTGGGTACGCACGTCAGATTAAGCAGGCGCGACGATGTGAGCATACGCACCAGATCGGGCAGATTGGCGTATTTCTTGTTGAGAGACATTGTTCTGCGATGCCTGGTGGTGGTTGTTGTTGACGTTGTCGTGGACGAAGTCTGTTGTTGTCTGCCGGAAAGCGCGATTGGGCCGCGGGACCGCCAGGGGTAGCTCCGTATGCATGTATGTATGTACGTATGGTATCGTATCACAGCATACAGTACATGCTGTATGTATACTGTAGTATGGCAACTGGTAACAACCCACAAAATAATGTCAGGGAGCAAGCATCACTGCATGGCACATGCAAGGAGCAAGCAGGCTTTGGCTCATAGCAACGGCCACTATAGCACACAATCGAGGACTAGCTCACGTAGTAAGTGGGGGCAGCACATGCAATCGTCGCTGCTGTTGCACGGCCATCGTGTGCTCTTGCTTGTATACCTCGGACATTGACTGCAAAGAGAGAACGAACTCTGAAACGTTGCAGCGGAGGAACCGGGTATAAATAGAGAGGAGTCCCTCCTGTCACCCTCAGTCTTCCCATCTTTTGATTCTTCCACTCTCTACGTGTGTCGTCGCATCACCATGGCTTCCCCTCCAGAGATCACCCTCCAGAACCTCAACGGCGTGTTCGTCCTGGTACGCTTGCTGATCACTAGCTAGCATGCCTTGGAGAGAGAACAGTTGCTGACTACGCTCACAGAACAAAAGCCTGTCCACCGACACCGACGCCATCCTGGCTCTTGTACGCCTCCCCCCCAAGCAGCCTTATATAAAGACCGAACCACTGACACAAAATAGCAAGGCATCGGCTGGCTCATGCGCAAAGCCATCAGCGTAGCCACCGTCACGCTCGCCATCAGCGAAACCGTCCAGCCCAACAGCGACGATCCAGCCAATGCCCCCGTCACCAAGATCGTCGTCAACCAGACCGCCACGGGCAACATCAAGTCTACCGAAAGTCGCACTGCGGATTGGCGTGTGCGGCCTCACACGGACCGCATCTTTGGATCTATCAATGGCCAGAGTCGGTTGATTCGGGCCTCCAAGCCTGATGCTGGTGATGGTAAAGTGCGCCCTAGTGTGGACGTGCAGACTACCCCAAAGGAGGAGAAGATTGTGAAGTTCCTCAAAGGCGAAGTCGATCTAGAGGGTAACCCGGATGATGGCTTTATTGTCGATGAGATTGAGGACAAGGATGGGGTATCGTACGGTGAAGGTGAGGGATTGTGGTTGCAGAATTGGGTGAAGAGTGAGGCTGGATGGACCGCTGAACAGGTATGTATATATCCTCCATACTTGTCTTTCTTGTCCAGGGATCCGTCTTGCTGATACAAGTTTTTTACTCTACAGATCTGGGGCTTTGAAACTATCAACGGTCAACGCTGGCACACGCGTCGTCTCGTTGTCACCGACAAATCTGGAAAATGGTTGATTGGCCGTCTGGTCTACGACTATCAGGGACCAAACGAGCAGTGAACATGGAAGGCAGGCGATTAGAAGCTTCATTCGCTCATGAAGATTGTCGAGATTGTCACGTTTAGTAGAATGGGTAGGCATTATCATGGACGTTCTCTCGAGATAGATGGTTAGCATTTGCCTAGTGCCACCCCCCCCCCCCCTTTTTTTTTTTTGCCTAGCATAGATGAATGAAATCATGGCATTATAAAAGTACTGATTTGTATTTTTTCTCTGCTTCTCGTAATTATCTCATCGTAGCATGAATATTTCACTAATCGCATGTGTCCCCATTTTGTTTCAGTCATTACATTACAGACAATCCGCTAAAAAATATCATCGAAGGGGTCAAAAGAAAAAAAAAAAAAAAAAAAAAACACGAGACAGATCAACTCAATCTCTTATTTATGCGTAGGCATGACAACACTAGCCCGGGTATGCGAAGCATCCTCACTGCGCCACAGACTCGTCACGGTCTTTTGCTGCGTGTAGAATTGCAAACCGGGCTTTCCATAAAAGGTATTAGCACCGCCTCCAGCGATGCTCTTCTTGTTTCCGGTAAAGGAAAACATGGGCAGAGGGACGGGGATTGGCACGTTGATGCCGAGCTGGCCGGCTTCAATGTTCTTCTGGAAACGAGAAGCGGACGATCCGGACGTTGTGAAGATTGCTGCCCCGTTGCCGTACTCGTTTTTGTTGGTGAGGGCTATGGCGTCGTCGAGCGTGTCGACGTTCAGGCACACCAGAACTGGTCCAAAGATTTCCTCCTTGTAGCAGGTCATGTCTGGGGTGACGTTGGTGATGATTGTAGGGGCAATCTATGAATATGATAGTATTAGTTTCTCGTCCTGTGCTTTTCGGTGCAGAAGCGGAGAGTGTCTTACCCAGTTTCCGTTGGGATATTTCTCAGGCTTGTAGCCACGGCCGTCCAGAAGAATAGTGGCACCTTCTTTCTCAGCAGAGGCAATCAAATCTTCGATGCGCTTCTTGCTTTGAGGGCTGATAACAGGGCCAAGATCAGCACCTGACTCGAATCCACCGTTGACTTGAAGCTGCTTTGCTCGCTCTGCGAGCTCGGGCAGCCACTCCTTAGTCTCCCCAACCATGACCAATGTGCTTAGAGCCATGCATCGTTGGCCGGCGGCACCAAATGCGGCGCCGGCAATGGCGTTCAGAGCATGGTTCTTGTTACTGTCAGGCAGGACGGTGGCATGGTTCTTGGCGCCCAGGTTGGCTTGCACGCGCTTGCCATTGGCACTGCCGCGAGAGTAGATGTATTCACCAGCACGGTTGCCGCCGACAAAGGAGATGGCCTTGATCGCAGGCTCGTCAAGGATGAAGTCGACGGTCTTGTGGGCTCCGTGTATAATGTTGATGACACCAGGAGGGAAGCCGGCTTCACGAGCCAGTTCGGCCAGGATCATAGCAGCGCCGGGGTCACGCTCGGAGGGTTTGATGACAATGCAGTTACCAGTAATGGTGGCAACTGGAATACACCAAAGAGGAATCATGGCGGGAAAGTCTGTAGCCACCTGGTTAGCTTCTTACGATTGTTATACCAAGTCAAGGGCTAGATTCTCACTGAATGGGCAAATAGCGGCAACAACACCAAGAGGCTCCCTATAGCTACGGGTCTCCATATCCTTGGCGACTTCAAGGATGTCCCCGGTGAGCTGCGACGTGATGCCACAGGCTGTCTCGGCAACCTGGAGACCACGAAGAACATCGCCCTTAGCATCTGCAAAGGTCTTGCCTTGCTCAAGGGTGATAGACGCAGCAAGACGGTCCCAATCTCGGCGAATGAGACTAACAAATTTGAACATGATCTCTTGCTTTGCTATGATGCTGGTGGCGCGCCACGCAGGGAAGGCCTTTTCGGCCGAAAGAACGGCAGCTTTAAGCTCCTCATCGGTGCTTTGAGGCACACGAGTGACTAGATTGTTCGTTGCTGGATCATGGAGGTCGATCCAGTCTGTGGCCTTGGAGGTGACAAACTCATTGTCGATGAAGTTGGTCGTGTCTATTGGGCTGGCGATGGGCTCGTGGGAGGTGGGATGTTCAGTCGTCGTGGAGGCGGCAGATGTGGTGCCGTACTGGGCAGCACGACGAGCGGTTACATGGAGATGCCTCCTAATCGAGAGTGGCACAGAAGCGTGCACTGGCGATGGAGTTGCTGTTGACTTGGTAGCAGTCCTCGCAGCTGCAGCTAGTGATCTGGCGCTAAAGCCAGTAGAGGGAG
Source organism: Talaromyces atroroseus (assembly GCF_001907595.1). Lineage (NCBI taxonomy): Eukaryota > Fungi > Ascomycota > Eurotiomycetes > Eurotiales > Trichocomaceae > Talaromyces > Talaromyces atroroseus. The sequence goes on along the minus strand of NW_017971437.1, from coordinate 1,105,174 downwards.
CGACGGTGCGGAGAGCAGGGATGCCGCGGACAAGAGAGTGACGAGCAGCCATCGTGCTGTCAAATAAATGAACGAAATGGATATAATCAGAGGAGCATACAACACAGTGCTAGTACTTGAACCGAGAGTCTGGCTGTAGTTATAGTCCAGCAAGAGAGAGAGCGAGAGTGATAGTTATCGGTGAGCTGCTAGGCGCGGACAACGAGCCGAACCCCCGCAGACGCCGGTGATTGGCTGCTGCCGCCGAAATGACGGATGATAGCCGGCTTATCTTATCCGCCGTCGGTAACAAGCGGGCTGCTTATGGACGCAAGAAACCTTATAAACGTGCAGAAATCTGGATGTTTGATGGAATGAATGGTGACTTAGGACTCCTGTGGATACAACAAATGGGTGTGCAAAATCTGCAATTGAGCGGAATAATCGCCATTCCGTAAGTTTCGGAATCTGTGCTCCTGGAATATATATGTACTCCTAGCTCTCTAAGACAAAGTCGCGATCTGGAGCTCCGAAAGAGGAAATGTTCAGTAAAAGTGCAGCCATGCCGGAAGATCGAGTGAAGATTCATTCATACTGAGTTGCCTCGAGAGTACATTGTCAGTTTTGTGACTATCGATAGAGGACGGGCTGGTCGGTACATCACACAATCACAGTCTTGAACCCTAACCTAGCACAAAAGGGAGAGGAAGGCAGATGCCCTAATCCCTTGTAGCACACCCCTGAAAGTACCTGGTAGAGAGAGACATATTCTTAAATGTCTAGCAAGATATAATAACACTTTCAGCGTGATGCTGACCAAGGATCTCAAGGCCAACTAGAATAGCCCCCATCTTTGGCTGGCTGACTGAAAGCCAAGAAAGACAGCTTAGTTGATGCGTGTGTTCAAAATTTGTGCTGTTGCGATGCTAAAAATTGCCTAATATAGTAAGTGCAAAATAAATACAGCCAAAAACTGGGGTAATTTTGCAACCTGCGGGGTTGTGGCCACTAATTAACCAAAGCAAGCGGAATTTATTGCATGAGTTGAGTCTCAAACAAAAAGATATTAAAAAAAAGTCTCCTTCAAGTTTACTGAGTGCTAGCTTTCTTTACTTAGGACCTTTGCTTCCAGCTGTGTTCTTCCCATCATACATTGCGGTTCATAATAACTACTTTTACAACTGTGCTAGCACAAAAGCAGAGAGAAAAAAAAAAAAAAAGGTTGGCACAGGCTCAAAGACAATTGTGCATTAACGAACTTGATCCGTGTAACATCTCCTGAGAATAAAACTATTCAACTTCCCTCTTCTAAGGAGCAAGCTTTACTCGGCAGCAGAGGATCGGGTTGTGCGCTTGGTGGCGGCCTTGGCAGCGTCTGCGCCGGAGCTGACGGCCTCGGCAGTCTTCTCCTTGGTAGCAGTAGCAGCGGCCTTGCCCTTCTCAGCAGCCTTGGCTGGAGCAGAGCTGCCGCCAAAGATGGCACTGAAAATAAGTAGAACGGTAGCAAGAACAATAGCACCGATGCTACCAGCGACTTCAGGAACGGTCTTGGCGGCCTCAATAGGATCTTGCTGGACAAGGTCGATGAAGAGTTCAACCTTTTGGCGGACGAAAGCGACTGGGTCCTCCTGGAATTTGACGTCCGTTGTAGCCTTCTTCTCAACCTTAGGCTTGGCGGCTTCCTCCTCAAGAAGTTCGATGGGCTTCTTGACAGCCCAGGTCTCCTCGCGGAGGGCAGCAGCGTCTTCAACAGAGTGGCCAATGTAGATGTTGTCAAAGAGGATCTCGTTTTGCATGGTCCAGAGTTCAAATCCAATCTGAAAAAAAAAAAGTAAAAGCGCCGGTTAGTAGCGCTCACAGCAAGAATCAAAATGCTCCGAATTACTTACAGCTCCCATAGGTTCAAAGTTGGATGGAGTCTTGTCCTCATAGAAGTCGGGGTTGGCGATCTTGCGAGGAGCCCATGGTCCCTTGTAGGCCGGGTTGTCAATCAGAGGAGCAGACCACTTGCCCTTGTATTGAGGGTTCTTGATCAATGGAGCGCTCCAGGGACCACATCCAGACACTTCGGCGCATGCGGGGTTGGCAACGGTAGGGGCCAGCCAGTCACCATCTTCCTCGTCATCCCAATCTTCAGGCTTCTCAGCCTCGGGGTCTGGGATGGTAAGTGGCTCGTCCTCCAACCAGTCGTCAGGCTTGGTAGCTTCCTCATCAGGAATCTCGAATGGAGCTTCTTCGTCCCAGTCCTCGGGCTTGGTGGCTTCGGGGTCGGGGATCTTGGCCTCATCAACCCAGTTGCTGGGCTTCTTGTCCTTGGGGTCGTCGATTTCTTTAGGGGGGTTGACGGGGGGAGCGAAACTCTCAAGGAGAGTGCCGTTCTTGACGTTGTCGCCGTTGATCAAGATCTCGAAGCTCTGGTCGGGGTTGACAATGAGGGTGTAGACGGAAGTAGTCTTCTCAGTGCGGGCGGTAGGGGGGCTGGTCAAGTGCTTCTCCTCGTATTCGCCAGTCTTGGGGTTCTTGTGTTTGAAGATGAAGTGGACCTAGCTAGCGTTAATATAACCCCGTCCACGCAGCTGACTGTATCTATCTCCTTACCTTGTTGGTGCTTCCGCACTTGTCAGGACCGAACATGATCACGTATGGGGAGGAGTTGGAGAATTCCTCTGCGTGAAGCTTCTTGTTTTCTTGGAGCAGCTTCAAGTAGGCGCCGCCGCAGACAAGTGAGTCTATAGAGGCAACTGTCAGTTTACGGTGTACCCAAACTAGGAAGGGAAGGGGGTGCGGGTTGACTCACTCTGTGGCTTGACCTCGTACTGGACAACTAGAGTCTTGCCCTTGTTGTCAATCTTTTTGGGGAATTTGGCAGAGATGGCGTGGTGGGCAGCAGCGTTCTTCAACACCAGACCCTTGTCGCCCTCGATGCCCTTGAATACGGTAGGCTCCTCAACGGCCCACTCTCCAACATAGGCCCAGTCCTCTTCCGAGGAGGAGTCCTCCTTCTTGGCGTGAGAAGGAGTCCATCGCTGCTCCCAGTCGTCGGTGAACTGCTCGAGGAAGGGAGCTTTGAGGGTCGTAGGCTGGTGGGAGAGAAGCTAGGTTAGCAAGTGAACAGAATCAAAGAGAGGACGAAGCCACTGCGTACAGTGAAGGTAGGGCGCTCAATGCCAGAGGCAGTGGCATCGGGAGCTGGGGCTTCAGTGTCGTCGGCGAGGACGTGGCCCATCAGGCCCGCCGACGACACCAGGGCCGAAGTCAAAGCAGCGTTGAAGCGCATGGCGATAGCTTGATTGAGGAGAGAAGAGGAACAGAATCAACAGCTCTCTTTCCTAAGGAGAGATGGAGAAGAGGACACGGGGACAGATCAGCAGCAACCACAACAACACAGAAGGGAAACGAGATGGAAACCGGGGGAAAGGGCTATATAACTTGAAGCTCTGCGAATCGTCAAAGGTGGCCTCTTCTCGTTGGTCCGCCGGGGCCCAGCTCCCACGGTAGCGCCTCTTATGTAAGCTGGCCGCGGTGGGCCTCACGTGTCACCGCAGGGAGCCTCTTTTGGGATTGTCTTTTCTTCTGCTTTATTCAGTCGCTCATAGTCGCGCGTCTGGACGACAGGGCTACAGGCAGCATCTTGCACACAGCGAATAATCCTCATGGCGCTCCACGAGTGTAGAGCTGCGTGCTTGTAGACTCGCCGTAGAGGCGTAGTATCAATAAGATGCGGCTAGTAGCAGCCGGACCCCACCAGCTAGCCGTCAATCCTCAAGTGCTGCTGCGTATACTATACTACGATACTTCTAGTACTACCACGTAAATGAGTGCATCGATGCAACCTGTCACGAACTGGCGTCCTCTTCGGGCATGTGCTGCACTAATTGGGCGTGTTGCTTGATGGCCGAGTCCGCCAATGATCGCACTGCATTCGTCAGCAGCCCATCCAATCAGAGTTGGCCACCGATCGGGCCAATCAGAGCGGCGATGGCGGCACATGCCCCGCGGAAGAATTTCATACAATCAATCAACATTGTGAACTCTGACAGGTTGGCAACAAGAACCAGCGACAGTCGATATTCCTTTTGAACCGGCATGGCAGACAACCAAATCGCCGTCAGCGCGAACGGCCCTGACGATAACAACGACCACCTTGTACAGTCCTCGGACCCGGAACATCCTGCAAACCTCATCCCAGAGCTGTGCCGGAAATTCTACACTTGGGGATGGGTCACTGGCACAGGCGGCGGGGTAGGTGTTTTCTTCAGGTCTGCGGATGTATTTTGCTAATGCATGCTAACAGACGTCGATTCGTCACGGAGACCACATCTTCCTTGCGCCCTCTGGAGTCCAGAAGGAGCTGATTAAGCCTCAAAACATCTTCGTGATGGAATTCCCAACGCCCAAATACCCGCCCTCCGCGCGCAAATATATTCGCAAGCCACAGAATCTCAAGCCATCAGACTGCGCCCCGCTGTTCCTGACTGCGTTTGAGCGCGGAGCCATGTGCTGCATCCATACACACTCGCAGTGGGCCGTTCTCGTGACACTGCTAGTAGAGCGAGAATTCGGCAAGGAGGGCTATTTTGAAATCAGCAACATCGAGCAAATCAAGGGCATCCCTAAAGGCAAAGGCAAAGGGATGCACAACTATCACGACACGCTGCGCATTCCCATTATTGAAAACACGCCTTTCGAGGAAGACCTTACGGAGGGGCTCGAGAAAGCCATTGACGCCAACCCAGACACCTACGCGGTGTTGGTTCGCCGGCACGGAATGTAAGTATTTTCAGGGCCTAGTTCCAACACTGAAGTGCTAACTGATCTCAGCTATGTCTGGGGCGATACTCCTGCCAAGGCGAAGACACAGTGCGAAAGTCTGGACTACCTCTTCCAACTCGCGGTGGAGATGCACAAAGTCGGATTGCCTTGGGATATCAACAAGAGCTCGAAATAGCTATGTAGTCCGCATGCCGATGTAAATAAATATCAATAAACATGGTAAATACTGAGCTACGCATATATGCTTTAGACAGTCAGTAGTGTATTTATTTATTGCGGCTGCCTGTGGCCAACCACGAGCTTTACATAGATAGTTAGCTCCGCCGGAAGCCGCCTCTCTCTTCCATGCAGCCAACTCCAACCTCCGTCATCTCAAGATCCCCTCCACACTGCCCTCTCCACGCACCTTCCCACCGCCAGCTCCCAATTGTGTTATTTTGCTGGTGTTTCGTATACTTCTGCAAATAGCCTGTCATTATGGATATCCACGAGAGCGAATCCCCTTGGGGCGGTGAGTACCCGACATTTGATCGCTGCGATCTGATACTGATAGCCTGTCTATCCAGACGAGCCTTCGCAGTCTACAACGTCCCGGCAAAGCGGTAGGTGCTGCCATCATGGGAAACTATTTCGCGCAGTTCTAATATAGTGGCCTATAGAGAGCTCAACGAATACTACAATTACTTCTACGCACGCGACGACGCACGAATCTTTAGCCGCACCGCAGTCCCCTGCTCGACGGGGCCCCAGGGCACATCGAAAAATCAGCGCGCAGGTCACCAAATTGGAAGCAGTCGATGATACAACAGATCCTTTGGGGCCTTTAGGCGAGTCATCTATTATAGCAGAGGCCCCTACACCACCGCTGAAGGAGTCCGTGGGTGCGCGAAACGTTTCCAACGCCCAACCGTCGACCGGAACACCCATCGACCAGAGCGACGAACAGCAAAGAACCGGCAACCCTCCGCCAGTGCAATTTCCCGGCGTCGAAGGACCGCAGCAGAAGAGGCAGACTCAGCCTAGTATAAGCGTGGAACAAGCTGCCAAACCAACGTTTAACATTACCGTGGGCGACCCTCATAAAGTCGGTGATTTGACCAGCAGCCATATTGTATATCAGATTCGCACGAAGGTGGGGTCTCTTTTTCCCTCCCAAACCAATATGCTAGAAATCTTACGGCCGCCTAACCTTGCGCAATACAGACTACCTCGAAAGCGTATCGCCGACCTGAATTCGAAGTCAGCCGCCGTTACAGGGACTTTTTGTGGATTTACAACCAACTACACAATAACAATCCAGGTGTTGTTGTTCCACCTCCGCCAGAAAAGCAGGCTGTTGGCCGTTTCGATACCAACTTTGTCGAATCTCGGAGAGCTGCCTTGGAGCGCATGGTCAACAAGATCGCAGCGCACCCAATACTCCAACACGATGCTGATCTCAAGATATTTCTGGAAAGCGAGACCTTTGGAATTGATGTGAAGAACAAAGAAAACCGCGAGCCTGATTTAGGGCAGAGCAAGGGCATGTTTGGCTCGTTAGGCCTGTCTGTTGGTGGAGGTGGGAAGTTTGTAGAGCATGACGATGTGAGGAATTCCATTTTGCCTGGAGTTTACGAGAAGTAGGACTGACTATTGATGACAGTGGTTTCATGACCGCAAAATCTACCTCGATGCATTGGAGAGCCAACTCAAAGCTTTAATGAAAGCAATTGATACTGTTGTTGCGCAAAGAAAAGGTCTTGCCGAGGCTGCCGGTGACTTTTCTTCGTCTCTCCATGCACTAGCCACCGTTGAACTATCATCAAGTCTTTCGGGCCCTCTAGAGGGTCTATCGGATCTCCAGTTGCGGATACGAGAACTTTATGAACGACAGGCACAGCAGGATATTCTTACGCTAGGTATCACCATCGATGAGTATATCCGGATAATCGGTAGCATCAAAACCTCTTTCGCGCAGCGACAAAAGTCTTTCCATAGCTGGCATGCAGCAGAAGCGGAACTGCTGAAGAGGAGGAATACACAAGAAAAGATACTCCGGCAAGGCAAATCACAGCAGGATCGTATTAACCAGATCAACGCAGATGTCGCCGATGCAGAACGGAAGGTCCATCAGAGCCGGCTCCTTTTTGAGGACATGGGGCGGCTGATGAGGAACGAGCTGGAAAGGTTTGAAAAGGAGAAAGTGGAAGATTTCAAGTCGGGTGTGGAGACTTTCTTAGAAGGAGCCGTGGAAGCTCAGAAAGAGGTAAATCCTGCGGCCGTTTTTTTCCCCCCTTTTATGCATTATTCTAAAAAACGGCTTGTTCTAATGGTTGTCTAGTTGATTGAACTCTGGGAAAGCTTTCTGCTGCAGCTTGATGCCGGAGAGGATGGCAACCCGTTATATCCTCCAGAAAACCGGGGTGCAGAAGAAACAGCTGTGCCTACCAGTGAAGCTGCACCGCAGGATGCTGATGAAGAGAGAGCAGCGGCCGTTGCGGCGGCTGTTGCAGCAGAGGAGACACAGTAGAGGCTACCAAGTACCATGACAATTTCCTGTATTGCTTTCTTTTTCTTTGTAAATGAATGAATATCCAGCTCTATTTTTTTTAAATATGCGTTTGTAAGTCTCAAGCCTAGCCCATGTCCTAACGTGTTAACAAATACAGCTATCTAGTAAGAGCCGGTTTATATAAGATACCTAGGTATACACATCGCGAGATCAAGACCAATCGCCCCCGAAACGGAGCTGTTCGCCCCTTTCAACCTTGGCCATCAATTCCTTGATCGTCCATGGCTTGTATGTGTATCCCGGCGGGATATTTTGCGCTTTGAAGGGCCGCCCGGAAAGGAGATGGTTAAGCACTTCACCGTAGTGTACGTACGTATACTTCTCAGAGTTATACATTACCATCCAGTTCCCGAGGCTGACTTTGAACGAGGGTCCATCTTCGCTATCTGCTGCATAGACGGGGTTGCTCTGCTTTTGGTGGTTCATGAAACCGCTTAGTTGTACGCACGAGACACGCTCGAATCTGGTATTCTTCATCATCAGTTATGTACACACACACACACACACACACACAGCAGTGAAAGAAGCGGGGATGAGACGTACCGAAGTTTGTTGTGAATCTTTGTTGCTATCGGGACGTTGCTCTTCCCTCCGATTTCAAGGCAGGTTGCAAGAGAGATGGCGTCCTCCAGGGCCTGAGTGGCACCACTGCCAGACGAGGGCAGAAATGTGTGTGCACTGTCGCCTACTTGCACGACCCTGCCGGCTGGCGAAACCCAGTTCTCTCGGGGATCGCGCCACATGATGTCCCAGTCGACGATGCCGTTCTTTGGTGTTGTTTTGATCAGGCGTTCGGCAACTTCAGGGAATCCAGGGATCTTTGAGGTGATTTGGAGGACTCTCGATACATCTACTGTTTGATTCCAGGACTCGATGCCTTTGCCGTCGCTCTACTGAATGTCAGTACTACGCACCCCATGTAGCTTTAGAAAATGATATATACCTTGTGAGTCATCAACCAACATATGATATCCGAGTATCTTTGTACAAAGAAGGACATGTTATCGCTGGGAATGTCAGCGCTTTTCTTTTCCCCCGGATTATAATCAGTTACCCACTAGGTTGCGTAGGTAGAGCACTCACCCTCCCCAAATCTCGAGACAAGGCACATCCCCGTCAAGTAAGGGCCATCGATCACGAATCTCCGGATCCGAGAGAGCCAATTCCACGGGGAAAGAAGTTCTGAAAATGGACATTCCGCTGGAATAAGCCCTCGTATCACCGCCATTAACGAGCTTGTTGCTCTTTGTGCCAATGCCGTCAGCTGCAACAACGACATCTGCCTCTATCCTCTCTCCGTTATGAAGGACAATTCCTGCTTTCTGTCTGTCAGAGTCCTCGAAATAGTCTGTAACCTTGGCGCCAAAGGCAACGTCGATGCCCAGATGCTTGACCTGGGCGAGCAGTGCAGCCACGAATTTGGGACGATGGTGTCTATGAAATGGGATGATCTTTTGCGACCCGTCATTCAGTGTCATGCTTGGTTCGCCAATGCGCAGTGCCTCTGGACCAGAGACACGCTCCCCGGTGATTGTATGATAGGCAACCAGGCTGGGATAGTTGATGCGCTCGCATTCGGCGGCTAGATCAGGCCAGTGGTTGTAGAAATGGGCGATGATGTTTCGGCCAATAGAGAAGAAATCTCCTGCAACATCTCCTCGTTAGGCTCTGACCCGAGTCCTGCAGGTACATGGGTGGATAGATGATTACCTGCAGTGCTGGGGGCTGGCGACCTCTCCACGACTCGCACGCTGTGTCCTTTGCGGCGACATTCGAGGGCCGTCATCAAGCCTCCAACTCCAGCTCCGACCACCAAGCAAGAAATCCCTGTTGGCGGATGGAAGTTGACTTGGGTAGCCGAAACTCCCGGCAGATCTCTGTTGAGATCGATTGCTTGATGCAGAGACATGGCCAGAAGGTGCTCGAGTAGTTGTATATCCAACGGATGCTCACGCCAGGACAAGCAGGCAGACGATGGAACTTATTTATACATTTTTACAGACTTAGTCCTTTCCAAGACTTTCGACATATTATGCAGCTGCTCTCCATCGCTGGCGACGCAGCAAATGGCCTCCAGAGCTTCGCTTGCCATGGACCAATCGGAACCAGTCTATCGCTTATTCTCGCTCGGCTAGCCCTAACTCAAGACTCAAGATCCAGTTAGTTAGTTAGCTTTTGTGACTCACCCCAAGCATCATCAACATCTCGCGTTCTAGGGTTCAAGGCCCCTCGAAATTAGATAATATGGTACGAGAACGGGCAAAACGATCGAAAACCGGTCAGTGGATCGTGCACCACGTAGCCAGCGAGCGCCCGAAACTAAACTAATCATGGCACAGGCTGTCTTACGTGTAGAAAGCGCAAAGTCAAATGCGACGAAATGCAGCTCAAGTGCAAGCAATGCATCAGGCATCGATTCTCCTGTGAATGGCCAGATAATGAAGCCTTGCAGCGCAAGAAACCTTTAATACAGCCGGCCCTGACAGACCGGCATATAGCATGTGCCAATTCTCTGGTCCTGTCGCAACAAGACCGGCGTTCCCTGGAGTACTTCCCATCGTCCACCGTCTATTGCTATTACGATTTTTTTGAATGGGGCGCTTTGCAATACCTCGTCAAGGTAATAGCTCCTCGCAGCAAGCTGCTTACGCGGATGATTCTTGCTCTGGCTGCTAGCGAGATGCACAAATGCGGCTTGAGTGAGAATAATAACCCAGTCGATGATGGTCTGCTCCATTATACACAAGCGCTTCAAGAGCTTTTCAAGGATCTCTCAGCCCCAACCCAAGAGGATCCCGTCGATGCGAAGCTGGCCACGTTGGTCTTTATGATTCACTACGAACTCCAGTTCACAGGGTCTCTCGACCGAGTGCAAATTCACCTACGAGGTTTCTGGGCACTAATCAGCAATCACTCCCTCTTCGAAAAGCGACATACGCAATCGAGGAATCTTCTCACGGAAGTTTCCAATCCCCAGTTGGTTTTATCTTGCCAATTAATTGGTTGGGCACTGTTTGTGGATTCTTAGTATAGCATGAGTAGTTTCATTTCATCTGACACTTGTTTATAGATATCTCGACATAGCAGCCACAAGCCTCGGAGTTTCTTCTTCTCTTTTACAATTACTCCTCAGCTCCGACAACCCGGCTCTCAGTCCAATGCGTCTGTATCAGCTATCGCGACTCGGCGGGTATCGGCTTTGGGGGAAACCCTTGTCGGGCGATCATATGCTCGCTGACGCTGAATTATATAGACCCGTTGAGCTGGGGTGGCTAGTGATGCTGGCTCGTTTTGCTATATGGGATTTGAGTTCAGCTCACAAACCGGAAAGTACCGAGTCTTTGTCAATATTAGACCATCTGCTGGATCTGCGGGAGGTATGCTTTCCCTTGTCCACCCTTATATTCCAAGTTAGAGATCTAACGCTTCTTCTAGAGATATTGTGACCTTCTACACATCGCCGACGAGTCCCCCAACAGCCGGTGGACATGCAATGTGGAAGTAATCACGCGATTCGCAGCCTTCTATTGGGCCAACATACTCTTCTACTGCCGCATGCTCAACGACCGAACCGCCCAAAACGACCTTCACAGAGAGGCGATATGCAAAATCACCAATCTCCTGTACTATCGCCACAAGCAGGACGGCGAGTATCGGAAACAGAGCCGCGTAGTCTGGTGTACTTTTATGGCTGCTGTCGAGACGCATGATCCTGTTCATCGGGACTGGCTGGTAGCGAGACTGGCAGATGTTCGTAATGTGTCGGTTGAGTGTAGGCAATTATGGTCGATGGCCGATACTATTCTCGGGAATAATCACTAGCTTATATTTGTCGGTTTCACAAACATATCTAATGTTTATGTATAACGTATTTCAGTACGTGCAACAAGAGAATAGTATAAAACTTCGACATAGTCGGGGCCATTGCTCTCCCTCTGGGCAACAAACTTCTATAACGGCTGGTCGATGGAGATCCGTTCAATCTATCTGAATTTGTATGATAGATAAAACTCGGTAGTAGAAAGATATTGTGATTGAAATTTGCCACAATTCAAGTTAGTATATCCTAATGTACATGTAGTTCGAAAAGAAACAAACCAAAAATCATCGCAGAAGACTTGGCCTGCATATAGCGAAAATAATACTCCCCGGCCAAAAACACTTATTTCTTCTTCTTCCCTCCCGCGCTCTCCTGATCCTGACCAAACGAACTAATCAAATCCAACAAATTATCTTCTTCCTCCTGCAATTCTGCCTCCTCCTGAGCCAGTGCCTTTGCTGCTGCTGCATCAGCCTCGACCTGTTTTTCTGTCCGCGCCTGCTGTCCCGCTACGTCGCCTGTCTTGCTCTCCGCAGTAGCAGTAGCAGCAGCAGCATCGAATCCTCTACCAAACTTGGCTCGGAAAGCGGCTAAGCGACCTGCCTCGTCGTCTTCGACGGTTAGCAGTTTCTTGCTCGTTGGGTTCCAGAGCAGGGAGTTGCGCGTGTCGCGGGTGGATCGGTAGACGGGCATGGGCGAGGTGGTGCGGTGCAGGAATGTGCTTCCGTCTGATAAAGCGACGAGTTGCGTGAATGTGTATGGTCGCTTGGGGCGGCGGAGGAGAGTGGCATGGCGGCATTGGTTGCAGATGTAGGTTGATGTAGAGGTGGTGGTAGTTGTTGACGGTGAGGAGAGCAAAGTCTTGGAGAGGGTTGTTGATGGGCCGGTGCTGGACGTGGCACGACGGAATGTGGTGTTGAGCGACATGGCGGTCCAATTGACACTGACAAATGTATATGTCTATGTCGATGAAGTTTTGTAGCCAGGCGTCGACAGAGTTCGCTGCGAGATTCTTGCGGAGGTTGAAGAAATTAAGGTTGGCCTTATGTAAGCCGCATATTTGGAACCTCGCCTAACCAGTTATGGTTAGCGTTATTTATTATCGTCGTCTGTCGACATCAATGATCAACCCTCTTTTTTTTATGTTCGTGAGGACAGCAGTCAAATATTTTCTCTATAATGCAAGGTGACACTCCAAGAAACAACAGCCTGTGCCATCGGAGTATATGTTATATATCAGCCGAGCAGAATGAAGCTGCTCATGCCGCAATTCTCCGCACGGGGAGCTGCGAGGAGAAATGTTTTATATGAGATCAGCAGTAAGTAGAACGAAAAGATAGATACTTGTCAGGAGCTAATCCTCTTGCAGCATCACAGTTCACCTGTCCCTGCCAAATATCGCCGCGATTTCGCTCATCGCAGCCGCTGTCGTCGACAACTTCGCGACCCTTCTCATCCACGCCCTACAAACGCTCCAGACACATTGAAAAAGAAATAGAAACAACTCCTCCAACTCCAAGTCCGGAACCTGACTCCTCGCTATCCCATCAAATCCGTCTCCTAATGCGACGCATCCCACACCCAGTCGCCATCATAACCGCTTACTCTTCCACAACCTCAAAATCAAAGACACAACGAAAACCAAAACCAACGCCAACGCCGCGAGGAATGACAGTCTCATCCTTCAACACGGTAACCCTCCACCCAAAACCAATCATAACGTTCAACGTGCGCCAGCCCTCCGAGACGCTGTCTGCCCTACAATCCTCGGGCCGGTTCTTGGTCCATTTACTAGCTCCTCAAAGCCGCATGGCAAGACTAGCGCATGATTTCTCAAGAGGGAATGCGAATCTGGACTTGGGTGGGTTTGAGTTCGTGGATTACAATTATAATCGTGAAATCTCAAGTGAGAAGGATACCGCGACGATACTTCCGCGGCTTGTGCGAAGGAGAGCTCAGACGCATGTCGACCAGGCTAATAGCAATAATAATGACGATAAGAATAACGACACAATAGAGGAAGAGGATTTTACATTCGTGCTCGACTGTGAATATTTACCCGAAAAGTCAGTACGGGTATATGACCATGTCATTGTTCTTGGAACCGTGGAGAAGATCCTCTCATCTGCTGCTGCTACTGCTACTGCTGCGGATGGGTTGGCAAGGCATGCAAAGGAGGATTTTTGTCTGATGTATGCTGATACCCGGTTCTGGAAGATGGGCGAGGAGGTTTGATTTTAAGTATTATTTCAGCTAAGAGTATGTACGATAAAGATATGTGGTTTCCAGATAGAGATGTATAATATGTATAGGTCTGCAGGCAATGATGAAAATGAACAGGCAGGATTTTGCTTCAAAGCTCCGACTCTGCCGTTGAGCTGATCTATCTATCTATCTATCTAGTCAAAAAGTACGTACATATGTAAAAGATCATCTTCTTCTGTTCGTATCTCGTGATTCGAAACAACTTCGAACCCTTCTTCTTTTCTTGTCAGCGAAATCAAAAGAAAACAGCAGATTTTAACAAAAATACGGCTGCAGTACTGATCGACCAGCTTCAATGAACAAAAAGATCACCCCGCGCGGCCGCCCATACTAGATAAGCACAGAAAAATAATCGACACTAGACCTGTACATCCGGAACGTGGAGGGGCAACCCACGCACAGCGTCAAATGAACAACTTTCTGGCCGTGCGCAACGAATTTGAAAATACAAAATCCCATGCTACAGCCCTTCTGCTCGCGTAGACCGAGGACTACCGCTTCCACTGCCACTTCCGCTGTTACCGCTGCTGCCACCACTACCGCGACTTCCAGCTCGTGTGAACGGACTGCCAATGGCACCATAAGTTGGACTGGTTTGGCCTTTGCCGTCAGACCCCAAATTGACGCGTTCCGCGGGATCGAGCAGGTACCGATTGAAATCATAGTCGAGGTCTGCATAGAAGCTGCTTCGTGCTGAGCGATTGGAGGACGACCGGTCCCGATAAGCGAACTCGCGTCCTCCGAGGTAGTTGACTACGCTCAGACGAGGCGATGCTTGATACCCAGGAGCTTGTTGAGTCGTTGCTTGCAAGGGACTGGCGGTCTGAGACGTCGATCCACCAGCGAACGTAGGTGTCGTTTGATGAGGACTAGACCGCAACGCCGAGAAGCTTGTACCCAATATTGATCGACTGTTGGCGGGTGTGATGGTCAAATTGTTGACAGAGTGATTGACATTACTCATGTTTGATTCCTCGGAGTCCTCCAGTAAAGAACGTGTGCCCGGAAGAATACCCTCGGGCGTCAATGGACCGGTCTCAAAAAGCATCTGCTGCTGTTGTTGCTGGATAGCCTGTTCAATCCCTGACGCTTGTTGCCACAGCTGGTTCGTGCGCAGTTGGTAATCCTGTACTGCGCGGCTGATGCTAGCTAGTTGATCATTGAAATTGGCTTCGATCTTGGCTTGCTCTTGTTCTCGGGCGAATTGCTCCGCAGCTCGACGTTCTCGTTCATTAAGACCCTGCGCGTTAGCTGAGATGATACGTTCATACTGCTCATTAAGGCGGGTCTTGCGGCTTTGAAGACGATCGCGTTTCTGAACAGCAGAGTTATAATCAGACTCGAGAGAGGCGATGTCACGGGAAACTGAAGTACGAGCAGCAACTAATTCCTCCTTGGAAGTTTTGAGTCGTTCCAACTCTCGCTCGAATTCAGCCTTTTGTGCCTGCCATTCTTCGAGCTCCTCCTCAGGAATCTTGTCCATGCTGTCAAGCTGGGATTCAAGAGCAGCTGTAGCTTCCTCGGTTTGTCGAATGTTTCGTTCTAGTTGCAATGATCGTTGTTTTTGTCGGTTTTCGTCATTTCCGCTGCTTAGCCGATGATTGAAGTTGTCTAGCTCCTTCTTCATGCGGGATAAGAGGACCTTGTGATCACTTTTGGCCTTTTTTAAACGAGAACGCTTTTCGTTCAGCTTCGACTCTGCATTGGCGATAGAATTTCTCAGCGTTGTCGTCGGGGAAGACGGCCGGTGAAAAGGGCGCGGTGGTGTCGGCATGATAGAAACGGTGCTTTGATCTGTGTCCAGTGCCGGAGGGGTCTTGACGCTTAGAGAGCAGATTACTTCGTCCGAGTCGTTTCGTACAAAGGAGCAGGTGTAGGCGCAATTCGGGGCCAATCCGGAAATTTCTCCCCTCCACTGCACAGTACTGGATGTCTTGGGTCCATCAGTGACCTTTTCCATACTGACTGTTGCCCACGAAGCCCCATTAACACAGACGTAAAATGGCTCATGCTCGTTACTTCCCAGATTTCCATCCTCACACACTGTAGACGAAGAGGTTGTCGCATCATCTGTCGTAGCAAAGTCACCGGCGGCAAACTTAATAGTTGAACTATCCACGCTTGTGATCCAAACCAGCCCATCGTCGAGTGTTATCCCTTGAAGATCATCCTCGGTCATTGGCAGGCCACGGGTCGTCTTTGACACAGCCCTGGAATGCTCGTATTCCCTCATGACGGTTACTTTCGTGCTTGCTAGTGCAGCCCAAAAGGGCTGCCTACTTCGAACTTGATTCGCCTGCCTCCTTCGTTTTTTGGCGCTTTGGAGCCGTTCCCTGCTCTCCTTCAGAGCCGAAGGACCAGAGAGGGAGCCATCAACCCCCAGTACAGATGTGATACTCGCAGTAGATTCAAAGGCGGAGTCAAACTGAGCCTGCGAACCGGCAGAGGCCTCGGCATCGATACGTTTCCCGGAACGGGACGGTTGGGGCGATCGATTCCGAGCCATCGATCGTCTTGCCATGGCGGTGCATGCCTGAGCTAGGATATGGATGGCGAGAATGCTCCTCAGCCAGCTTGGAGAAGTCTGCGGCTCCGTCCGTCTGAACCCATTAGGCAAGAGGTGAGACCAGCGGGATAGGAAATCGGGACTAATTAGTTGAGCAGAAGTGAGATGGCCGATGACAAAGTCTTGTATGCCTTTGCTCCGGACAATATGCAGCAATAGCACGGTACCGACACAAAGAGCATTGACGCCGCCATTCTTGCCGGAGCCGCCGCCCCCAAGAGTGATGGCAACCTGTACATGGGCCAAGTCCAAAGCAAAATTCTGAGCCCAGGTCCACATAAAGAGCCCCCACATTAGAAGACAGAAGCCATCCATCGCAATCATTGTCCCAAACGAAGGTGTGCCAGCGGGCCCTTGGAAAATATCAAAATTCGAGGTCAACGAGGAGCCGGAGCCCCCGCCGGGGGGCATAAAGGTCAAGGACGCGAACAGAAACTGGACCAAAGTGAGAACAATCGGGGGTAGCTGTAGGAGGAATATCAAGATGGCGATGGTATCGTACAGAGGGCATGACCGGAGAATTGTCGAAGCCAGAGCAAAGGGATTTACAGACGAAGAGGCATGGCGCTTGGAGGCGGATGCTGCTGTTGCTGGTTTGGAAGAGGAGGAAGGGCCGGCTTCCGGGGAAATGGAGTGTCCGCAGGCCATATCACCGTTGGTATAAGCGTGATCGTTGCTGTCTGGCTTGGGTCCATCAGTTGTCGGCGCAGCATTGGCCCTGGAGGTTGTCACGACCGATGAATCACTGGAAGAACGAATATCGCTGTAGTTGGCGGAGTACGAGGTGCTGGAGCTGTAGCCGGCATTCCCGTTCAGGTGACTGGACGACTTTTGCTTGTTTAGACGCTTGCCATTGACCGCACTCCCGTTTTCATGATTCCGACTGCTGTTGGTGGTACTGGTGGAATTATTATTGTTGTTGTTGTTGTTGTTGTTGTTGTTGTTGTTGTTGTTGTTGTTGTTGTTGTGATGACCTCTCCGAGTCACAGCGGCTGAACGTGGCATGGACGAGCGAACGGCGAAAAAGGCCCAGCACCGAGTCGGCTTGGCGGGAAAGCAGCCAAGGACTAGGGACCAGGCAGGGTGTGGTTTGAGTGGTATATACTGTATAATATTTATTTATGTATAGGCGGAATTCCCCAGGAGCGCGACGGGGAGGAGGGCGGAGGATATGGATAGAAGGAGAGGAGAAGAGGTGGTGGTGGAGGAGGAGGAGGAGGAAGGAAGGAATTTAAGAATTGAAATTTGGGGAAGGGATGGTTTGGAAGGCGGAAAAAACGGATCTGCCAAGCCCCATGCAAAAAACGAAACAAGCCCGGGTCGGCTCAGCACGCACCAACAGAGGATGCATGTACTATATACGGAACCGCACGTATTTTTATTTTATTATTGTGCTCAGGTTTGTAGTCACACAAAGAGCGGGGGACTAACGTCGCTGGCTCGCTCGCTCAGCTCAGCTCAGCAGAAGAAAATCGCCAGAGAAAGCGTGGCTTGGCACGTATGTTCCCAGTCGGGCTAGCGCGGATTATCCGATGTGGCACAGTGGCAGAATCGGGTAGGCTGTCGCCCAAAGAGGAAAGGCGCTCGCCCTAAACCGCGCGCTAGGCCGAGCCGGGCAAGAGCCGTCGATCGTCAGCGCGGCGGGCCAATCAGCGCGTCTCCCACCAGGGCGTCTCGGTCCAATATAGGCTAGTTCTAGTTCTCGTTACGGAGTTCACTCTGTACAGATTCGATATAGCGGTATAAGCAATGTCTAGTTATCGCCGTCCAGCTGATCCCATATCCTCAACAGCATCTGGGTTGTCCCAGCTGTCCAGCTCGAGCCGGCGCACCGCATTCTCCACGTCCGCGACTTGTTGCTGCCACTCGGTCTTGCTCTCTTCTTGCATCTGCCATGTTCTTCTGAACTGGTCCGATATGAATTCCGGCGCCGTGCCTGTTTTGCTCAGTTTCCTATAGTCGAAGAGGAAGTTCTGTTCCAGCACTCGCGCCGCCGGCCGCTGTTTGGACTCCGATAAGATCAGGACTTCTTGCTGGAAGAAGGATTTCGCCAGAGTCTCCGAGGGGTCTTGGGTGAGTCGGTGGTAGACGGTGATCTTGTCGGGCCACGTCATGGGCTGTATTTAATGTCAGAGACAGGGCGCGCATTACCCAGACTGGCATCGGGAAAGAAGGAAAAAAACAGACAAACTTGTAGTTTATGTTGATACCCTGCAGAATCAAGCCTATGCCCTTGTTTCCAACTGTATTTAACCATTCGGTTTGATGCGCAGGGTCGATATGCATTGCGTAGTTATGCATCAGGTTGACCCGCGCTGTTTCGGCGTATCGAGCGTATGCCACATTATTGATGTGGCCTGGACGACGGTGGGAACATTAGAATAAACTCATCTCACTTGATAGATAGAAACTAGCATGACTAACCCTAGATTTGTCACGGTCAGAACGATAGCGAATACAACACCCCAGACAAGTCCTTACCATAGAGTCCTATCCAAAGCAACAGGACGGATGTCAGTCCACGTTGTTCATTTCTGCTTATCGCTGGAGGGAAGATTCACCATATCTCCCCACACAACATCGCGGCGGAAGAGCGCTCTTCTCGTCGCACTCGTCAGGAACCCTTCACTCCCAGCAGTCAATTCCCGCCAGTCCTTTGCCAGGCGCTGTAGAATCCTTCCCGCCTCATCAACCTGCGCGGGTTTCAGGCCGAACATGAGGCATTTTCCAACTCTCCGCTTTAGAATCGTCAGCCATCGCGGGTCAAGCGCAGCGTTTGTCGTTGGCGTTGTTGTTATTGGGCGTATTTGTGAGGCGAACTTGCGAGCTGTGGGAGCTTTAGACTGAAACGAGCGCAATGTCATTGGCCGAGTCGATTGGGACGGGCGAAGCGTAGACATTTTGTGGTATGAATGAGTCGACACAGCAAATGCCGAGTTGCGGGTGCACGAGGCTAAGCCGACGCCCGCAACTAGGCAGACCAATCTGCTTGGCACGCACGAAGACATAAGAACAAAAGCATAGGCTCAACAATTTAATAGTACCAGCACCCTGATAATGAAGGGAAAGCTGAGATATGTTCGGGGCGTATACCACTACAAGATCCTGAATTGCTGACAGATAATTTCTTTATGCTTTTTGTCTGTGTAGGCATGGCCAGTCTCGGACATATGTACTGTATAGAAAGATGTCACCATACTCCGTACATTGCTGTGCTATATCCACTGGTATCAAAAGACCTGGCCATTGCTAACAACAACAAAAGTAGTCAGACAAATCAAAAATTGTCAGCTACACCTCTTTTTTTCTCCTCCTTCAGCCTCTCTTCATTCAGCGTCTTCCACCATGCGTGCGACGGATCATGGTGCTCTTCTTGCCCTTGTTCATCCCACGGCTTCGGACTTAGTATGTAATGTACATTTTTCACATTCTCGTCCCGCCAGATAGCATCATGTACACCGGTCCGTCGCAGGGTTTTCAGCGCGTTATAGACATACGGCAGCGTGACCCATCGGCCCGAAAATACATCTGAAAGGAGGGACTGGTCGGCAAAGTCGTAGTTGGACGTGGCAGAAGTCGCAAGCTGGGCAACTATCTTGTCGTAGACGGCTTGAGACGGGTTCACCACCTGCAGACCTCCATTCGGTATGCCCAACCCTGCTGTGGCCGGAGCGCCGGTTGTCTGAGCAGCGTCGGGAGTCGCATGCTGAGCCGTGTACGCACAATTGGCGGGGATCCTTCCACTGTTATTTAGCCCAGGGCAATCTCATTCAGCTTTTGTTTTCTGTCCTACCAGTCTTTGGGATAATGCGCTTTTTGCAGCGGGTTGCAGACGCAGGCATGGCTCGCAGCAAAGACCCGGTCTCCGTTCCCAGCCAGATCCGGCGCATCCAGCTCGATTTCCATCAGCTCGTCCATATTCTGCAGCACCAACATGTCACTGTCCAGTTGCACGACACGGTCAAACTCGACGAGCGAGAACGGGGTGAGCTTGCTCCAGCAGTCGTAGAAGCGCACATCGTTGGAATAGTCTCTCGGCACTGAGGGGAGCAGATAGGGCACGCGCTGCTTCAGGATGCCGCGCGCATCGAGGGCTGCATGGCCCTCGGCGGGGAACGAGTCGGTGTAGAGCGCGACGAGCGGGTACTTGGAGCAGACTTTTCGGAGCGAGTACTCGAGCGTTAAGAGGCCGGACAGGTATGCGGTGTTGGTGATCAGGGTTGTCCACACTAGCAAGCATTAATTGATTAACTTGGAAGGGACTCAAGACGTGGTGATATCGGCGTACCTTTGGTGTTCTCTGATTTGCGGCCGGCCGACATGGTGCATGTACGCGGGGTAGTAGTCTGTGCTTGCGAGGGGCAGGCCAGCTCACCGTCTGTCGTCTCCAGCAAGGGTTGCCGTAGGAAAGCAGGAAACTCGGGCGACAAGAGAATGATATAGAGATTGAAGATATACAGATTGCTAATCTCGACTCGGCTCTTCGGTGTGGATACATCCTCATCATTTGGCGGAACAATTGCTCATGCCTAGTGGGGGTTTATCAGCACGCTTCCGACGGACATCTATCATCTCGGAGGATTTTCTTCACTCCAGCTTTTCTAACAACGTACAATTTTGAAAATATATTATGCCCGCTATTGGAATCCATGTTGAACAGCTGCAATGGTTATGTAATCATACATTCTTCAGGGTTAGTGGGTTGAGGCTTATCGATTAGGGTTATTCTCCTCCCGATCTGGCATATTCCTTGTTTGGGTATTGCAGCCTGCTGGTAATTCAACTCAAGAGAACATTCAAGGGGCTCTTTAAGGCTATTTTTATACTTTCTCTAGGAGGTCAATTAGACCATAGATTCTAAGGCATTTATTCACCCAATTAGGTGAGATTCCAGGCTGGTTGATGGGCTGGATCCAGAATAGCGGTCATATATAGATAAATATTCTTCGGTTTCATGGCCTAGGTGGTCCTTGGTCTTACCACAATTAAACTTCCCAAGGAAGCTGTCTGCGAGGCTAATGAGTGAAACCTGCCACCAAAAGTTTACGGGGAACGCTGTTGACCTTTCACGATAAAGTTGCCTGCCCATAGTAGGTGTGATGGCCTGGTAGAACCCTTTGCAAATATTACTGGCCTTATTAAAATTGTGTCTCTCCTCAGTTTGATTACAGTCAATTCTAACAAGTGCAGCACTGTCTGAGACGGATTGTAGAGGGAAGAATAGAGCAGTGCAATCTATCTCTTTTCACGCTTGACTACTCGCATTTTCTTCTTTAATCTATCTGTTTCTTATATTTCTATTTGCCCTCAAGCAAAGGAAGGGGAAATATATCTTTTAACTACAGAAATACTCGGCAAAATGGCTTCTCCGAGTGGTGATTCTGCTGGGAAACTGAAGCTCTCTGTAATTACATAAAAATCCTCGATTTGCCTCCTGTTATAATTATGGGTCGGAAAGGAGCATGAAGTTCCGCTATCTCGTGTGAGGCAGTTTGTATGGGATTCGCCTGTCTGTAAAAAAGGGTATACATAGATGCTTTTCGACGGATTGCAGCTTGCTTGGTTCTGCATAAGCTATTAGCATCTTGGTGGACCTTCTCTGCACAGCCTAGTGGAAATGACAGTTGAAACATGTTAGGCGATTGCTTGATTGTTAGTAAGTCCAAGAGCATTAATCTCTAGATTTTTAAATAGTTGCTCTGTCGATAATTAGTCAAGTACCATTAGCTGCAAACACAATCGAATTTCCAGACACTCTGTGGATCTGCGATTCTTCACGGGAGTTGCCGGCGTCGCTAATTTCCGGCAAACCGGGACCCACCAGGCAAACCCTAAGTCAACATGATTTCCATGAAGTTCAATCAACATGTCTGTTTTTCCTATGCTCAGCAAGCTGATTGGCCGGCTACTTGTTAAACAGCAAAGTTGGTTTGCAATGGAGACCCTTCCAAACATCCAACAAACCCAACACCAGCTGATTCACTGGCCAGCTGCCTCGACTTGGTTGCATACGGTTGTAGACGAGCGTCATATTCATGCCTCGCACCTTTTCTTTGTCTGAAAAGGACAAAGAATATCTAGGCATCAAGGTCATCTGCCATGTTAATATTTTCACTTCTCACCGGTGCAAGACCTGTTTGCTTTTGTCTTATCAATATGGCTCACCAAGCCCAGCCATCTTCGCGAGATGCCCAATCTCTTTGTTTCTTTGATTAATATGACTCATCTGCTCTCTTTCTGTTGTATCATTTGCGTATTAAATAACCAAGGCAAACACGCAAATGTTACTCTAGGTGGGCCAGGTCTCACTTTTCTTTATTGTTGAGCAAAGAATCCTTTGTCACGGAGCGTAGTCTAGGCTGTAGTGTCTTAGTTTGCTGGTATCAATGCCCAGCCATTTCTATTGGATGCCGCATTAGGACACCGGTGGTGGGACTATTAAAGCAGCCTCACCCCCTCCTCCCTCCTCCTCTTCTTTTCTCTCCATCGGACTCATCAATCAAACCTTCTGGTTTCAGAAGAAGGAACTGAGTACTTTCCTCTGCTTCCAAGCAGAAACTGTCTCTGAAGGGGGAAAAAAAGTCCTCTCTCTGTTACAACTTTTCCTCTTCATCTCGCCATGATTCATCAAACAAAATGATACAATCTTCAGTCATTCCAGGTAAGCCTTCTCCTGTGGATCTTGTTGCACTGTTTTCATCCGTTACAAATCTTGAGTATTGTTTTAGAATATTTTAACTGATACCTTCGAGCCTAGCTTTATGAGCAAAAGACATCTGCGTCAATAAACCGGTGAGTGCATACTTTGCATGACAAAGACCACAAAATGCTAACACCGAGTACCAGATCCTCAATATGTCAACCGAGAATTCTTCTGATGCCCCGACTCCCGACATCGGTGGTAAAATTTTCGCTCAGCCGATCGACGCTCGTGCCAAACTGTCTGACAATGCATGTCAATGGCAATTCCGTTGCTCCTTCGCACGATGCTGACACTGAATTGCCTGACGCTGCCGCGGACGCTGACGAAGATACCTGCGTCGAATCATTTTTACGACACAAATGAAGCGGCCGTAAAATTCGTCTACGGCGCTCATTTGAAACACCAGATTTTGGTCATTCACCTGAATCGCGTCGGACGAGCAATACTGACAGCGGAATATAAGGCATTATTTACACATAAAATGAGCATCACCAGAAGCTTTTTTAAGAGGCCCCTTTTTGGTGGCCGACAGGTTAATATTCCGTCGCTAAATACATGAGATAACCGTCTTCGAGGTGCCAAACTCCAATATTCTGCTGGGTGCTGTGGAGTTCGAAAAGTTGGAGGAATCATTTACTCCTGCAGATCGCGTGGATACCGCGGTGATTATCCCCGACGGAACTACTTACCGAGTAGCGTTGCACTGCGACCGCGTTTTTCTTCTGTTGCCATCTGCGAAATCATACTCGTCGCTTGTGAATCCATTGAACAGCGGCAAGGCTCGAGAAGGAATTTGATTGCAAGCTCATTTTTCAGGTGCATACGAACTGCGTGAAGGCACAGGTCAACGCAGTCAATCAATTTTTCTTTGGTTGCAGCTCCCATTGGCATCCGGTCGTCTTGAATCAGGAGTTGACAGCGGAATATAAGGCATTCACATAAAATGAGCATTACCAAAAGCCCAATTAGGGGTCTCTTTTTGGTGGCTGACTCGTTATTATTTCGTTGTTTGGAGTACATGGATCTAGGCACGGCTGATATTTTGGAAGGCCTGCCAGTAACTTCTTCCTTTCTACATATCCCCTTTTCTTCCACAACTCGGCAATCGTCTCGTCTCTACATCTCTACGCTCTTCCTCATTATATCAATTTGTCTATCTCTAGCGACACCATCGCCTGCCGCAAGATGATTTTTAACGCCGAGGACAAGGTCGAAGTCGTCGCCGCGTCAATCGTCTCCAAGCCGATCGACAGCAAGCAGAAGAAACGTTACGAGAGAGTCAGAGACTACCTCATCGCAGCCATATGGTGTCTCGGTCTACCTCACTTCTCCGATTCCGCGACGGTGGTCGATCACGTCTCACTTTCCGGCCTATGAACGTCTCCATGCACTCTGACAGCTGAATCCGGCGCAGATGAGTGTTTTTGAACTTCTCCGACATATCCCCTGAAACGGGTGGGCGTTTATTGAAGGAATATCTAGGTGTGGAAAGACCTTAGTACAAGCATTGTTTGCGAAGCTTCTCTCACTGACCTCGGTTTTCCTGTCTTGATTGTTGCCCCAATCATTGCAGCACTACAGGCAATATCAAAAACAATTTTTGAGAAATTGCCAGGGCTCAATGAGGTCAAGGTTGCGTTCGCCGGAGCGGAGACTACAAACAAGTTCAGCGAAGGAAATAAACAGGCAACCAAGGAAAACGTTGAGTACGCCATGTTTCGTTTGCTTCAGAGCATGGCATCTCTACGTAGTGTTCGATACGATGTGATTCCCGCGCACGATTTACACAAGCATGTTGAAGGCTTGGTCACTGCAATGAAAGATCGTGGCGAGAAGTTGCTCTTTAAGTACCAGCGTGAAAGCACCGACGACTGACGTGTTCTTGGATCTGGACGAGTCCGATGACGAGGTGGCTCCCGAAAACGACACTCGTCCTGAATACTCTGGCGTTATACTCTTTCCACAATAGTTTCGAATTATAATGGCGCATTATGTGCTTGCCCACAAACTAGAGTGACATACAGCGTTACATCATGCCCATGATCTGCCTCAATTGCCATAGTGGGATACACAACAACCTGATAGATTCCGCCCGCGACCGTTGATGCTTGACAATCGACCGCATAATAACAAAGCATCAACCCAATCTGCGTCAATGTTGGGAGAGAGGAGGCGACAGTTGAGGGTTGGTGAAGTTATATGATCATGATTATCACTATTGCCTTGAGAATCATCAGGCATCATACCTTGTCAAATGATGAAAGCCAGTAATATGCCATAGTTCCCCATTATATGCTGCACAATCTAGTAGAGGCGAAAATACATTCTTACGTCCAAAGACATATACCAAATACGTACATGATACAAAGTGATCACACAAACGCCGTCAATTATGATTTTATGCAAGCTGCTCAAAGTCCTGCCGAAGGCTTTCACAAATAGCATCCACCAAAGGTGATTCCGACTCGATTGGCACCCCCAACGCTCCTTGCTGCCAGGTAATAGTAATGACTAAACTTCCATTCTTAAGACTCATCATCGTGAATGCCAGTGGCGCACCAACAGCGTCAACAGGTCGTGAAAAGACCATTTTTGTGATTTTACAGTTACTCTCGCGCTCCGAGCATTCGCCAAGCGGAGTCATAACGTCAAAAACGCCCAGGTTGCTGACTTCATAGGAACAATCTCGCTCTTGGCCTATCTTTGCAGCAGTCCATTTCCGGATGCTAGGCACGTATCGCAAGAGCCCCACGGCCTGATCCTGTAAACTGACGGCACATTCTGCAAGCTTCTCGGTCATAAGGCAAGCTTGGGCCCATGTCTCTTCGGATAGAGGCAACGCGAAGTTGCTTGGGCGGGCATGGAGACCGTGATAGGCGTTGACGAACAAACCCATCTCGTCCTTCGACAAGCCAATAGCGCGTCTCATATCCACCGCAGTACCGGAAACAAAATTGGTAAATTCATGGCCAGGGATCGCCTTGCTTAGCGCTCGTATGATTAATTGGTGCATCAAAGAAGTCAGCCTTGCATCATGTTTCCTCGATAGGCGCAATGCTCGCTCGACTTGCGCGGCATCAATCTCTACTAGCCTTGGGCGACTGTGAAATGTGCTTTGATCAAAAAACATCTTGGAGCCAGTCCAAGTCTCGGAATTCACCTCGCTAACGGTAGCACGCAGGCCAAAAAAGTTGGCAATGGACTTTGGAAGGAGGACGGCGAGGAGCGGCGCAAGGAGGAATTTCCACGAAATCGGAAGCCTCTGAGGAGTGTCAAAGGGAATCGGTAATTCTTTATCGGGAGTCATGACCCAAGTTGAGTTCACAGGTGTGGCAGGATTCAGTATTGCATTGAGAAATGTTCGGTGGAAGGCCGTTCCAATATTACCATCTCCAAGAGCGTGGGAGAAGGCAAAGGCGATGAAGCAGCGGGAACGCCTTGATAAATCTTCTGAAGTTTGTCTCAGGGGCAAAACAGCAATCCTCCACGGCGGTAGTTCCCCCCATGGTTTATCGAGAATGGAGGGCAGGGCAGCCTCGATTCTAGCACTGTCGTCACCCCCCAGGTCTGCATAGAACGTAGCCTCTTTGCCAATAATAGAGACATGGTCCTTGAAGTTAACCTGCGGGACACGTTCATAATATGGCTTATCGGTATGCTTATCCTTGACGACGACACCCAATGCCGGATGCTCTTCGACGCATTTCTTGATCGCGCCAAAGAAGAATTCTGCACACCCAATGTCTATTTCGGCTTTTGTAAATTCATATACTGCGCCAACAATGACAGAGGTATAGAAACCGAGGTCCTCACGGCTTATTGTCCGACTTTTATTGGGACCTAAGTGTGTTAATTGAAACGCTCAAGGTATGTATCTCGTTTGCTACAGGACTTACTTGCAAATCTCATCGTGGAAGTTTGCACGTACGACGCTGCCAGATTGCTGGGATACGAAACTCATGTCTGTAACAAGAGCTATTGGAGACATTCCTGGGTCTTTTTATATTAATTGTGTGTATGTGAAAGGCTGATGAAGTGTTGGAAGAGATGCCGCCCAAATGAGGACTAGCGCTATCCAACCGGCGACATATTGCTCTTTTGGGTAAAGTCGGCCCACTAGAGCCGGTCAGCTTCTCCCATGAGACAATTCTTAACCCTGATATCTAACTACCATTATGGCATACCACTTGCCAAGGCCAACCATCAAGGGCAAATGGTGATAGCTCAGGTCATTCAGCCCATTTAGCATTCCCCACTTGCTTACTGGGCGAGCCGCGCAAGCCGGGATAGCGCCCTTGATCTGGATCACAGAGCTGAGAGCTGAGAGCTATGCTACTTGCTTAACGTATTGGTTCACGATCGTTATGAATACCACGACGAGCTGTGGTAAAAGCAGCAATCCCTTTGCAAGGTCTCCAGCTCAACAATCTCGCTTGGGGCTGAGTACCCACCCAAAGGCCTGCCAACTCTGCAATAAGAACAAGGAAAAATGTACCTACGAAGCTGGGCGACAACGCTGTGTCAGATGTGGCAAACTGGGTAAAACATGCCGCCCGAGACTGCATAAACGAATGGGTCGCCAGCCTGCGGTCAAGCCTCTTCCATACGGAAACTACTCTATTATTGACTTCGACACGGGAGGAAGATCCATGCCTGCACGTTATAGCTCTGGTGTGCAGTTATGTTCCGAGGGAAATGGGTCTATGAGCTCAACTAATACCTCCGGAAGCCGCTCGAAAGCTTGGTATTCAAGATCTCTACGCCTTGCAACAGCCGAACCAGTCTTGGTTCGCACAAGTCTCAGCGCTATGCAACCCAGTCGTGGGCATCAGCACATCAGGCACATGCTAGAGACTACAGAAGGGTTTATTGAAGCACACAGACACTTTATGTTAGGCAAGAGCTTTACCATCGACTTCCAGGTGACTGTAAGACTGCTGTTCAGCCACTCTCCACAGCTGATGGTCGATGCCTATTCCGGTGCGCTCGAGTTGATGAAACAACGGAAGACGCAGATTAAAGAACGCAGTGACCCTGATCTAACCATTGGCTCAAGCTGCCTCAGATCTCTGAGGGTAGCCTCAATGTCCATTAAACATATGCAAGATGCCACAGTCGTCATCATGCTCGGACAAATAATGGCAGTCTACAACATCCTAATACCATGCCCATCTACACACACAATTGTGCGCAGCACCTTGTTGAGCGTCAAGGAGTGGTATCCGTCTCTATTGCAGCAGCCAGAGATGGATTCCGTCACTCTAACCCCTGTCCTAGTAGACACTATCGAATGTCTGGTTCGGCGAGACATGCCAATCATCCGGATTCCGCACACCAACCGATGTATTGTCGATAGATGCATTGGCATTTGTGCGTCCCTCCTGACGCTTTTTTATGATTTGTGCGAAATAAGCTATCAGGTTAAAATGCGTGATCATGCTGTCGCGGCAGCCCAATGGGACGATCCCTACGCCGAGATCGAAGAGAAGATATGTGCTTGGACGCCAGTATTGCCCCCTCACTTCTTCTCTCAATATTCCAGCACAGAGGTCACTACGATGTTGACGCAGGCACGGCTATATCGTATCACAGCTTTACTCGTCATTCATCGCCTGCGCTTTCCCGTTGGAATCGAGGACACCACTGCTCGCTCATATGCCGAAAGCATTTTGAACGAGCTACGCATGGTAGTGGCATGGCAACCTGACGAGTTTCTTGGGCTAGCAGTAGACTTTCCATTGTTAGCCGCCATGGTAGAAATGCCGGTCTGCGGGGAGGAAATTCTCAGAGTCGTCGAGCCGCGAAGGTTACGCAAGGCCCCTACTGAAGAAATTTTGAAGTTTGTCCGACACGTCAGAAAGTCCTACGAGATGGGTTATGGTGGGTTGTGGCTAGACTTGACCAGTGACGAACTTTTAGGAGTGATTTTACCTTAAATAATATTTTTAATCTTTAGAAGATAAATTCCATATCAAGAGCTGCAATGAAATCCGCAAGTATGTAGGGAAAAGATAATATGTATATTATCAGAATCAAAGGTTGTGGCAAGCCCTAATGCTATTTGCACATCTTTCCCAAAAAGGCAATTTCGTGCCTGAGTAAAGGATGCCTTTGGATGGCCTTTCCCTTCATGACTCAGCGCTAATTGCTGCCATCCATCAAGGCAAATTGATACAGGTGCCTGGACAGCTTTTCGTTTTTTTGCTTTTTCATCATGACTAATTGGTTTTACAGCAATTCTCGTCACTTTGTTTGCTTTCTGCCCCGGGTCTTTTTTCAAAAAGTCGGATACGATGCACAGGGTGTTCAGGGCATTGAGTTATCACAGCGGAATACCAGGCAAAATCTACACTTGGAATGAGCATAACTACAAGTCCCATTAAGCCGGCCCTTGTGAATCAGGTGGCTTAATAATTAACATTCCGTTGTTTACCAGTGATTAATAGTTTAAAACGCTTCGGTGCCCAAGACTCTGCTATTTGGCTACACCTAGTCTACCTAAGTCGTAGAATACAGACACTTGTCGGCTAACAGATGCAGGTAAAATCATAGTACATCTTCAGTAACAGTTTCCACACATCCTTCGCTCTCGTATTCACTCTCATAATCACCATCTTCCTCCCCCTTGTCTTTCACCACATGATGCTGGTCTTGCTCGCTTGTTGTGTCGATGGTCCTCTGCATGAAGAACGGGTGACCACTGCGGAGATGTCGGTCATGACAAATATATCCCATGGGTGTATGCGCGATATCCTGTCCTTGACGGCGAAGAGCAAGCCACTCGTTGAGAAATGCAAGGACATTCTGAGTATCTAATGAACTCGACTGGTCGTCATCATTACCGTATCCAGCTGGGCACAATTTCTCCAGCAGCCCGTCGTAATCCGAGAAATTGAAGTAAAGGCGTCCAGCAAGAATTCCCAGTTCAAATGGCGGCCAAAGTGGAGCTTTCCATCCCGCCGGAAGCATTGGGTAGTCGTAGTACATGAGATGCGGTGCCGCGTACAGAAGTAGATGAACGCGTGGTGTTTCTGCAGCTCGAAGGAGAGGAATTACGAGTTCGGCTTCTTCGGGGATAATAACCATGGCTATTTTAGCCAACTCGCCCCAGAGAACCCAATTTACCGGACGCTTATAATTTCATTAGTTCATGATGCTGACTGAAGAGACAGGGGCTCAACTTACGGTGAAATTTTCAAGAGCCTCACCAATCCGGGTTTTGACTGTTTTCAAAAAACTCAACAGAGGTGTACAGTTAGCTAAGCAGCATACTTGGACCAATTCCGTACTTGGCCCTAAGTTTGGTCATTTCTAGCGCTTTCGATGCTTTCGCGTATCCATCCTCTCCATTCAACAAGCCCGTGTTCACAAAGTTACGGATCGTTTTGTGCAGGCCAGGAAACTTCAGAGCTGGCATGCGTCAAGGTCGTTGTACTTCTCTCTCTTCTTCAACTCCAAGAGGCCCGTACCTATTGCCATGACGGATGCCTCGATCGACTGGCGGGAATGAGCGTTGAGTGATGAAGGAAGGGAAGGACAAGGCTGGGAGGAGGAGAAGGAGGAGGCAGGCAGACAGCCGAACAAAAAGCCATCACCCAGGCATCAAGCTGCCTTTTTGGGAGCAGCGTGCATATGGCAAGTCAGTCATTTTGGGAATCTTCCAGTCGTTGGCCTCCTTTTGCCAATATGCAAGCAAAGTCTTCATGCCTCGCAGTACCGTGGTAATCGCAACGTTACCGAGCTGGCTCGTCAAATAAAGGACAAGAAGCAAAAATTGATGACTTTGCATATGGAATAGAGCATGGATGATGTCTTGTCGTCTTCGCTACGCAGTTTGTCTGGTTTGTTCACTGACGAGCACCTTCCCGTTGCTTGGCTCTTCCCCGGATTGACATCCTCCCCCTCATCTTCTCATCTCCCAAGTCTACCTTCGGCTGAGCCCATATCTAGACGAAAACCAATTGACCAACGCATGGGCATATACTGCTTTCAATTTGGAGTAACACATGAAGCTTCTCAACTCGAATTAGCCCCGAGCCCCGGTCGAAAAAAAAAAAAAAAACTTTCCTGATTGTCACTGCGGACGGCAGAAACAATGACTAGCCAAGAACTACGACGGCAAGTCGTCCGAATCTACAAGGGTACGTAACCAAATTCGAACAAACAGTCTTGGTTTATTCAAATGGCATGGGTTTATTTGATATTGCTAACCCGGCTGTCATAGAATTACTCTACCTGGGCCGTGAGTATCCGCTAGGATACGACTACTTTAGGACAAGATTACATCGGGCGTTTGCCGCGAAGATGAATCTCACCGACAGCAAAGAGATTGAAGAGGGAATCAAAAGGGCCGAATTCGTGAAGAAAGGTGTGCCCTAATTCATAAACTCTGCAAGGCGGAAGCTGACCATTGGCCATTATCTATAGAAGTTGAAGCATTGTAAGTAATCCTCGTTCTCAATGCGCTGAATTCAAAAGAATCTATTGCCATTATTATCATTCCAAATGTGTATATATACAGCATCCAGCTGCTTTTGCATACTGCAAAGCACTAATTATTGCTAACACGAATTGATTGCAGATATTTTCTAAAAAAATATCGCACACTGAAACGCAGATACCAAACTCGATGATCGAATTCCATGTTCTTAAAACAAAATATACAAAACGTCCAACGCCATTTAACACCGCTTTTCATTTATTCCTTCCAAAGCGCCAGTCCCGGGTATCGTTGAGCCATGTATTCAGATTACGTCTCTCTTTGGTAAATTCATATTCCGACATGGCAGAGCTGGTGACCATTTTTTCATGGTCTTACTTACCTCTTCTGTCCCCACCAAGCGCCCACTTCGAGACACTCGCCATTAGCAAGGCCATTCTTATGCAGCAAGTCAGTCGTCATCGCAGCCCACCATCTGTCCCATTCGTCCCGACTCTTTCCACTGGCCTCCCTCAAGATTGGCTCCATTCCTTCTATCATTTGAATGATAGTTATGAGGGCTGTTTGTCGCAGAGCCAGCTGGTCGGCATTCAGCTTATTTCGCTTGCCAGTCTGCTCCCATCGTACCTCTCCCCCAAGCGGGATTGCAATGCGACGACTTCCCACGCTTTGAAACGCATCTGCCTCGGCTGTGAACGAAAGGCCGATGGTAGCGCACGGCATTGGCGTGAGTTTTCGTTTCTCGAACGCTTTTTCGACCCATGAATTGTAGTCGAGCAAATACTTGTTTTGCGCCGCAGCGAAGGGTGTCGCCGGTGAAACGGTATATGTTGCGGTATTATCGGCGTGGTTTCGGTCTTTCTCAGATAACTTTGGCGGCGGAGTAGGGTTAGGCAGAAGAGCACGGAAGACATGGTCAGAATCCCAGACTTCGAGAATGCCACCGCGCTTGAGCACACGCAAAGGCTCACCGAGAAGATCGACTTGTTGCGCCGTGGCTGATTGACAAAGACCGGCATCCTTGATGAACACAAAATCAAAATGCTCCGATGGGAAGGGCAAGCTTGACTTGCGCATATCGTGTCGGACGAAGTTCCAATCCACTCCTTTTCGGCGCAAATTGGGGGCAATTGGGACTATATCAAGCCCTGTAAACGATGCCGTGACCCTTTCAATATTATTGTTGCTGTTATCATTATTTTTATTCTGGGAGGATTCACTGCCATCGCGTTCCAGGAAGTAGTCGTGACATGCATGCGACCAAAGGCCCGAACCACACGCGATCTCCAGCACTTTCTTCGATGGCTGATTCTCCAGCTGAGGTGCGCAGAAAGGAGTACCGAAAACGCGGATAAGAGTCATCGTCCGAAGAGATTGACGGTGTATTTCGGCTAGGTCGCATGGGAGCGGGTAAGGATTGTCGGGGTCGCGGAAGTACGTGCGGTCGTTGATTCTAGTGAAGGGGTTTACAATATAGTCCAGCGCCGCAGACGGTAACGACGAGTTTGACGCAGTAGCACCGGGGCCATTGTTGTTACTGCTATTCTGGGAAGACGACGAAACTGGGTAGGTAATTTTGGTATTGTTAGCAGTTGATGCTGCGTGCCGCTCGTTGGCAAATGATTCCAAATGCGCTGCGAATAACGAAGGGTGCACGTAAGGAGCCCCCGCCATGTATGTGGAAGAACTGCTCATTCCGATGCTTAGACAGAGGACGGACGGGTGTCCGTGATCTAATAGTAAGGTCGCACGATGCGCGTTTGCGAACTCCTTCTCTAGTCTTGTCTTCTCTTCGCTAGTCCGTGTTTTGGGTTCGTCTTCTGTACGACAACTAACGTGATGTGCGTTTTGTCTGACGGGAGGAATGAAGTCGCGAAGAGGGAAATGAGAATTGATTGACCTGATACAGAGGCGCCCTCCGATTAACCGAGTTGCTAAGCATGCAGGGATATTTGGAAGACGCGAGCGAGTTATATAAGATTAAAGAGATTAAATTAAAAAGATATTAAATAATAAAGGCAATCCAGGATATACCCAGTAGGAGCGTAAGACTAGGCATTGCCCCTCCCACTGCCCAGTGCCTAGGGAGCCTGCCAATGCCAGTGCCTGGATAAGGTTGAAAACCACGCAAAACTAGAGGCCATAAGGGCTTAGAGCGATAATTATCGAAGAGACTAGTCGCAGTAGTTGGAGTTTCTGGAAAGCTGCAGTTCAGATGTTGGGGCTCGCGGTTTGCGCCGGTGCGCCGCATCCGGAAGGGAACGGGTCGATACGAACGTTGAAAATTACAGCCAAAATTACGATCGGATGCGGCAAAGCTAATTTAACGATTGCCTGAACTGGTATCGTGGTATTGTATTTTAGAATTTACGTACGAGGGCACCAACTCTCTCATGCAGTATGCCCATCCATGGGTATAAATCGATAGTCTATATTTGCCAGTGGCGATCTGACTTGGAACGTTGGGGGCGGAGAAATCTCCAGTGAGTATATAGTATATCCATGGAGTGGTAGCGTGATTTTCCGGGTTCATGTTGTGTAGTGCTTATAATTCAAAGCGTGGATAAGAGATAAGACATGAAGGAATGTAAAGCTCCGGCTCCCACTTGAATTAGGTACCCCAGAAAAAAAGCCGGCCACCGATCACCAGGACGTCGCTCTCGGGTCAAGACGCAGGGGGAAAAACGAAGAAAGTGTTCTTTTTCTTTGTCCTCAGGCCCATGACTTGGCGCTGCTGACGGACCAATGAGCATTCGAGTCCTCACCGTGGATTTAGTCACGTGATCTAACTGGATCTCCGTCGTTGGATGCAAATCGCTTTGACGAGAACAGCCAGCCAGCTGATTGCCTTCCACCGGACCACCACCCGCGCTCCTGCACCATCTCTCTCGGGCTACTGTGGCATAAGCTTTGCGGTATTGTGTGTCTGACATTTATCTTGGATCCTGTTCGGGAGCTTTGTGCTGATTTTGTCCCTTGCGCGATTCTACCGTCTTCCAGCTCATTCACCCCAACGTCTCTGACGGACTCGCTGTCTCCCGCGGTAACGATTTACTTTTGCGACGAGATACACCAGAAGACTTCCAAAAGTTCATTTCCGGCGTTGGGCTAGGTTGTGGTTGTTTGATAAAAGCACCAAGGCGATTCCACTCCGTATGAGATAGAGTAAATCTCAACTAGTCTTTGTGTGCGAAGGGAGGTTCCATCCCAGGACTCCATGTTGAAGAGAAGGCGAGAACGAGTGCGATCTCTTATTTCTATCTTCTCCGATATCTCTTCAGATTTAGAGACACCCTTTGCGAGCAATCGTCGAGCATCTTCGACCCAGCTTCCCCGCCAAGGGCTCCCTTTCCGGACTCTTCTGCCACGTTGATGGCAGATGGTCTCTATAGGTTTCAACAGCCTGGTGCCGGGCAGTTCCCTTTCCAAACGCCATTAGCACAACATCCATCAGTTCTCTTGCGGAATCACACCGGCTCTCCTCGCAGAGCGAAGCTCCTTTCCGATTCTCCAACGCCATCTCGATCCCCGCTTTTACCTTCCGATACCGTCTCAAATTCCTACAGCATGTACAGCCAAGGACACCAGGCTCAACATGCCGCCATGTTGAATGGAACTCAGGCTCATCAGCGATTTGCGATGCAAATGCCCAAGTTCCAGCATCAGAACCATCATCCCCACCATGCCCAGCAACAGCAACATCATCACACCCATCACAGTCAAGCCACACACCAACTCAATCATCAACCAAACTTCCCTACTGGCGCTTTATCAAGCACGACTCCTCATTTCACACCGAGCCATATGCAGAATGGGACACCGGGGAATGTCGAAGACGAAATTGACGACTCCATGAACGAGCACTGGCAACAACAACTACAGCTTGCAACTGAAGCCAGACAAGCAACCTCCCCCCATTACTACGCGAGGACCATTGCCCAACAGACCAAAGGCATTCAAATTGCTCCGAATCAAACAGAGGTGGCCGATAATTCCAATGACAACCGGCCCAAAGCCGCAGCCTCCAAGGACGGCCAGAGACAAGGCTGGACGGCTCTTGATTTCACGAGCCAGGGACTTCGTGCTATATCTACAGCTCTTTTCAACTACCGCTTTCTTAATAAGCTGTACCTAAGTAACAACAAACTTAAATCATTACCATCTGCCATTGGTCAACTCCGCAGCCTTACACATCTCGATGTGTCAGCTAACGAACTCACCGAACTACCTGTCGAAATCGGCATGCTCACAAATCTACGCACCCTCTACGCATTTGATAATCATATACGAGGTCTACCATACGAACTGGGCTATCTATACCGATTGGAAATGTTAGGTATCTATGGTAACCCCCTGAACGAGGCTCTGCTGTCTCAAATCAAAACCCACGGCACAAAGGCACTGATCAAATACTTGATTGAAGATATGCCTGGTATGTACTAATACGTTCTTTGAATAGAAAAGTGGAATTGGTTTTTGCTAACTCACTGCAGTGCATCTTCCCCCATCCGACCGAGATTGGATCGTTCTCGACGAGACCGCAAAGTCATCTCAAGCTCCATCGGATAAGTTTACCGTTTTGTCTTACAACACTCTGTGTGATCAATCAGCAAACCCCTCGCACTATGGCTATGTCCCGTCGCGGGCGTTGGCTTGGGAGTTCCGACGAGATCTGATTCTCAATGAGCTTCGGAGCCACGATGCGGATATTGCTTGCCTTCAAGAAATCGACCAGGGGAATTACAATGATTTCTTCCGAGAACAGCTCGCGTATAATGACTATAAAGGCGTGTACTGGCCTCGTGGGCGTGCAATGGGAATGCATGAAGAGGAGGCCAAGAGTGTTGATGGCTGCGCGACGTTCTTCAAGGCTAGCAAATACATCCTACTGGATAAGCAAATGATCAATTTCGGCCAGACGGCTGTGCGAAGGCCAGACGCCAAGGGCCAGGATGATATCTATAATCGTCTTTGGCAGAAGGATCATATTGCTGTGGTAGTGTTCTTAGAGAACCGAATGACGGGAACGCGATTGATTGTTGTCAATGCTCATCTCTACTGGGACCCAGCATTCAAAGATGTGAAGCTTATCCAGACGGCAATTCTTATGGAGGAGATTACGAAACTCGCCGAAGGTTATTCCAAATATCCACCATGCACAGATAAGACTGCTTTCCGCTTCTCCGAAGCTGAGGATGGCACGCGGGAGAACACTACACCGGTCGAGCCGGCACCATCTGTCGAGTATACATCCGGTGAACAAATTCCGCTGCTCATCTGCGGTGATTTCAATTCGGCCCCTGGTGAAGCAGCATACAATCTCCTTGCCCATGGTGGATTGACGGAAGCGCATCCGGACTTGGAGAAGCGACTTTACGGAAATCTCAGCCGTGTCGGCATGACCCATCCATTCAAACTCAAGTCTGCGTACAGCACTATTGGCGAGTTGAGCTTTACGAATTACACGCCTGATTTCACATCTATTTTAGATTATATCTGGTTCTCGTCCACTGCACTTCATGTGACGGCGCTACTCGGCGAGGTGGACAAGGAGTATCTCCAGAGCGTTCCGGGATTTCCCAATTATCATTTTCCTAGTGATCATCTCGCATTGCTGGCGGAGTTTTCAGTCAAGGGGAAAAGGGGTAAGGTTGTAGAAGCGGATTTTGGTTCATCACGAGACAGGACTTGATTTGATGTAATCAGTTGGGGTTGCATGTCAGCATATAATGAGGGCCGGTGTTGTTTTTCTTTTAAGTGTTGTGATTGATTGATTGATTGAGATGCGATTCTTGTCCTTTTTACTTTTTGTCTTTTCTCCTCGCACATTATTTCGGAATCTGCTTTTTACTTTTGTTTGTGGGTTGAATTCGTTTTTCTGTCTTCGATTCGCTTCCTCGTTCTGTGTTATGAATCCTACTTTCTCTCTCTCTCTCTCTCTCTCTCTCTCTCTCTCTCTTTCTCTCTTTCTATTCTTTTCTTTTCTACTATCACTTTCGCTACGTACCTTCAAGCATCTGCTCTATCTCCTTCCCAGGCTTCTCCCCTATTATTTGAATAACAAATTTTTTCTTATAAATCTCTGTCTCTGTGCGTGGCATGCTTTAGCTCATCCACCTGCCTCCTATCCCATGCCATTCGTTGTATCAGTTTGTCTGCCTTTTTTTTTTTTTTTTTTTCCTTTTTTTTCTTTTTTTCGTTTACAGTATTCAATGGTCGGGAATATCTCTTTTTGCTTGTCTGTTAAACTATGTATTTGGCGCGTGCCCTAAGACTCAACTTACGTATTAGGGAAGAATGGCGGAAATTGTAGGTGTTCGGTGAATATGTGTGATGTTTCGTCTTGCTTTATTTTGTGTTGTTAGCACTTTTGTTGGTAGGGATGTCAGGAAATCCCTTTGATTTATTTCTTTTCTTTCAAGTCAAGAAATATACGTATTGACCGAGGTAAGGGTTAGGACGAGATAGGATTAGGGTTGCTCCCTTATCTGCTTCTGGAGACGATCAGCTAGTCTCGTCACATGAAATATTAGCTCGCGACGCAGAACGGCTAACCATCATCATTCTGGCGTTTATCCATCCTTAGAACAACTAAAGCAAATAAGAGATACAGGAGAAAGGAGAATGCTGGCTTTCTCTGGCATCGAAAACAATCCACTCGCCAACGTCGATACAGAGAGAGCTGCACATCCTAGCATGGCTGCTGGGATTACTGAGGAAGAAGGGTCGCTGGTGCTTCCAGATGGAATCTCTCTGTATACGAAAAGCTGGAAGGT
The DNA here is from genome assembly GCF_001907595.1 of Talaromyces atroroseus. Classification (NCBI taxonomy): domain Eukaryota; kingdom Fungi; phylum Ascomycota; class Eurotiomycetes; order Eurotiales; family Trichocomaceae; genus Talaromyces; species Talaromyces atroroseus. Next base: position 1,067,301 of record NW_017971437.1, on the reverse strand, counting down.
GTGTTCATAATCAACTTTCTATATCTTTGCAATGCGCGCGAGAGAGAATCTGATTCATTGTTATGCTCAAATATAGCCCGCGGGAGAACCGCGCGCCATCATTGCCTTCTACCATGGATTCAGCGACCATTGTAAGGACATGACTGAACCTAATTATAATTTGACTGTCGCGCATATATATTTACTTTTCCTTTCTGACAGGCAATGCGTTCTTTGAATTTTTCCCTAGCCTTGCCTCCTTGGGGTTTGAGGTGCGCTCTCTCGACCAGCGGTGAGCTCAATATCTGTTTTAATGTCATATTCAGATATGTGAACTGACTTTTTGGTACAGAGGATGGGGTCGATCCGTCACCTCCAACCGCAAACTCCGCGGTGATTTTGGATCAACACCTACAGTCATGGCCGATCTTCATTTCTTCCTCCGGTCTCTCGTCCCTTACACCAAAGAGAGCTCCATCCCCTTGTTCCTCATGGGCCACAGCATGGGCGGAGAGAACTCATTGTACTACGTGCTAAACCCGGAATCACCATATTACAAGACACCAACAACCAAAACCTCGTCTCCAACAAGTCAATTCAAACTAGCAGGTGTCATTGCAGCCGCGCCCTATATCAGCTTGCATCCGGCGACACAGCCATCCAGGCTTTTGGAAATTTCAGGCCGGATTGCGCTAAGGATTTTGCCAAAGATGACCCTGAAGCAAGGAGTGGATGTAAAAAATGTGTCGCGGAATCCGGCTGTGCTTGAGAACGTTGAGAGAGATAATGGATACTTGTTCCATAAGACTGGGACCCTGGAAGGGTTTGCTGGCATGCTGGATCGAGCGGCTTGGTTGAATGGGTTGCACACTAAGAAACAGAAGGATGTTGTTAGTGATGGCATTGCTGGGAACGTTCCGCCTTTATGGGTCGGCCATGGCACGGGGGATCGCGCGACTTGGTTCGAGGCGTCGAAGCGGCTAGTAGAGTCCTTGGATTATGTTGATGATAAAACCTTCAAGTCGTATGAGGGTGCGTATCATAAGCTGATGAATGAGCCCGATGGTGTTGGGGAAGAGATGACGAGGGATGTAGCAGAGTGGATTGAGGCGCACATTTCCCAGGCTGATGGCGCTTGATACTTGGGTCACCAACATCAGACCAGCCAAATCATTTGAGAGATATAGTACATTGGGTTTCGGGGTCTATATATAATACACGATATCTAGGTACATTATGATGACTCTATTGTACAATTTTAATTTCTTTTCTTTGGCGAATCTTCAATTCTCCGCCATATTCCAACAAATCCACCTCCTACAATCCTGGACCCAACTTTTGGTCTGCACACCAGCACATTGTCCTCCTCGACAGGCGTGGGAGTGATTGCCGACTCGGAATCTGTTTCCTCCTTTCCGGTTTGTGTTTGTTGCGCTTCAGTGTCGTCTTCGCTACTGCGACCCTCCGTTGTCCATGTATTTGGGTCTGCGCGACTCTTTTTGACAGCCAAGCGAACGTCCCACAGACGACCACTGCTTAGTCCCATGCCTAGTTCGACAACTCTCTCCATAACGAATGGGAGCTGTTCCTTCTGAATGAGCTGCACGCAGTCGCCAATCTGAGTTATGCTCGGCATGAACACGGCTAACAGACCGTCCCGGCGCAGGACGGGCGCTACATGCGGTATTCTTAGATGTGCAGAGGGCATGTCCAGGATCGCATAAGACAAAAAGGGCTGGACGGTGTTCTGTCGCCTGCTGAAAATCCCCGACGCAGTGGCGCTCCGACGCTGCACCTGATCCTTGATCCAATTCTCGACTGCGCCAACGTGGAAATCTATGTTGCCGGCATATATGCCTCGTCGAAACCCACGGACTGTCTGTTCTGCGTGTGCCGAGAACTTCGCCGAGACGTCGACGGTATGGATGACGGCTCTTCGCTGAGCGCGCCATTCATCCCAGGTTTTCTGAGCAACGAAAACATCGTCTTTTTCGCTAATTGGTTTTTCTTCTTGCTGCTGCTTCCCATCTTCTGCTTTGTATGATGGGCGTTCTTCGAGTATGCGGACTTGCGATGCTTGTGGTATAGGTGGTGGGTTCGTATTCGCAGCCTGAATTGCTCGCGCTAGGTGTAGAGTGAGAGAACCATGGCCAGTGCCTGCCTCTAGAATTTCCAGGGGCTCTGTTTCTGTGTCTCCCTGGCCTTCCGTGGGAGGGACCACGTGGATATCAAGCAATGATACAATCAAGCTGGCATCTGCTCCGTATATCTACTAGTCCACAAGTCAGTTTCTGAACCTAATCTCATGCAGTGTATTCAGAAAAAAAAAAATCGAAGTGGATCGTACCGGCGTGACGAGTCTCGGGGTAAAAACAACATATTCATCCAACGTCGGAAAGCTCAGTCGGTGTTCCTTTCCTAGGAATCAACTTCTGTTTAGCTTCAGAATTCTTTCTTTCTTCCAGACAACTATGACCAAGTCGATCAAATACCTTTCTCTGCCTGGATAGGGTCTCTTGCCCGTTTGCCTATGATATCGCTGTGATTGAGATAGCCACGCGCAACGTCGGTGCGCTTTCCGTGTTGAAGCGGTTTCGTAAGATAGGGGACGCGTCCTTGAATAATAGCCCTGTCGCCTTCTGTTTGCCAGAAAAGAAGTTAAGTAAGCTTGTCTGGGTTTCCGGGGTTGGGAGAATGGGGAATAGATACCTCGAAAAATAGTGAAGTCGGTATCAATGGATCGAGAAAACGAGCTCGGGGCCGGAGAGTTTGCAGTGATGCCTAAGATGCGACGGAAGGACTGGAGAAGACGAGCCATCCCATAGCAGGACTATAGCTTGCAGATAAATAACATATGAAGATGTAGAGTCGTCAGTCGTGGAGCTTGAGGAACGGTTTTTATTTTTTGGAGACGCGCCGATATGGAATAAATTCCGCTTTGCGGCCGGTTTGGTCACAAGCTTACAATACACGGATACGCAATTACACGGTATCGTAAGATAGTCATAGTTCGCAACGTATGATTGGCTGGTCCTGGTAAGTCTTGTCACGCAAATACAGCATGGTATAGGATCATTCAATTCAATAGCACATACCGTAGTGACAATGGACAATCCTACTCTCTGATCGCTGGTCGAGCCATTCTTTTGCGTTACTACAGTATGAATATGGATTATCGGCGAATTAGATTGCGGGCGCATTGCACACGGAGCCCCGCATACCTCGTGCCCCTCTAAGCCCTGTCTCTACACCGGCCTGCAGTCCGTCTCTCAAAATCTTTTGCTGTCTTTCTTTCTTGCTTGCTTCTTCAAGTTTTTGCACATACTTTTGTCTGTTCATATCTCGACTCCCACGAATTGACTCATTCCTTTGCAACTTGGACAATATTACTGAATATGGGTTCCATCGATCAGTCCGCCCTGCCCTACATCCAAACCAACCCCAAGATCATATTCTTCACAGATTTCGATGGGACAATCACCTTGAAAGACAGTGAGTTGACCCTATCGACCGCTTTCATGTCTAATGCTTAGACTAAACTGTACATTTCATTCTAGGCAATGACTTTCTGGTACGCGCTCGCTCGTTCTCGGGATGATAACCATGGATTTTAAGCCGTCCCTAACAATCGCGAAACTTACTTAGATCGAGAATTTGGGATATGGCGTTGAGAAGCGGAAGGCAAGAAACGAGGATGTTCTCACAGGCAAATCAAGTTTCCGGTCGGTCTACAAACACTCCTTAACCAACCTCACTGTCTTCCTCGAGCTCATCATACATACCCTCTGTTCAGGGATGCATTCCGTGAGATGTTGGACAGTGTCAAACCCGGATTCGCCGAATGCATCCAAGTTTTGAAGGACAACATGAAATTGGATCCTTACTTCACGGAATTCTATAACTGGGCCAAGGAGCACAACGTACCGATCGTGGTGGTCTCGTCAGGCATGGTGCCGATTATTAGTGGGCTGTTTGAAGTTTTGCTCGGCCACAAGCCCGACCCCAAACACCTAACCATCGTCGCCAATGAGGTCGAGAGCCGTGATGGCAAGGATATCAACACCCCGGGAGGCTGGCAGATCAAATATCACGATGAGAGGTACTGAATAACTTATTGATATTGAACCTTGATTCTGATTACTTACTTTGTCCCTTTAGTCACTTCGGCCACGACAAGTCTCTGGAGATCAAGCCATACGCTGCCCTGCCGGCTGACAAGCGTCCGACCCTTTTATATGCCGGTGACGGGGTGTCTGATTTGTCCGCTGCTGCAGAGACTGATTTGCTTTTCGCGAAGAAAGGACATGGTAGGAGATTTTTCCTTCTTCTTTTTTCCTTTTCTTCTACTTTCTCTAACCCGTTCTGTCATTCTAACGGTCGATAGATTTAATCCGGTTTTGTGAACGCGAGGGCATGCCGTTCACCGTTTTCGAAGACTGGTCTAGCATCCTTGCCACAACCAAGGACATCTACGAGGGCAAGGTCTCGGTTAAGAGCGTTGCAGAAGCAGGACTAGAGAATGCTCAGTGAGGAAAGGCTGCTGTCTAAGGATTTTTGAATAGATCAAGCAGGCTATCAGTGATATAGAGATAGTTGCAGCGAGATAGGCGGGTGCTATTATACATAGATTCCAGATACCTAATATAAGAATCCCCTTTATGTTGTTTCGTAAAGTTACACGTGTATTAACAGGCTCAATGTTACGCTTTTCGCAAATATATGCAAACATATCTGGTGGATTAGCTGTGATTGGCCAATGTCGGGCAGCCCGTACCACGTACTGTAATACTGATACATCAAGGGATAAAATACAGACTAACCCCAGAAAAGCTTGTTTGGCCGATCGGCAGCGCTCTGGGGCTCCTTCTGTCTGCGCTCCTTTCCACCCGAACACTCGACTATTCACTATTTCACTTCATATGCCTGGCCCCTGCTATACTCCCTAGTACAGGCCCTGACACGCTTGCAATATGCTTGCATGCTTGCCTTCCTCTGGATGATACTGACAGGTTGCCGATCTCCTCATTTCGACGGTGGGTGAAAGGCCAAATATGACTCGCCGCATAGTGAGTTCTCCGACCTCCGTATTTCTTTTTTTTTTTTTTTTTTTGCCTTTTCTTTCGTCTCCATTGGACATATTCAGGTAGAGCAATTTGCTTACTTTATTTTGTGCAGGTCAGGACGGGAGTGCAGCTTAGCTCCGTCGGTTTCCTCATCTTCCTCATCATCCTCCTCCTCGACAAGCAGTTTCGCGTCCTACCGAATTCCATCCATGGACATCTCCCCACTCATCACCCTGGCCTTGTCGTTACCGACGTTACCATTGTCACTTGTTCTTCAGTGAACCCCTTCTCCAGTTGTACCCTTGATCCGTCGGTTTGGTACCGGGTCGACAAAGATCTCTACTTGGGTAATACATGGACATCATCCGCCTATGTGCACTTTCAGAGAAAGCGGGAAGAGGAGCTTCTCGAAACTGACAAAGTCGTGGTTGACCTTCGTGTCAGCAGGTTCAACCCGGGTCTCTTGAATTCGAAGATAAACAACCCAAGGGGGGATGTTCCCAATGCCGCTGATTCGAGTGAACTTGATTGGGAATCAAGGCCTGGAGGGATCTGGATAAGGCGCAGCTCTGAGCTCCATGTTAGCGATGCAAAGACCACTCTTACATCGGTCGATGTCCTGTTTGGAGCTGATGTTGTCGACCCCCGTCCGCAGTGGGAGGTCAAAGATACACCCGTGCTTCTGAACAGTCTAACAGAATTGGCGGAAGCGCGGATCTCCGTTCGTCGGGGGGTGCCACCGGTTATCAAGAAGCCCGAACTTCGAATCAATGACAATGAGCGTTTTAAGATTATGCAAGCTGCAGATTTGCATTTGAGCACAGGCACGGGACATTGCAGAGAGCCAGTCCCCGAGGAGAGAGTACCTGGAGAAGCTTGTGAAGCGGATCCGCGTACCCTGGAATTTGTCGAGAAACTCCTGGACGAGGAGAAGCCTGATCTCGTGGTGTTCTCGGGGGACGAAGTTAATGGGGAAACGTCTAAGGACGCTCAGAGCGCTATATTTAAATTCGTCAAGCCGCTTGTCGATCGGAAAATCCCATATGCCGCTATTTTTGGTAACCACGACGATGAAGGAAATCTTAACCGAGAAGAAATTATGGCTATTCTTGAGGGCCTTCCATATTCTGTATCATCGGCTGGTCCGGATGATGTGGACGGGGTGGGGAATTATATTGTGGAAGTGATGGGTCGATCAAATTCCTATCATTCTGCGCTGACGATATATCTCCTTGATACTCATTCATACTCACCGGATGAGCGCCAGTTTCGAGGGTATGATTGGCTCAAACCGAACCAGATAAAGTGGTTTCGGAGTACTTCTCAGAGTCTAAAGAAGAAGCATGATCAATACACTCATATGCATATGGATATGGCATTTATTCATATTCCGCTACCGGAATATCGCGAAGATACGAATAGTTGGAAAGGCAACTGGCTTGAACCACCGACAGCGCCGGGTTTTAATTCTGGATTTATGGATGCTCTCGTCGAGGAGAATATTTTGTTTGTGAGCTGTGGACAGTAAGTTAGCATTGGAATTTTTAGTCTGAGATCCAACGACTGACCGCTTCATAGTGACCACGTCAATGACTACTGCATGCTCAATCGTGACATGAACGATAAGCCCAACCTGTGGATGTGCTACGGAGGCGCCTCTGGATTTGGCGGCTACGGGGGCTACGGGGGGTATGTTCGGCGTATGCGATTTTTCGAATTCGACATGGGACCCGGCCGAATCGTGACGTACAAACGTCTCGAGTACGGCGATACAGAGTCGAGGATTGATGAAATGATGATTGTCGACGCAGGCCAAGTTCGAGCTTGATGTATTTTCTTACTTTTATATTATACTTTTTGGAAGCATTGCGGATGCGAGAAAAGGAAGTTATCGATTTTATAGTATACCCGGTGATAATTTTTACTCTTGTGGAAAGAATCTGCTTTGATTGTTGAAGACAAGGTGTGTTTTCATAGCGATGAATCATCTCATCTCTTATCTCCATATTAAGTAGTACATGTATGATCACGATGATTTAATAAGAGAAGGGAAGTGAAGCAGCTGTTTGCCGTTACTTATTAACTTATACAATTTTTACCACCATTTCTCATACAAAACCCTCTCCTTACCCACAAGAGTCTCGAGATACTGCACGAATTCATCCGTCATTGGCGGTGGTCCACAGACATAACACACCGTGTCTTCGGCGACACTCTTACCATCACCATCGCGCTGCGAGGCTGTTGCATTATTGAGATCATCTTTATTAATACGTCGATTGTGCACGCGGATTGTCCTACTATTGTTACTGTTGGCTAGAAAGTCTGTGGCTGGAGGAGATGATGATGAGGAGGAGGAGGAAGTGTTTGTTAGGAAAAGGTTGAGGGTTAGTTTGATGTTTGATGGGTGATTTGCGTTGGTGAGACGCTGCGCGATGTTGCGTAGTCGCGGCAGGAAGAGGATTTGTTCAAGTATCGATCCGTCATGCTGCTGTGGTGACGTCTTGTTGTTTGTTGGGAGGCGGGTTGTGTATAGAAAATCGATGTTGAGCGGGTGCTTGGGAGATGTGTCTGGTAAGGGGACCGTGGAGTTTTGTTTTGGTTCGGTCAGATGTGAAAGAATAGATATAAGGGGGCTGGTTTTGACCAGGGTGTTAGATTGGGACACGAGCATAATATAGTTATATAGTTAACTAGTTAACTAGCACGTCGGAGTGATGAATGATAACTCACTTGATCCCAACACCCCCAGCAACGAACACAACCCTGCGTATCCGATCCATAGATAGGGCAGCAGGAGGCCACACAAAGCTCCCACCAACGCGCACTTTCAAATCCTTCCCCAAAATTTCCGCACGAGGCCGCCAGAGCCATGCGGCAGATGGGTTGGCAGGGGAGTCCTGCACCGCTAGTTCTACATAAGGGTATCTTCCATCCGAGCCTGCGGATGGCACCCCAAACTCACCCTGCTGATGCAGCAGCTGCTCCGTTCCATCTTGGATGATGGTCGGATCCGGAGCTGGGAGTGGCTGGGCATCGGCTGGAGTAGACGTAATGGTGAATCCCCCTGCTTGGGAGATGCCGGGGATGTGAACATCGAGCCATTGCCCGGGGAGAAAGGAGAAGTCCTCTGGGGGGGGAATTTGTTCGTCGGACTACATACAGACAGTATGCACGATAAGCCATCGGTCACCTCTAGTCTCAAGGAGAGAACGTACTGTATCTTCGCCTAGCGGCACTTCGGGGGTCAGCGAGAGCCGAAGCAAGCGGACGGACCGGTTGATCTGTTCGATATGCGCCAGGCGGACTGTGTGAAGCTTGTTCTGTCTCGGCTCAGCGGCTGTGCGCGTCTCATGGGGAAGCGAGTCCTTCCGCGGAGCCATGCTTGCTGCAAGCCAGCGAGGTCGGAATTCGGCTGGCCGCTTTGTCTTCGTGTTCCTGAGGACTGGCTGCGAGAAGCTACGTAGACTGCGCCCGGACAGAGCGTGAAGCCTCAAATGTGACATGGAGAAGCGTGATGGAGCAGAAGAGACGAGGTCAGGTCCCCGGGGGGGGGATGATGACGTTGTGCATACGACTGACTGATGGAGGTGACGGGACAATACATAACATACGGGTAAGAAACGGAGACACGCATACTCGGACGGCACATTTTACAGAGCAAGTACGGTTTTTTTTTTCCCTTTTTTTTTCTTTTTTTTTTTCTTCTTTTCTGTATTTTCTCTTTGTGAATAATTGTGAATTGTGAATGGGATAGCTGCAGCAGACCATTTCCCAGACAAGACAAGACAAGATACATACCATACTACTACTGAAGAGACTTAGGAGATAGACACTAGAGCCCTCGCCCGCTGATTGGCGGGCTGGGTGATCTACGCGCCCTGATCCATCCGGAGAAGGAGCGAGTCTTTCTTTCCTCCTCCAACCTCCAACCTCCAACCTCCCTCCATTCACCAGCTAATGCACGAGCTTCAACCCTGGCCAAAGAAAAACTCCTGTGCTACTTAGCGCCCTCGGTGCATAGCGTTGCGTACGATCAGTGGCACCGGTCACACAATGGGCTCCCGACGTCCTATCCACGCCATGCCATAGGCCGCAGTCGCAGCGTAGGCGGTTTTGTCTCTGCGTCGTTCCAGCTGCAGAGTGCGGCATAGCGCACGCACGCCTCGGGCCAATCCCCCATTAGCAGCGAGGGGACAATCTGCAGAGGAAGACAGGCCGCGGCGCTAAAATGTGATGAACTGCAGCAAAAAGCGGTGTTGGCCGTCGTGATTGGCCGACGCTGCACGTCCGTCACATCTCCCGCTCGCCGTGTCCCCCTCCATGGACGACAAGAACGCTCTTCTCAACGCCGACTGGTCGCCGAGTTATAGCACGGCGCTTACGGAGAAGACAGGCACATCTGCCCATGGCTGGGTCCAGGAAATCCCTCGCCGGATCTTCCTTTAAGAGTGGGCATCACCTGCCCTCCTGCTCATCTGTTTCAAAATTCCTTGAAGGGGCATGAGCTGGAAGCCAGCCGGACTGGCTCAAGGGACTGCGTTGTGCGTGTGAAGTTGCTTACTTATTCTCAGAGAGCCTTCTCCATCCACACCCGTCCAACCTCAAGCTTCAAGTGCTTCAGCCGGACTAGCAATCAATACCTTGCTTGCCACCATGGTGTTCATCCCGCGGTTGTATAAGAACCACTATTTGGCTCTGTACTTGATGATCGCCGAATTCCCCTTTGTCATAGTCATCCTCGTCCTGACCGGCATTGCTTCACACGATACATATACGACAAAGCTATGGCAGGATGGAGCAAACAACGGCTTCAACAGTGCACCCAATCAAATCGTCTATGCTTTGACAAATGGTCGGTCTTACAAAGTGCCAATCGTATGGAGTTCGCTGTATGTTCAATCTTTCTCTTCCTGTCAGCAATCGCACGAACAACTAATCCGTCTCAGTTTGTATAACTATGATCTAGTGATTGGAGTCCTCAGCACCTTCCTTTTATTGGTCAAACTTCCTGTTCATGTCCTTCGGTTCTTTTATCCTCCAGTAGGAGCCTTTGTAAACGGCGCTTGTTTTATACTCTACATCGCTGCTGCATGCTTTCAAGCCGGCTCCGACACATCGGATCCTCATCACCTTCAGAAGGGCGCACCATGGTACATTACCAAGTCATGCAGTGTCGCTTATTATCCAAGCAACGTCGGATACTGTGAACAGGCAAAAGCGCTCTTTGGGTTCACAATCATGGTTATCATGCTGTATTTCGCCGAGACCGTGCTAGCAATAATGTCATGTTTCAGCACCAAAGCGGAGCGAGAAGCAGTTCGACAGCGCCGGCTAGAAAAACGCGAAGAGAAGGATGCCGAAAACCGTGCCTTGCGCGAGTACGACGAGATCATTAACTCGCCCATGTTCCCTCCACCAGCGATGCCGAACGCTATATATACTCCAGGACTTACAAATCCTATGGCTTCACCCTACCATCAATCCCAATTCTTCCAGAGTCAGTCACAATTCCAATTTCAATCCCTGAATCATCCATCGCCCTCTACAGCGAGTGACTTGCCTTTTCGAAATTACGACACGCCAAAATCGTCCAGTTTTACTGCCGGCGCTCGTGTTTCGGTCAACGTCTCGGAGGTTAGTGAGCAGCAAGACCAAAAACAACAACCCTACTTCCCACCACCGCCTAAAAAGGCTACCGATTAATGACTCTGCACAAATTCTATTCATTCCAACCGCTGCTACTATATCTTCCAATACAGTGTCGGGTTAGATATATGTTCAGGTATTCCGTTTTTGTGCCAGGAGGTTTGAACATTTACACAAACCAGACCTTCACTTTTGATCATTTATGCGCAAGAATCTTATTTTTGGGGGCTTACTTGATATCATCTCAATCCTTTATTCTGATGGCGTTACTAGGCTATGATTCATGTTTAATACTCATGCTCTCCGGCATTTACAATATCAACCACCATATATAAAATCTAAAATTCTTAATAAACCCAAGTACTTAGGTAGATAGATGCCTTTTCCCTATCCTGTTTAGGAGATCTGGCGAGCGGAGGTACTTTGCTAGATGTGAAAAGCACATCAACATCTTCGTCCACAGTTTTACATTCTGTCAACACAAGTAACTAACATAATGATGTCCACGCCAAAACCGAATTGGCAAGCTACAGAAATTATTTATTTTTTTTTTTTTTTAAAAAATTCTTCTATTCATTTACGGACATAACGTGATCAAACATGGTATATATGACATATATATGTGGTGCTCAATGGACTTCATGAAAGAAAGTCAGTAAACCACAAACCGAAAAAAAAAAGGACATGCATCAAAACATAAAGTGGTATTTATCGTTCCAGGGGAGAAGGGGACAAAATGTGCCCCAGAAATATAAGCAAAATGGGAGGAAGGGTTGCCCCGGGGGGGAGGAAGGGGAAAGATGATGGTCTAAACTTCAACGGTCTGTAAAGGCACATATCCTTCGTCTTCCCGGGCTTGTTTCGACTGCTTGCCAAAGACGAGTTTCGTAAACATGAAGCGAAGACGGGATATGGTGCCGCGGCGTCTGTTGTTGGTGGCAACAAAAAAGTCAGAGCTGAATGGACTCGTTTTCCATCGCGAATCTCGGCGTGATGATTGTGATAGTCCCATAGCTGCATCGTTCTCTAGTTGTTGAATGTTCAGCCACTTGGGACGCTTCCAGAATTTGAGTAGAAGACTGCTTCCTACTACGGAAACGCTGGATGCTGCCATGGCCGCTCCAGCGGCCATGGGGGGTAGCGGTGCTCCGCCAAAGGGGAGGGAAACGCCCATGGCGAATGGGAGTCCGATGACGTTGTAAATGCAAGCCCAGATTAGGTTCATTCGGATGCGGTTGAAGATGGTGCGAGCGAGAGAAAGGCTTGCTGGGACAGCGAGGAGATCGTCTGGTCGCATGAGAACGACATCGGCAGCTTCCATAGCTACATCGGTGCCGGAGGCGAGTGCGATTCCGACTAATGCAGTTGCGAGGGCTGGTGAGTCGTTGATGCCATCACCAATCATCGCCACATGGTCACCGGAGGCTTGGTAGGATTCGATGATTTCCTTCTTTCCACTAGGCGCTACTCCTGCTTTAACAGAAGTCCCCGGTATTCCAAGAATGCGAGCAACTGCCAATGCAGCAGGGTAGGTATCACCTGTAACAATTGACACATGATAGCCCATCTTATAAAGAGCCGCAACGACTGCTACTGCGCTCGGCTTGAGCGCGTCTCGCAACGAAATAGTACCTGTGTAGTGCCCGTCGATGGCGACATGGATGTGTGTGAAGCCAGCAGATTCGTCCATTTTTGGTGCAGCAGAAGAATCATTTCCATCAAATGTAGTTGTCGTGGGGTCAACTGAGTCAGGGACAGTAACTCCATTGGAACGGAGTAGTATGGCATTACCGATCAAAACACGATACCGAGTTCGCTCGACACTTGATGCGGGTTCTACAGTGGCTGATATACCTTTGCCAACCGTCACATCAAAGGTGCCTATACTTCCATCTAAAGGTTCACCATCGGCAATCCCCATCTCCTTTCTCGCCGCCGCGACAATAGCCCTTGCTACTGGGTGTTCGCTATTGGTTTCAGCAAGCCCAACAACTTGCCACCAGAGCTTACGGCGCCAATCGTTGGACTTCCACGTAGGCTCCAAGTTTGTTTCGGCAACGCTCATTTTACCCGCCGTGAGAGTTCCGGTCTTGTCAAAGACAACGTGATTGACTTTGGTGGCGGCTTCCAGAGCAGCACCGCCCTTGAAAAGAATACCGTGTTCTGCGCCAACTCCGGTGCCTACCATGACGGCAGTGGGAGTACTCAATCCCAGGGCACAAGGGCATGCAAATACAATGACGGAGATACACAGCTTGAGACAAACCATGATCTTCCCGCCGTTTTCTGGCATCAGGAATATCTTCGGGGGATGGGGCATTACTTGACTGAGGATTATCCACCCGACAAACGTGGACAGTCCTAGCGTAATAATGATAGGAACAAAATACCCAGCAACGGTATCCGCCATGCGCTGGATTGGAGCACGACTTGTCTGGGCATTCTGGACCAACTTAACAATTTGGCTTAGTTGGGTGTCGCTACCGGCACGGGTCACTTTGAATTCAAGGGAACCAGCACCGTTGACAGTACCAGCAATGACAGCATCGCCTTTCTTTTTGCTGATAGGGCGAGCCTCTCCGGTGATCATACTTTCATCAACGTAACTTGTCCCTTGGGTGACAACTCCATCAGCGGAGACCTTGTCACCTGGTCGTAAAAGCACAATATCCCCAACTTCTAGGAGTTCAGTCGCCACGACTTTCAGACCAGCCTGTGCCGTTTGCTGCGCTCCACTATTGGAGTCTTTTTCATTCCATTCCTCGGCTGCTTTTTCGGCTGCTATAGGGTCTTCGTAAATAGTAGCCATTGAAGGAGCTAGAGACATCAATCGAGAAAGAGCTTTTGATGTCTCGCCCTTTGCCCGATTTTCCAACCACCTTCCAAGAGTGATAAAGGTTATGAGCATGGTGCTTGTGTCAAAAACCGTACTCGGGCGACTATCCGAGCCGCTGAAAATGGCAAAAAGCATAGTAAAAACGCTGAAGAAGAAAGCTGCAGAAGTTCCCAGCATGACGAGTACATCCATCGTCGGAGATCGGTGCTTCAACGATTTGTAACTACTTTTGTAAAAGCGCTTGCCGATACCGAATTGAACCGGTACTGTGAGACACAGAGCAACGAGATCACCCAAGTAGAGACCTGGGAAAATGCGAATATTGCCGAAATTGAGAAACTTCGGGCCCATGGGCAAAAGCATTGTGATGAGAAATACAGGCACTGCAAAGGTGAGAGAGAACAAAAATGCTCGCTTCCATTCTTGAATTTCCTTTGTCTTTGCAAGAGACTCTAGTTGAGCGTTGTTATCTTCGGACTCAGACACTAACGCGTTATAGCCTGCCTCTTCGATGGCTTCCACCACAGAACGGATTCCAAGCGCTGTAGGATTGTGTACGATAGTTGCACGAGAAGTCGAAACATCTATTGAGACCGAACATATTCCATGCTTTTGCCTGAGTTTTTCCTCCAAGGCCGATGCAGAGGCAGAGTCATCCAACCCGTACAATGTGAGCCGAAGCGACTTCGTTGTCTTTTGAGCGACTCCCATATGGGGAAGAGAAGATAATACACGGGCGTCAAAGCCTACATCCTCAACCATGGAAGCAATTTTCTCGGATGATACAATCTCTGGATTGTGAACTATGACGGCGCGTTCGGCAAGCAGACTGATATCAAATTGAACTATGCCTTCGACATCATTGAACGCATTGGACACGCTTGATGTACAAGCGCCACATGTCATACCTTCTATTGCTACAGTCGTAGACAGCAATTGTGTGGAATTTTCAGATGTTTGCCTTGCAGCAGGTTCGGCTGATTTCGTGTCCAATATAGATGCGCCAAACCCCCGGTCCTCAATTATTTCGGCAATTTGACTGGCAGTCACAACAGAGGCATCGTGCTCAACGACTGCGCGTTCCGAGAGTAGTGAAACGTTGACAGACTGAATACCAGCGACGTCTTTCAGTCCGCCTTCGACAGCGGAGGTGCAAGCACCGCATGTCATTCCTTCTATAGCGATAGTTGTCACGGACGAGGAATTCCGCGACGTATCTCCCTCACCAGGTATTTGAGGCATGTCTGTGGATAGGACCTCGGCGTCAAACCCTCGGTCTTCTATCAACTCCGCGATTTTATTGGGAGGCAGTGCATTTGGATCATGGTGAACGACAGCCCGGCCCATGACCAAGCTGACAGAAACCTCCCCGGCGCCTTGGACGTCCTTGATTGCGCTTTCTACAGCAGACGTACAGGCACCGCAGGTCATGCCGCCTACTTTGACTGTCGTTGTCGCCATATGGAGAGCGCCGTCGGTAGACGATATTGCAGCGGCCATGTCGCTATTGTGCTGCCCTTTCTATTTTTTTTTTTTCAATATCGGAGGAATCTGGAAGGCACAATAAAGGCCAGATTTAGTGTATCAAGCCCGGTGTCGCGGCGCAGTTTTGTCGGTAAATTGCAAGCGTCGCAAGGGTCGGCAAGGAAGGGGGCAAGAGGTTTCAGTAGGAGTCGAGGGCAGGACCTAATTACAGGTTTCGCAAGGGCATCATGGTGTAGCTCGGACAGGGCAAGACTACTGGCCGCGAGTAGTCTGGGTCGTGGTATGATATCTGAGGGGAAAGGACAGCTGAAAGGTCACATAGTGAGCATCATAAGTTGCATTAGTTAAAACGAACTAGTTTTCATTAGTTGGCTAGTAGTCGGTGGTGGAATGGGACAGATGCGCAACTTCTTGGTAAGCATTTGCCATGCAGCCTGGCATTCCGCGTCACGTGATACCGACGCCAGGAATCCCCGGAATTAGCGGAGGGCCGAATATTGGTGGCTTTATACATGAGTATAACTAGTTAATCATTGGCGACTATTTAATCACAAGCTCTCTATTTCTCATCTGCCGCCACCTTCTTCTTCTTGTTGCTCGTCTTCCTGGCCAACAAGAGGCACAAATCTGAAATCAACAAAGCTAACATTTCTTGGATATGCAACTCCTGCCACACCAGCCTCACTCGTCGCTTTTCCATCACTTCCAAGCTCGATCATGAATTGTAGACTCAGCACACCCTGGATATCTCCTCGTATACTCACTTTCGTCGCAGCAGCCATGGCCCGAGCTGCTTTACGGATGAGCGCAAACCGGTAGCTCTCCTTAACAAGGGGTCCCATCGTAGAGGGAGGGTTTACTTGGAATGTCTCAGTAACTGCGGGAGCGAGCTTAGCTCTCTTAGATGCTATCGGACCATTGTCGCCAATGGATTTGTAGTGTGTATCCCCTTCGATAGTTTCGTTTTCTGTTGAGAATGTAACGCTAGATTCGCTGAAGGGTCCCCCCGAACTAGAGAGTGTGAGAAATGGTGCTTTCTTTGAAGAGGCTGAGATGGTGAGAACAGTTGGAGTCGTGGCGTCCAGTTCACTGATAGCGTTGTACAGCCATGAGGAGCGCATGATGATCTTCATCACTATCGCATCACGTTGGAGTGGTATATCGACCTCGCCAGCGGCTGAACCAAATGTAGGATCATCTGATTCATAGGTAGTGAGTTCGCAAGTTGTCGTAACCCCAGATTCCGAGAGCGTGATGCAAAATGGGCTGCCGACATCTGAGTATTGCAGTGTGCAAGACCGACCGAGTAACAGAGCTGGGTTAGTGAATGCGCCGGCAGGAGTATTTTGTATAGCGGCGTTTGGGAAGGAAGGGACAGAATTGGTATCACTGATGCCGAAGATCTGAAGCGTTTCCAGGAGAGCAGTAAGCGAAATTAGAAATTGAGGGTACGCAGCAGGCTCTTCATCGTCTGGGTTATGGTCGTTCCGGGTTTGAGAACCCCCGGCAGTAGGAGTTGAATTGAAAGTGTAAGTTGTGAAGAGGGCTTTGTCCAGAAAGACAAGTCCTTGCATAACTCGGCTCTCCTCTACGGAAAATCGGATTCCATCGGGAGTGATCTGAACGCGAGCTTTCTGGGCGAATCCGATACAGCGTAGGAGAGTGTAGAGGTCATAGGCATTGTTCGAAATGGAAGAGAATATAGGTTCCATCTTGGTGGTGGCGGGAGTGAGGTCGACACGAGAACTTCGGGAGACGAAGTTCGATTAAAATAAAGCTGCAAGTTGAATTTTAAAACAAGTAAATGTACATCTCTAGCAGTAGGGTCCCCTCATCGTTCGGTTATAGTACATTATCATGCGTGACGGTGGAAGGATGTTTCGAGGAGCTAAACGTAGACACCAACTGCACAAATCATGAACACGGCCCCAAAGCTTTTATCACATCAGCAAAGAACCTAAGACTATATCGGAGAGTGCGTATATGGAGTTTGCATACCCAAATGCAAGAGATGCTGGCAGACCGAGCAGAGGAATGTTCACCAGTGAGCGATCTATGATTGATTAGTGACAAATTGGCAAAGAAATCGGAAGTGGCGAGCTCACTTAAACCGAAGAGACCCGTCAAAAAAAGAGCTAGCAGATTCATTAGCGACCAATTTTAATGGTTATGTCAACGTCCCTACCAATGAAGAGTAAAGAAAAGCCGATAGTGAATTGGCTCTCCTTTGGCACAATCGGGTAATAAGGAGCTTTAGATGCCTCCCAGAGATCGTTGAGAGACATTGGGCGTTGTATGCAAACAGAGGTATTGAGTACACGGATTGAAATCAGAATATGAACCAGGAAATGGCAGCTCTCGACCTCAGTTGATGCTCATCTGTCTAGCAAACGCGGACGACAACAAAGTAATAGTAATACACAAGCTGTCCTCTTGGCGCCGGATAATAGTATTCCCGGAGATTAATCTCCGGCGCTAGGTCCGGGGTCGCGCTCGATTCGAGGTGGCGTCACTTCAATCCATCAGTCTTTCATTCGTTTTCATTCACACATCATGTCATCAGTCAGCGAAGGTAAGCCCAGGTGACTCAATGATTATTTGCTGGCTTGACCCAGTGCCCAGATTCTGATGGCTCCCTAGATATGAAGCGCAAGGCTTCGGAAGAAGCTGATACTCCCGATTCCAAACACCAGACCAAGAAGGCTCGGACGGAGTCTCCCAATGAGATCAAGGTATGTATAACTTCGGTCGCATTGCCGATATCTTAAGGAATCTAACTCTTGTGTGTGCATAGTATGAGTCGGTCGAAAAGCTGCCGCTGAAAATTGTTCCCTACCCAGAGAAAGTGCGTTTAATATCCTGTTCCTGGAATGCAAGAGAGCCTAAGACTAACACATCGTTGCACCAGGCTGCTGTTATTGAAGAACGACGAGGAGAAATCGAATTCCGAGTGGTTAACAATGATGGCCAGAGGGAGAGCTTTATCATTCTTACCGGACTGAAATGCATTTTTCAGAAGCAGCTACCGAAGATGCCCAAAGATTATATCGCGCGACTAGTTTACGACAGGACACATCTTTCTATCGCTATCGTTAAACACCCCTTGGAAGTTGTTGGGTTAGTATCAATTCTATTATTGGCTGTTGTTTGGCTACGTATGTATTGACGCTGTTCATAGAGGGATCACATATCGCCCATTCAAAGGTCGCCAGTTTGCGGAAATCGTCTTCTGCGCTATATCGTCGGATCAGCAGGTCAAGGGATATGGTGCGCATCTGATGTCTCATCTAAAGGTATTCAGCTTTGCACATTCTGAATATATATCTACAGGACATTAACAAAATACAGGATTACGTGAAAGCGACTTCCGACGTGATGCATTTCTTAACCTATGCCGACAATTATGCCATCGGTTACTTCAAGAAACAAGGTTTCACCAAAGAGATCAGCCTGGACAAGTCCATTTGGATGGGCTATATTAAAGATTATGAAGGTGGAACAATCATGCAGTGCACGATGTTACCCAAGATTCGCTATTTAGAATCGGGCCGCATGGTTTTGAAGCAAAAAGAGGCGGTACATGCGAAGATCCGTGCCTTCAGCAGATCACATATTGTTCACGCCCCTCCGAAAGAGTGGAAGAACGGCGTGACGAAGATCGACCCCCTGAGTATCCCTGCCATCAAGGAGTCGGGATGGTCGCCGGACATGGATGAGCTGGCGCGTCAACCCCGGCATGGACCCAACTATAACCAGCTGCTTCATCTTCTCAACGATATGCAGAATCATTCGGCAGCTTGGCCGTTTGTGCAGCCAGTGAATCGGGACGAGGTCCCGGATTACTACGAGGTCATTAAAGAGCCGATGGATTTGTCAACCATGGAAGAGAAGCACGAGAAAGACTTATATCCCACGCCGCAAGATTTTATCAGGGATGCAATGTTGATCTTCGATAACTGCAGAAGATACAACAACGAGACCACGCCATACGCAAAAAGCGCCAACAAGCTTGAGAAGTTCATGTGGCAACAAATTAAGAATATCCCCGAGTGGTCGGTAAGTCAATCGTCTCTCATTCATCGACAGGTAGTAGGTCAGTATTGCTAATATCTTTCAAAGCACCTTGCAGAGAATCATTGAGAAGACCGGAGACCGGCATGACTTATGAGAACAACAGTACTTTCTATTATTGCAATATACCTGGTGGATGGCGTTGCAGGGGTTTTTGCATTGGATTGGCGCATTTTGAAGTGAGCAATAGACAAATACGCCGGAATGAAATGATATTTAGATGATAGCATGCTGTAAAAGCACTCGGGCGCACTCCCTTGGTCGAATCAAATGGTTGTAAAATGTAACAGATGTCAAGGAACTTATAAGAAAGTGGCTTGAAAGTTGAGGTGGCTGGGGGCCCCCACGTGCCTTGTACCTGCCAAGACCTCCCGAGTCGACCCCTTTGAGAAGCAACAACACTCGGCTGTCCACAGACTTCAAATTCCAGACTCTTGCAGCACTCTTCCCTCGTTAATATTTCGACTTACGGCGCTGTGCGCTTTTGATTCTCGCTTTTCTTCTCCCTCTAACTCAACATTGTGGCTCGTAAACGACGATCCTCCAGGGGTTTTGCTGCTTTTTCGTTTTGACTGGTCGTCCTTCAACTTGCACTCTCTTTACCACTCATAATCAATCTTTCATTCCTCCTTGACCTGGGCTTTGCGCTAGAATATCGTGAATGCCATTTATTGGCAGCCTGCATCGAATTCTACAACGGGCCATTCACCGGCACAATGGCTTCCCTAACGAGCTTCGACCTTGAAAAGCGAAAGCGACTACCAACCCTCTTTGAAGTTCTTAGTCGATACACCCTCGCCCCTGTCGATCTGTTCTCATTTTACATTTACATGCGAGACCAACAGCGCTCGGTGGACTACTTAGATTTCTGGTATGGTGTTAGAGGCAATTGTTGTGGTTGGTGTGTCCGTTCTAATATATACTTGCCTTCTTAGGCTCGATGTCTCACAGCACATGTCTCTTTGTCGGCATTATGTTCGAGAGCTACGCCGCTCTGTTCTTATAGCGACACCTGAAGGTGGCAGCAGACCCTCATCAACTATCCTTGAGAACATTCCAGATATTCCAGTCGAGGCTGGCCCATCCGGCTATCATGCAGCCTCAAACGAGAAAGATGCGGACTCGCGGCTTTCCGCTTTCTTACGCTCTGAGAACCCAGCGCAGCCTTCCCCCCCAGAAAGCGGACACTCGGAAAAACATACACCTGAAGAACGACCGCCTCGTCCAAGCTTTATGAACTCGACACCTGAAACCCGCTACGACTCATCAAACTCTCCCGGTCATACTGTGACGCGAACGGACATTCGACGAAGCGCAGAGAAAATCTTGTATACGTATCTGATTCCCGATTCAGAGCGTGAGATTGTTCTACCTCCAGAGATGCTCACTTCAATCATTGACATGGTCGAACGTGATGCCCGTGACGATCCGGAAGTGTTTGATCAAGCCAAAGACTACGTCTTCCAAGCAATGGAACGAGACGCTTTCCCGGGATTTTTGCAGGCCAAGGCTCTCGGAAATCTTGTACCTCTGAGTATCCTAGCACGCCTAGCATTCGGTTTAATCAGCTTTCTGGGAGCGTTCTGGGCGTCGTTCTATGTTGTCTTGACAGATAAATCAAGGACAACACGATGCTGGGTAAGCTTATTGTTTAGGGTCCAAAAAATACATGTTTGCATTAACTAACAGGGTGCTTTTCAAGGTTATACTTCCATTCGCGGTGGCATCCTACTTTATCACAACATACCAATACAAGATCGACCCATTCATGGCGCTTCTAGGATTCAGCGAGTATACTTTCATGAACTGGCAGAAGATACAAGAGCCATACGTCGGTTCTCTTCTCACCCAGCGCGCTTTAGTCACTCTGGCTTACGCCTTCCTTTTCGCCGCTGCTTTGAGTATACTCTTTATCTTTGTGCCGGGTACTTATCTTTAAGGAGGTTGCTGGCTCTTTGTGACTTTTGGAACTTTTTTTTTTTTTCAACATGCTGCTGCGATGGCGTTCATACGGATATACCTCATTTCTTTGTTCTCCATTAAATCAAGAAGCGTTCTTTGCATTCACATATTCTAGCTGCTATCTGGGTTTTTTCCAGCATGATATGCGTCTGGATATTTATCAAAATCTTTTTGTTGCTATTGTGTTTTTGTGGTAGTTTTCGCCTAGCTTACTTTTTCTTCTTTCATTCCCTGTGCCAGATATACAATCGAGTTCGGATCGTGAGTTGATTTTGCTAGGTTTACTTTTTTTTCCTTTTCCATTTCCTAATTGTTATGTACGTAAGTGAAGCTTCTCGCCAGCTAGATCTGGCCTTGCATCTTCTTTGATATTAGTGTTAGAATTCAATCAATAAATAATATTAAGCTCTAAATCCTCTAGGTTTGAAATTTGTAGCTTCCGTGATCTTTGTAGTAAGTAATTCGTCAAGGTCATTGTCATTCATAGCTTTCAAAGAGTAATAGGGATACTAACTGCTAGCTAGTGTGCACATAACTAGAACATAGCATAGGGTGTTTAGCTATACTCCCGGTCTAGTTAACTCGTCTATTGAAATGCTCCAAATCGTCATCTTTTATGGCTCAGGTTTTCCTTCCTACACCAAGTAGACGCTTCGTTTGCCTGGCTGCAGCAGGTCCAGTCGCCCTTCCTGTGCTACTGCTGCCACCTAGACCTTCGTCAATATCCATACGAGAGCCGTATACGTCTAATCCGCCATCACTCCCATTTTCAAAGTAGCCATCGTCTTCATCTTCCAGGTCATCGGCGCTGTATTCACGTTTGTTGCTAGTACCACCAGCTGCAGAAGAACTACCTGGTCTGAATCCGGCTTTCGCCTGGCGAACACCGTGCTTGACATTTTTCCCACGTAGACCAGCGGCGCCAGTTGTGTTCTCGTTGGATTCTCCGTCCCAGTCAGCAATAGCTTTTTCCAGAGCGGCTGTACGTTGTCGGTCCATAATGGCGTTCTTGACGGTTTGATCTTTGATTTTTGCGATTTCGGCTTCAATCCCGTTGATGATGTCTCCGCAGCGGTCTTCCCATTCGGATAAGATTGAGATCATGGCTGATACGGTTTGGGCTCGCACGTCTCGTAATGGTGCAACTGCGGTAACGTTGACTGTCGGAGGGTTGGTAGCAGGCGAGAGCCGCGCCACGATTAATGATGAATAGATTGCTGTTGTGACGAGGGACTCGAGCTCGGCTGCACTGGTGATTGAGAGAGCTTGCATCAAACCCTGGTACGTGAGGGGGCGGAGGGTGCTCGACAACGTGAGGAGGGACAATAAACGGAGTTTTAGCGCTTGTTCATTATTTAAAGCTGGGAGTCCGGCTGTCTCTGTGGTATTCGGAAGATAGTCAATCAATATTTGTCTTCATCAAAAAGCTATTGTTTATTTAAAAGACCTCGGTCGCGAATGGATTTACCTTGATACTCCTGCCATGTGCCCCAGGCAAATATTTCAAGCAGTTTCAAATAACCTCGGAATTCTTCTGGAGTTTCTGATGAGCGCAGGGCCTGCACAGCGGGCGTTTCCAGAAGCTCGGCGAATACGTATGTGTTTGGGTTCGAGGTGGCATTTGCGATTATGTTGGCAACAAAGCGAGGCGAAGAGGCTGTAGATGATGTAGTCAGGTGTATGAATGGTTGCAAGGCCTCGAGAGCCCTGGACTGTGCTTGGTCCATGTTTGTGTTTGTCTGGCAGCTTTTCTCTTCTTTCGCGTCTGCCACAGTTGTGTCCCGCTTTCGATGGGTAGAATGATTTCAGGAGATACGTTGGTAGATTACTTCTCTGGGGGGGGGGGGTAGTGACAGTGGCTCCTTTTGTGAGTTCAAATGTGGTCTGCTAGAAAGTTGAAGTTCTCGCGCATGGAGGTTTGTTTTGATGTCATTTCACATGGGAGGTATTGGTTGAGGTCAGGAAGGTCCATCCCGCATCCCGTAGCAGAACGATTTGCATCACAGACAAACTTCCCCGCTGAGCGGTTGATAAAGACGATAAGCCCTAAGTAAGTTAACTAAGGCATAAATAACTATACATCGAAAGCCCTCGACATGATGTTGAGTTGTAAGGATCAGATATTTTCTGCAGAACTACTGGAAGAAAGTCTATTTATACATTTGAATTACATATCACATCCCGGGAACTGCTGCTCAAGTGCATGCATACAAACCCTCAGCCATATGATAGTAAAGGGCTTCCAGAGACTGGCAGAGCAGTAAACGGATTCACATGCCAGGTAGATAATAAAGACCCATCCATCGCAGGAAAAAAGCACGTTTGACAATGTTAAACGCCTCGCGCTAAAACGTAGAAAATTCCATGTGAAAGGAGATGAAGCAGACTGTGCTGCTAATAGGGCCAGCACCACATGTTTGTTCTTTCACGATTGAAAGGTTTACATGACCTGCTGCTAGTTAATGGAATGACACACGAATGGAATATAATGATACCACTTACCTCAGCGATGGACTGCCTCTCGATTATAGACTTTTGTTTCTCATTTCTCGAAACCCTGTAGTAGTAGTCGCTGAAATCTCCACACTGCATGTGACGTAGGAATTCCTCATCGTGAGTGATCACAATCAATTGAAAATTGGCCTGTTGCTGGCGAGCCTTGATAATGTCATGTAGTGATTCAGCCAAAGACCGAATGTTGTCCCGGTCCAAATTTGTCGTCGGCTCATCCAGTGCGATAAGTCCGCAATTGATGCCAAAGCACTCAGCCAAAGCAAGACGAATAATAATGCTAGCAAGAACCTTCTGTCCAGCACTGCAGCGACCACGCATGTCCATTTCTGCTCCTTGCTTAACCATACAGACGCGGTAGTTGTAGGAACGGTTTCCCTTGGCATTCTCATTATCAGAACGAATCAAAATGGTGTCCACGTCAGTGCCTCGGTAGGTTCGTTGCCAAAGCTCCTCAACAATGCGATTGATCTCTTCCATCTTGAGGCTGTGATACTTCATGATCGCCTTGTCCAAGGCGCCTCCGTAGCGACCGAGGTCATCCACGGCAGCTTTTGTGGTTTCCACCTTGATGTGAGCTTCCTTATACTTGACCGCTGCATCTTTGTAGTCCGTATTCCAATCTGCAAGCAGTTGCAAGAGTTGATCGTCCTTGGACTTCATTTCGCCCATTTTGCTTGCTTGCTGCGCCGCAAGTGCATTATGCTTTCGCGTCCATCGCTCTGACTCTTCCTTGAAACGACTACGATCAATTTCTGCGTTTTGCTCTTCCAATTGCTGTACCTCGTCTTCAACTTGTTCTAACATCCTACAAGATTGCCGGAAAGATAAATTGTCCGAGTACTGTCGTTTGGTGTTTTCGCTGTCTTTGAGTTGGGTAGATATTTTGTTGATTTCGCGTGTGACTTCGCCTTGTTCCGCTTCAAGGGACTTGATTTCTTGCTGGATAACATCTAGGTCCTTTCGGCTTCTGTCTAACTGTTCTGGACCACCACGGTCAGTGTATGATTTGATCTCATCATTGGCAAGATTAAGCTGATGCAAATTATCGGATAAATGGGTCAAGCCCTGCTGAAGTTCTCGTTCTTTTGCTTCAGCGCGCCGGCTGATATCATCAAGCCTAGCCTGAGCTTTTGCAATTTCCGGTTCTAGCTTCTCAATGTCACCATCGGCTTTGTCGATAGATTCACGCTGCTTTGCATTCATCTTCTTGTATTCCTCAACCCGGGAAAGAAGACTTGACTTTTTCTCGAGCTGATGGCTGGCATTGTCAAGGCTGCTTTTTACGTCTCTGAGCGCCAACTCGGCCCTGTTAAGATCATCTCGGGACTGGTCCTTTTCAGAAGACAGCTTTGAAAGAGTCAACTTGATGGCTCTGGACTTTTCCCCGATAGCTGCAATATCGTTCTGAATATCTTCCAAAACTCGTGAAGAGTCGCTTTGCTGTTGCTTAGAAGACACTTCTGCTATTTGAGAGCGCAGAGACTTAACCTCGCCGTCAATACGAACAATGGATGTAACTGTTCGAGAAAGAGATTCGATTTCTCGCTTCTTTTCGGCCCGCTCGTCCACGATACTATCGTGATTTTCGAGTCTTTTAAGGATGTCTTCCTTCTGGGATTGAAACTGCTCCTCATTCTTCTCAAGTTCGGGAATAGCGGTTTCCGACAGGCGCATCCAGGTATCATAATCAGTGCTCGCCATCCGAGCAGATTCATAATCTTCTTCGGCTTGCTTTAAATCTTCGTCCGATGAAGAGAAATTCTTTTTGATGAGGCCCTCAAGTCTATTTTTGAAACTTCGCATCTCAGTGTCGTTCTTAAACGGCCTCATACATGTTCTGCACATCTTTTTCTTGTCGAGGGCATCGAGGCACATGTTGAAGTATTCGTGCATTCCTGTAAATTGTTCAATATCCTTTCTGGTTTGGTCCAGCTGATTCTGCCTCGTCTGAAGAATATCTGAGAATTCGGTAGGATCATCGTCAATGGCATCGCGAATCTTTTTTACACACCCATCACGTTCTTTTTTCCGCTTTTCGAGTTCCGTTCTCGTATCTTTGAGTTTGAATTCAACCTGATCCAGCTCTCTCCCTACGCCGTCGCGACTGCGTTCAGCCATTCCCATAGTATCTGAAGCATCTCTCAAGACATTCTGATATTCATGCTCAAGTGTCTCCGGGCTCCATTGTTGAGTAACAAGCTGAGAGATGCGATCTCCATGAGCACCTGACATTGTCTCTAATTGACGCTCGCGATCTTTGAGCTCCTTCTTCAGATGATCAAGTCGTGCTAAGTCGCCCGCCTTTTTAGTTCCTGCAATGAGTTCCGAGTTGAGCCTAGTACTTTCGTCTTCGAGAGACCTGAGCTGGGCATTGGCATCTTGAATATCCTTATCCCATGTTGCGCTTCGAGCTGCATCTTTAAATCTGTCAAGTCGAGATTGGACTTCTTCCTTTTCCGACTCAAGGACGGCAACCGTGCCCTCGTCCACGACAATTTCATTTAGACGACTTTGAACTGCTGCTGCTTCCCTGTCATTATCCGAGATTTGCCTTCTAGCCACGTTTTTTAATTCTTGGAAGGCGGATTTTCGCTGTGCGATCTGGTTAAGAACGTTCTGGGTGTCACGTATACCCGACTGCCCTTCCTTTCGAGCTCGGTCCAATGCTTGGCTATGCTCTTTTATCATTCTCTGCATCCTGTGCATGAATTCGTCTATTTTTGACTCATCAAGCGTGTCTTCGAAGCCACGAATATTGTTCTGTCGAGCAAAGTCTCTGATCATGTTTTCCCGGCGTCCGACTTGACGCTCAAATTGATCTTTGTCATTTTCGTATTTTCCGTATTCCGCTTGCTTCAAACCCAACTGATCGCGAGCCGATTCAATTTGTTCTTTAAGATCTATATATCTTTCTTTGTGAGTATCTTCCTGTTGCTGATATTCTAGCTGTCTGGACTCAAATTGCTCGAGCGTTGATTGTAGCCATTCATCGGACTCTTCGACCTCGACAAGATGTCTCTTTAGATTGTCGATGGTAGACTGAATGCTTCTTGCTTCGATGCGTTTTCCTTCCAGTGCACCGATGACCTGTGCATAGCTTTCAGACTCTTTCCACGCCTTGTCGGCCAATTCGGCCGCGTTCCGCATTTCTTGGGATATTTTGTGTGTTTCTTCTCGCAAAGCTTCTATTTCCTCTTGTAACTTGATAGATCTTTTCTCTGCGCGATCTGCTTTGTCTTTATCTTCTTTGGAATGCTGCTCCATGATTTTGAATTTTGCCAGCTCTTCATTCTGCTTTTTCCGTAGAGCTTTGATGTTGTCAATAGCTTTGGTATATTTCATGGCTTCAAAAATCTCGTCAAATTTCTTTTTCAAAACGGATGGTTCGCTCATTGGCCAAAGGCTTTCATCCTGGTGACAGAATATGACAGAGTCAAGGATAGCTTTCGAGACGCCAAGATACTGTGGCATGATCTGGTCTAGCTCAGCAACGCGAGATGAAATGGCCGTTCGTTCTCCATCCTTCACCATCAGCAGCTGTCCTTCCAACGTTTTTTGTTGTCGTGTGGTTTTCTTCACAGTAAGCTGCAGGCTCCGAGTCGCCACCATCTTTGCTCCAGATGTAGCTTTGAATGCCAGTTTCACCTGGGCAAGAACCTCCTTCTCTCCGCATAACTAAAACCAATTCAGCGAGTATTATGTAGCAACTGAACACACATGGCGCACCTTGGGATCGTGAATAAAGGCGCCGCCCTTGCTGTTTGGCGGTAGGTCGCCGGTAGACGCATATTTAAGACATTCAATGATAGTCTGGATAAATGGTCAGAGATTCGCTCGACCTCGCAATAACTCCTACATACAGTTTTTCCCGAACCATTGTAACCAACTATCAGAGTCAACGGCGTGTGGAACTGGATGGTCTCGCTTCGGGTGTTGTCGAAGGATCGGACACTGCAGATACAAAAACCAGTCAACCAATAATTCAGACTTAAGCTGCCTTCTGGCCAGGATTCAGGCATCACATACCCCAGGATAGAGAGTTTATCGATTTTCGCTGCTCAAACATTAGTACATAGCCTCGGACATTTGTCCACGGGGGCTAATCATACACCTAAAAATGATGTCAGCTGTGTTTGATGGCTCTGCTCCGAGAAGAGATCTCACATCGTTTGTTGAAAGAAAGAAGATGAGACAAAAGGCTA
Organism: Talaromyces atroroseus; assembly: GCF_001907595.1. Classification (NCBI taxonomy): domain Eukaryota; kingdom Fungi; phylum Ascomycota; class Eurotiomycetes; order Eurotiales; family Trichocomaceae; genus Talaromyces; species Talaromyces atroroseus. The sequence continues at coordinate 1,039,540 of NW_017971437.1, read as the reverse complement.
TAGATGAAACGATAGAGATGAAGAGGGCATTGCTCTTCCTTGTTTGTTGAACGGATGCTTCTCACTGATCTATCTATCGGGCAGTTGCTAACGCCAACACGAAAGGAAGGAGGAAGACGCGGGGATTGGCGCGAAAGCACGTGGTCTGGGCCCGACTATTAGGGGAGATCGCGCTCTCAGATCTGCTCCTTTCCTCCATGGACTGCTCTAAAAGCCACCCATTCGTGTCTTGGGATCTGCAGCCCTCCATGCGTTTCTCCTATCGGGCGGGCTTCGGAGAATCTCATCCACTTACCGCTCAATCGGAACACATTTTCATGCATTCAGCTCAGATAGCGCTGCATCTGTGCGCGGATCACGATCGGTGTCGGTATCCAGGGAGCAGGCTATGGACACCACATTGATTGCACCTTGACAAGCTTTGCGTTGGTATATATTGGATACTATGAATTGTGCTTGTGGGATCACACTAACAGGAGTTTCTCAGGATCCGTACAATACAGATTAGCCGCCGGGATGTATCTCAACAATGCGATCAGAAGCAATACAGCTTTTCAAGGCAATGGAGTGGAAGAAACCTTCGACATGGACCTGGAACCTGAGGATCTTGACGTTCTCTTAGACGATACCGATGACCAGGGAATAGAAGGCATGAATTCCGCGGACATCGAAATTAACAACGAGGACGATGGCTCGACCCTACAAGAGCCGGAGCCGCAGCCTGGCGATCTAGGAGTCCAGAAGAGCGTCACAAGTGCGGTCACTGATTTCACGAGGAGACGGAATTGGACGCAGCGAATACTTGCGGAGATGCGGGATGTTCTTGTTGTGTTAAGCCCGGATGGCAAAGTTCTTTATTCTTCCCCAGCGACGAAATCGATTACAAACTACGAGCCGAAAGATTTAGAAAGCCGATTTCTCTCCGAGCTCATGCATGGTGATGACCGAGCGGCTTTCATCCGGGAGTTCAACGAGTCCATCGCAACAGGCCACCGCCTTAGGTATCATTTCCGATTTCGAAAGCCCAGTGGAGAATTCACTATTTTAGAAGCCTCTGGCCATGCGCACATGTCCCGCGAAAAGACTACGCTTGGAACGGGAAAAGAAGGAAATCGCTGCGATGGCTTCTTCCTTGTCTGTCGCCCTTACCCTACTACAAACAATTCGCTTTTAGACTCTTTCTTGGAACACAAAGTTGAGAACATGCGGCTGAATAGGAGGATTGCTGACTTGAAGAAGGAAGAAGAGGAAGAACTTCGAGCTCAGCAGCAGTGGGTTTCTCAGTCCGATAACTCGGGAACTTTAAGCCCCGATGATGAAATCGAAGCTCACAACAGTGCGCCCACTGCTTTCACCGACCAGGGTATGATGCTGCCACCAGCCAGACCCAGTGTGTCGACTTCTGGGCAAAGCGGTTATACGTCATTGATGACAATGGATAGTAACATTGACACAATTTCTCGAAGTGACACGTCTTCAGTTCTCGATGGCATTGAGATGCTCACAGGCCTGCGGTATGGCGAAGGCGAACGATCAAGGGGCCTTAGTACGGGCGAAAGAGATGGAGCGTTGTTTCAGGAACATGGAGACGTCCATCATCTTAGCTTCAGCTCGGAGGAGAATGAGAAAAAGAAGAGAATCAAGACGACAGAAGAATATGTGTGCACTGACTGTGGTACTTTGGCTTCTCCTGAATGGAGAAAGGGTCCCAGCGGACCGAAGACACTCTGCAATGCATGCGGTTGTAAGTTTTGATCTTTTTCTCCTCGAAATGAGAAAAGATACTTGCAGTTACTAATAACTCCATGCTTATAGTGCGCTGGGCTAAGAAGGAAAGGAAGCGTCAGGGATCACTTCAGTCATCTAATCAATCCTGATTCTCTTGTCTAAATGACGAAGCGCGTTTCAGACAAAATACCATCGTAACAGATACATATTTCCATACTCCGGGATTGAAAAGAGCACAGAATGATATTATGTGACTTAATACGGCAAACAGCGAGGCCGTCAAACATACCACCGACATGCACATATCTACGACATATCATTTCATGATCAGACGAACAGTACAAGCACGGAACTAATGGGGTTACGATCTTTCCTTTTTTTTTTATTCCTATTTGTTTATAGGATTTGACTAGAGATGATTATGTTATTTCTGGGCGGTTACTTTCGGTTGATGGATCAATTTGTATTATTAGTTCTTCATTCAAGTGGTAATTTTTTTTTCTCACATTTACTACATGTTGGTTGAAGTCGCAAAACCTATAAAATTCTATAGCATACCAGATCAGCTGGTTGACGATTGAATACAAAAAGGCTCAAAAATATAAACGATAATGTCATTAATTTTCATCCAGTCATAGCATTTCAATAAAATGTGTGGTACTCAACCCGTCTCATTTTGTTCTGTTATCGGATGTTCACTCCCTGTTTCTGCGCTTGTTTCTGTAATAGAAGTAGACGCATCGACTTGATTTGCCGTAATGTCGTCAAGGATGATGTCGCCGTCATCACTAATGATGTTAGGCTGGGAAACCTCCTCCTTTGATGAGGTTTCAGCAGCGGAAACCGAAATATCCATTCCATCTTTCTCTTCCTCTTCTCCATTTTGAGATTTATTCGGATCTGGGAGTACCATTTGCACACCTTTGCCATCTTGCAATCCTAGATCTTCGACACCGACGACAGACGGTCCGCGTGCATGAGGGATCTCCTCTGGTTGTGGAGACGTTCTTTCGCCGTCCTTGCCATCTTCGCCCAGGGGCTTTGCGGTGGAGTGTGGTGTTTGTGAATTGGCAATTAGTCCCGCTTCTTGCTCTTGTCTGATAAGTTCGCCTTGAGTAACTGCCGCGTCTGTACGCACTGGTACAGCACCTGGGCGCATATGAAAATTAGCGCACAAGAGAACATCTTGCTAGAGTGGAGATGAAGCCGCGAGAAGGGGGGAATTACCTTCAGCAATCATCTCGGCTCGCACAGCTTCGAGGTCAGGGTTGGAGAGCCAGGGAATTGGCGTCAATAGTGCTCCACCTAATGACTCGTCGCTCCCAAGGGATTCATCCGTAACCATGAAACTTGAACTGGCGCCATTGGAAACGCCATTGGTCAGTTCTCCTTCCGCAGTAGGTGCTCCGGTGCGAGGTAGCGGGAAAATGTCCGCACTGCTAGATACCGATACTACCCTGTCCACGGCTCTCAGGTATGCCGGTAGGGTTCGATATTGGCGAGTAGGACGTAGGATTAGCTCTGCCAGTCGTTGAATAGTATGTGGTGGTTTGTGCACGAAATATGTTCGTAGAGTGCTCTTTATAGCGGCGAGGAGAGACAGGAGTTGAGGAGGCAAGGAGCTCGAATTGGATTGAGAAAGTTGGGTGTTTGGTGCCGGCCCACCGTTGTTGTATGGCGTTTGGTTTGCGGCGGGAGGGGTGTTTTCCTTGTTGCTGCTTTGTAGAGATTCGGATATCAGGTATTGTGAGGACGGGAACGACGATGGCTGGGAGGCGTCGGAAGAAGCCAAATCTTGAGGCACCTTTAGTACGGGGAATTCACTAAGGACGATCTGATCTCGTGTCAGCTTGGACTTGCGCGTTGTGACTATCGGGATTTTTTAAGTACCTCATCGAGGCGTTGAAGCAACGGTTCTAGCTGCTCAGGCCATCGGTCACTGCAATAGGTCAGTAAGATAAAATCATTGTCGGCAAGGTCAAAGAGGCATACTATTCCATAGACCCATCTTGGGCAACTTTCTCCAGCAACTCCTCATCTATAGGGCATTCTCAGCTGAAGGTCAATAGAGAACGCGGCGCGACTGAGCAAGCCCCTGCCCTAACAGCGCTGCTTGCAAGGTTCGAGTGCGGCTTAGAAATGAATGACTGGACACGCACCTAGAGGCATGTTTATATACTGCTTGTTGTTTTCCACAGACCAGCATCGACAGTTGCATTCAAGGCAATCGCGACTTAAGTTGCGAAGTCCGCCGGGCGATACGCAAAGCGACGACCGCCCGGCCGCTGATTGGCTGAGGCTTCGCTATCGGATTGGAGAAGCTCGCCAGATCCCCGCAGCACGTGAAGTTATGTTTTTTTGTTTTACACTTTTTTTCTTTCGGTATGTATTTGACTGTCTTTATTATCTTTTGTTATTGTTATTTATATATCTATTACTTTGTCTCGATGATTTAGTACCGATTGACTGCGTTAGATTTAGTCATCCAGATAGATAGTTAGTTAACTACCTTTCTAGATCATTTGCTTGTGGACGGTAGTTATATTCCAACGAAAAAATTGTATCAAAGACCATAAAGCGCGAGGGCAAGGAACCATATTATCGTGTCCTTTCCGTCTCCCTCTATACTTGTTACAAACCAGAACCATAGTGCATCAAATAAAACTCTTTCGAATCGACGAATCAAGGCAATCATGATCACGTGACCTTTTATCTGGGGAACCGTTTTTTCGCCTGTGAGTCAAAAAGTAAATCTGCAACAAAAAAACCAACCCAGAACAGCCTTCAACTATAGCCAGGCTCTGGGCCAAAACAAGATGTGGAACTCACCCAAAGTCGGAATCCTCGGTGGTGGACAGCTGGGACGTATGCTCACAGAGTCGGCCAATCGCCTCAATATCGAAGTGCATGTATTGGACGCAGCGAATGCGCCAGCAAAGCAGATAAGCGCGCATGACAACCACACAATTGGGCATTTCAATGACCAGGATGCGGTGCAAGAACTAGCCAAGAACTGCGACGTTGTGACTGCTGAAATTGAACATGTTAATACATATGCGCTCGAGGCTGTGGCTTCGCAGGTCAAGGTTGAGCCGTCGTGGGAATCGATTCGCATCATTCAGAATAAATACGACCAGAAGAAGCACCTGTCGAAATTCAATATTCCCATGGCCGACTATCGTGAGCTTGTTGGTAATACGCCCGAGGAGCTGGCCAAGATTGGCGAGCAACTAGGCTTTCCAATGATGCTGAAGTCTAAAACGCTCGCATATGATGGGCGAGGTATGATACATATATATATATATATATATATATATATTCTACAATTCAAGTTTACCTTAACTAACAATCTAAATACAGGGAACTATCCTGTCAAATCCAAGGAAGATATTCCTGCAGCCCTCGAGGCTCTCAAAGACCGACCACTCTTTGCAGAAAAATGGGCCCATTTCAAAATGGTCAGTTGTTTATCTCTCTTCTCTAATAAAAATTTGCATTTAATACTTGACTAGGAACTAGCTGTGATGGTAGTCAAGACAAAGGACAGCGTCCTGTCGTATCCCACAGTCGAGACTGTTCAGGAAGACTCGGTTTGCAAGCTTGTATATGCCCCGGCTCGCAATGTGTCTGATGCCATCAATAAAAAGGCCCAAGAGCTTGCTCGAAATGCTGTGTCGGCATTCGAGGGCAAGGGTGCTTTTGGGGTCGAGATGTTTCTGCTGGAAGACGACTCGATCTTGCTTTGTGAAATCGCCAGCCGAGTGCACAACTCAGGCCACTATACGATTGAAGGCTGTGGCCTCTCCCAATTTGATGCCCATATGCGCGCCATCATAGATCTTCCCATACCCCCGAAGAGCCTGGAGCTTCGACAGCCGTCTATCATGCTGAACATCATCGGCGGTGCCACCCCTGACTCCCACCTGAAGGCCGCAGAACATGCTCTCTCGATCCCGAATGCTAGTATCCACCTCTATAGCAAAGGCGCCGCACGACCGGGGCGAAAGATGGGCCACATCACCGTCACAGCAGCGACCATGTACGAGGCCGAGACGATTATTCAACCACTAATCGACGTCGTTGATGAAATACGCGCCCAACGCAGCGATGTCAAGACCTCCAGCGTGAAAGCCGGGTCATCCAAACCCACGCCTACGATTGGTGTCATCATGGGTTCGGACAGCGACCTCAAAACGCTGGTGCCTGGGCTGAAGCTTCTGAAAGAGTATTTCGGTATCGACCCAGAAGTAGATATTACGTCAGCCCATCGCACGCCAGACTACATGGCTGAATATGCCTCTAGGGCTGCATCGAGGGGTATCAAGGTCATTATCGCTGCTGCCGGAGGCGCGGCGCATTTGCCTGGCATGGCGGCGGCGCATACTGCGCTTCCGGTTATCGGTGTGCCTGTCAAGGGCAGTGCATTGGATGGAGTTGACAGTTTGTACAGTATTGTGCAGATGCCACGAGGTTAGTCTTTTGTCTTTTCCCTCTGGCTCTTTTCTTTCATTTTTCCTTTTTTTTTCTGGAAAACTAGCCGACTGACTGGTATCAATACAGGTGTCCCCGTTGCCACTGTTGGCATCAACAACAGCGTCAACGCCGCATTGCTAGCTGTTCGTATTCTCGGGGCATACGAACCGGCGCTGCAACGAAAGGTTGAGGAGTACGCGAAGAACGCCAAACTAGAGAACATGGAAATCAAGGGGACCAAGATGAGGGAGATTGGCTGGGAAAAGTATTTTGAGCAAATGCAGAAATAATTTTTGTTTTTCTTTCTGTCTTTCTGTCTTTCTTTTCTATTTTTCGATGATGATGAATAAAATGAAAGTAACTACGTCTTTTCCTAAGCCCGACGGTCACATAAACCAGACAGTGACACGCACCGGCATTCAAGCCACTCGCTTGTTCCAGCGTGTGGTACGTACTTGACGCAGGCTAACGAAGCGTGTCACTTAACTAGATGTGATAATAAAGTCCTTGTCCCGCGCATCCCGATCTGCTTCTACTCTTTGAATGGGATTATTCTCCGGATTGAAAATGCAACCGGCTCGATCGAGGAATAGGATCAGCCGATACTCCGGAGTCCGGTAGTTTCTATAACAGCGCTTCTATAATAACATCGAACATACTACGGTGATCGAACTAGGTAGTTAGTGCCAGGTATTCGGATCCCGGAGCCATGTTACTAACTGACTATCTAATTCCCCCGAGACAATTGAATTATTATTTGGTTGTCTAGGGAAGATTTGAAAAAGAAACAACTCTTGTACTAACTAACTAATCAACTTTCGAGTCAATTCGCATATGCTTACATCGACTGATGTAACGCGCAGGATGCTATAAAGTGCAGAGGCCTACACTACATAGATGTAACACCATGACAATCGGCTAGCCACTGCAGTAAGGATTTAGTGGTTAATATCTCTGTATTTTTTTGAATTTTGAGAGACATGTGTCTAGCAGGAGATGGCGATCATTCGAGTTCAGCTGGTTCTCAGGTAACACGCCCTGTGTACCTGCATTCCTCCAGCACTGCCCGGGTCCTTGCTCAGACTACGTAGGTACTCGACATCTTGAAACTTCAGCTAGTTAGTGTCCATGAAACATCTGAGTAATCGCTTAACTACGTGGGACATTCCATGTTGGCATTAGTTTGGGTTACTGGACTGGACTCATGCATATTTGATGTTGCGACTATTCCACTAGTAATCCAGTACGTAGCACAGCATTTGCCACCTAGGGGACGCACGTATCTTTTCCCTCACGCAAGGAACCATATCAGTTGCTCTTCTCGGTTAAAAAGTCTGTATGAGAGGCACAAGTTTGAATTTAGAAGTATAACCCTAAAAGATTAAACTCGCTCTCATCTGACTGTGATTGCTGGGCTGGTGTATTTCCCGTGGACGAATATGGATCCGTGCAGACTCCATATTTCATGCTAGTAATGCTGAATACATACATACATACATACATACATACATACATACATACACATGGTAACCAACATAGTAAGTTAACTAGTTAAGTAAGACTAACAATGGCTCTGCGATTAGTTAGTGATAAATTGAACATTCTGACTTGCCATACAAGTCACTATGGGGCCGTGCTGTGGCAACAGGCTAACAACAATACTCCGTGCTTCGATAATTGTTACTCCGCCATAACTTCGATACCGTCTATATATGGTAGTAGCAGTAATAATCATCGAATACTTTAGTGAATTAATAATAAGCAAGTAATAGTTAGTCTGACAGGAGAACCTTGGATGGCCGTTGTGCTAAACTTAGTGCACGATAGCACTCTCCACTTGTTATGCCGCTGACAGTCTGGCATGCTGACTTCGAGTTTGTTGACAGACGGGGAGTGAGTAGGACGGAACCGAGCTGAAAAGATGGAAATAGCACGATAGAACAAGAAATAGAATTGCTTCAATAGAACAATTACAGCGAGAAATCACACAGAGAGAGGGGAGAGGTTAATAAGCCCCGAAGTTCTAGCCTGAAGATTCAAAACTTAATCCCAATCCGATTCACGGACTGTATCGATGGTACGGATAAATTACCGCCTGCCTTTATTGAGTTTGGCGCCCGGACAAAGCCGCAACCTAAACTGAGGATTGTTCTCGACAAGGTAAAACAACAATAATATGAATATGAATACGAATCGTGAATATTGCTCTTTATTGTCATTGCCCTTGCCACTAATTCTAAATTGCCTTGGGAAGCACTATGGAATATTCCATATGCCAGTAAATAATAGACTCAATGCAGATGTAATTGTATACACCCACGCCAAGCCGCCTCCACGCTTGGCTCCCGCCTCGACTGCGTACCCGTACGTACGGTACCGTACTGTATGGGTGGATGGCTGATGACGGCGCACTGAGGTGGACGCCGTACGCCTTACGAAAGCCGTAAAATACCCGCCGTAAACGTACGTACCACCCGGCTACTCAATCGACGTAACTTCAATGATTGTGCTGTGCCCTCGCTCTCCCTCACTCACTCACCCTCTCTTTCTTTCTTTCTGCATCTCCTAACTACTCCTCCTCTCGCCGTTCCTTTCTCCCTCCGTGCCAAAACACTCGTTGTATCCTGTCCCGCCATGCCCTAACTGTGAATGCTCGCTTTGTTTGTCTCCTTTGTTGTTCTGCTTGTCCCTCTCTCTCTATGGAGCTGGGATCCGCCATTCGCCTCCACCCTGCTGAGCCAGCTGCTCCTTGATACGAGTTTCTCAACACCGCTGTTTCACGATCGTGACCTCGACAAGCAAGTAATTCTTTAGCAAAACCGCCCTGCCATATTCGCCCTCTTCTTCCTCCTACATTGTTGCATCCCCTCTCCTGCCATGGCTCTCGACGTCCCGGACACCGGGCTGTCTCTCTGGCGTGGAGACCAGTCCGGCGGCCTCTCTCCGGATCCCCATGCCAAACAGACCCAGATCATGCGCCTGAACCTCGCCCAGAACACCATGGACGAGCTCGTGGAGAGCCTTCGCAACGACCAGAAAGCTCGATTGCGCCTGGGCAAACACCAGACTCTCTACTACGGCTCGAAATCCCAGCAATTCCACTCCTACCTCGAACCTCACCGCTCCGAATTGTACAAGACCACCTCCGCCGACCGAGAAAACCTGTACTTTTCCGGTGTGCTCAGTCACAGCCTCGAGGTCCAAAAAGCCAAGGAGGCTACTGCTGCCACCGACGAAGCCCTAGCCAACCTCGAACAGAGTCTAAGTGCTTTTGAACGGGGCAAGGAATCTAAAAGGACCCAGCTGGTCAACCTCAAACCGGACGATCGACGATCCCATTCCAGGGCCCCTCTCAGCAAAATAGATTTGGACAAGGAACGTTTCTTCAAAAACCGCTCTATTTCTGGCAGCCCGTCCCTGGGTGCTATGCGATCTCCAGCGTCTCTGCCTGCCCTCACTCCCACCTCGGTCCCACCTTCGCAGAATAAACGCAAGATACGACTTGAGGCCCTGAAGACACCGTTCATACATCTCCTCGCAGTCACTCCAGTCTCTGTCAAGTACCTCGCTCAAACGACTCGCTCGTCACAGGAAGACTGCCTTGAACTAGCCAGGAAGTACGGAGTTGAGAATCGAATCGATCCATCCAAGTTCAATCTGAAGGATAAGTGCTACAAGGAATTGGATATCTGGAACTTCCCATACCCAAATGATTCTGACCGCGCCTCGGCAATTGAGAATGCCATCTCAGCCTTTGACCGACAACGCATCTCCCCGTCAGATAAGTTGTGGCAGATGCTGAATTCGAAAGAGGAGCGAACCAAAGGGGTATGCAAATCGAGACTCAAGCTTCAGACCGGACCTCCACCACCGCCACCTCACATCAAAGTGCACGCATCTGAGGAAGCAGGGAAAGAAGACTACCTGACAGGCAACGAGACTGATCGGACTAACGGCCGATTGACTCCGACTACTACTGTTACAACACCAGCAGATCACACAGCAGCAAAGCCTGCATCTAAGAAAATGGCCACCACTACCAAAGCCAAAAATTCTACACTGACAGGGCGCGTGACAAAGAAGGCCGACAAAAAGCCCCCGGCAAAGCCTACCGGCAAGTTTAAGTCAGCGGAGTTTGTTCATGATTCAGACGAAGATATAGACATTCCCGATGCACCACCCGCTTCTCCTCCACCACCAGCCAAGAAGCCCCCGAGCTCGACGGAAACAAGCAAAGCTCCTCCGAAACCGCCTGCGACTTCAAAGACTAGTTCTGCAGCTCATTCACCGGCAGTCAAGCCTCAGATTACGTTGAAACCTCAACCGCGAACCATCAAGACCATTCCGGCAAATACCAATGGAACCGCTTCGAAGACATTACCAGGAACCCGAACAACAAAACCCACATCTCCAGTTAAACCGTCTCCATTGGCATCTTCTCCCCCGACCAATGCCTCTGATTTTGAGAACTCCACTCATAAATCTGGGCAGACTAGTTCTTCTAGTTCGTCACCACTCATGGCACAAATGGCGAAACAACCAAAAGCAAAGCCCGCCGTTGCCCCCAAACCCAAACCGACGGTGAAGCAAAATGGCACGGCCAAGCCCGCGATGGAGCAGACAAATCCATTGAAACGGAAAGTTGCGCCCGAGCCCACAACTACAGGGCGTATGAACCGACATGGCGATGATATCAAACGCCGACGACCACCGGTTCAGTCCATGTCACCGAGTGGCACGAGTTCTGGTAGTGCGTCACCACCGCTCAATCGGGAACATCTTCGACAGCAGCTGCAGCAGAAATCGATGGATTTTAAGAGGCTCTATTCTAAATACCGCAATCTCCACGATTCGCTGGTGAACCAGATGGCGCCGACGCCTTCAGATCTCTCGCGCTTGAAACAAATGCATACCAAGGTGCAACGGATGAAGAAGGAAATATGGGATGAGGACCGACGGCTTCGGGTTTAACCATGTATTTCTGCTAAATAGTTGTTGTTCTTTTTATTGTCTGTAAAGGATTGGAGAAATAAATAAATATGCATACAATCAATCATCGACACAAAAATATTCTTCAGTCAATAATAATCCACAATAACATGAATGTCAGGTGGAGAAACTAGCGGATGCCAGCTCGGCCGCTAGCACGGTTACCGTACGATACGAACCAGACAAACACGCCCCGTCAGCACGTGGCTCGCCCGCTTCCTTGTTGTATCGTAACATCGTAATCCGTATTTCTAAATTACCGCACAACCCGCGTAAGGCGCCCCAAAGCTTTGGTAACGCAGTGACCGTACTGTAAGCTTATGTAATCCTCATGCAGGCCGACGTCGAGAGTTGCTCGCGACGTCATGAAGCAAACTCCAACAGTCAGTCGTTTTACAGATACATCTCCCGCCAATCTCTTTGCAGACAACCACAGGAATAAGATACTCTTACGATGGCTGTGCATATACTCAATCACGAAGTATGAGAGGTTTTTTTCTTCTTCTTGTAATCGCACTCTCTCAATTGATATCGGGATTAAGAAAAAATGGCGCCGCCGGAGTCCGGAAGACGAAATCCCACCGTATTGGTAAGTGCTCTTTTTTCCTCTCTCCCTCTCTCTCTCTCTCTCTCGTCTACCCATCGAGGCACTTTTAATCCCTAACCATCTTTCACTGAAGGTGACGGATTCTCGCGATCAACATGCTCAGCGATCGAATCGACGGGCTGCGGCCGCTTTGCCGGCAACGCGTTTGATTACCGTCGATAATGTTTTGCAGTACGCCTCGGATATTCCATCTATGCAACAACGCCGCCCGATGCAACAGCGCCCGCAAATGCGGCCCCGATCACGTCTCTCTGCGTCAACTGGTCTTTCAGGTGCGTCTTCTGGAGCTAGTGTGTTGGGGGGAGGAGGCGGAGCAAATATCGGCGGTGTTGGTGGTGCTGTTGGTAGTGGTGGCATAGGCCCTGCAGGCACAGCAGGCAGACTGGCGGCACAGGCTCGTTTACCTTCGCGCTCGACGAAAGTGAGTGAGAAGCTTGTGCTGCTGCCGGATTTGCAGACCGAGGAAGACGAAGAAGATAGACCAGCCGGCGTAGCAGAAGATGAACACCTGCTCGCAGCTCCGGTTGATGAGGAACTGGTTCGCAGAATCGCGGAAGAGAGGAATATGGACCCGGAAGAGCTGCGGCGACGTTTACAGGTAGCAGTACAGCAACGGCTTCAGGGAGACTTTGGTGTTGATAATGATCTTGCACCTCTGTTGGATCAAGAAGAGGCCCTGCGACAGCGATTGGTATCCCCGGAGAAAGCAAAGAGCTACGCGGAACGATTGCCCAAGGCTCGGAGAGCGGAGAAGCTGCCTCGTGTCACGGCATTTTGTACCGCGCAGGGCTTCAGGATGGGTGCTACGGCTTCTTTTGTTAAGGAGTGGCATGGTGCTAGGACGAAACTGTACGATGACTGTCTTTATACTGCTTATCATCTCCCTCTTCTGCCGGGTCGTGGGGGTTATAGATTACGCAGCAGCCCTGTTTTGAAAGGTGCTGGTGGCAGGGTGGTGCTGGACGAGGAGATTGAGCGCAGTGAGCAGAGGGATTACCACGATGAATATTACGTGGATGAGCACGAACACTCAGTTGGCGGCCGGCGAGACGAGCAAAGCAATGAGTCTGAACGAGATCGCAGCAGAGACTACCAGGAAGGTAATAAGCCTGATATACAAGAGGATACAGATTCAGGAGACAGTCGGCCTACAAGCAGCAGCGAACAACAACAGGCAGATGCAGAATCTCCTGGAAAGCATACATCGTCATCATCGACAACGACGGCAACAAGCTCGGCAACAAATCGACGCATGCCTCAAAACGTATTCAACTACGCGGAGATGTTCGTCTTTAGCTATGGCGTGGTTGTATTCTGGAACTTCACAGAACGACAGGAAAAGGATATTCTGGCGGACCTCACATTTTCGTCATCAGGCGCAACAGGACCGCAAGTCCCGCTGGCAACACAGCCACTTGCAGAGGAAGACTTTGAGACGGAGGAATTCCACTTTGAGTATTCGACTGAAATCTCTCGTCCGCGGGTCTACAACGACATGATCACGCTACGGTCGAGAGACCACATGATCAAATTGGCGATATCGCATGGGATTGCCCAGAGTACGAAACTGTGTTTCTTCGAAGAAGCCATGGCCAAAGAGATGACGGAAGCGAAGGATGTGCCGCGCCGGCTTGCCATGACGGGGAAACTGGGGATGAAGCGCGATGAAGTGTTTCGGATTCTGGGAAGACTTTTCCGGAGTCGCGTTGAAGTGAACTTGTGTAAGTTTCTTTCTCCCCCTTTCCGTACTCGTTACGGCGCTAACATAAAGTGTCATTAAAAAAAAAAAAGCATCAAATATGTTAGACGTGCCCAACTTCTTCTGGGAATCCGAACCAACACTCTACCCGCTCTACATCGCCGTTCGCGAATACCTCGAAATCAAGCCGCGCATCCAAGTGCTCAACGAGCGCTGTCGCGTATTCCTCGACTTGACCGAAATTCTTTCAGACTCAATAGCGGATAACACCGAGTCACGTAAGTTTTAATCACACGCTCTTTATATATACATATCTGACTAGTAGGTACACAGATCAAACATGGATCATCATCGTCCTTATCGTCATATCGATCCTCGTCACAACAGCCGAAGTCATCCTCCGCTTCGGAATATTGTCTAGTAACCAGGCAGCAGCCAACCCGGCCGGTCCGTCATTTGCGTCTGCTCTGATGATGAATGTGCTTGGGAGATCGTCGTCGTCCTCGTCATCAGCAACACCACTAATTGCACCGGGGGCCGGGGATGGGTGCGTCTGTCCTCCGGGGACGTATAATTCTAGTAGTTTTTAAGTTGAACAAAATTAAATGTCTTAGTACGATAGTTACATATGCCGTACATGGACCAGGTAGATAGATATGCTCTGTGTATAGCCTTGCAAGGACAGTATAATACAATAGACTAATATTCACACACACACACACACACACACATATATATATATATATATATACAAACATAGAGTAATAGTTATTAACTAGAATTAGACAGCTTAGTTAGCAGAAGCAATGATAAAAACACCAGTATTTTGTCTTGAATATGGAACGCCAGAACAAAGGAAATAAGAAATACCTAGACAAATGAAAAATAAAAAAAAAAAGGGGG